>NW_027526335.1:148801994-149129494 GCF_048455015.1 Haemaphysalis longicornis | reverse complement strand
GCTCTCCCTAATGAATCGGCGTTCCAAATTCCCTCCCTACCGCACCAAGCACTGCACTGCTACGACGCTTCAGCAATGAACAACCAAAAAGATTCCGAAGATGCTGAAGGGCACATAAAAGATTCCGACGAGCGACCAACTGGAGAAGCTGACGACAACGGCTGCCAATGCGTCCATCTGCCGAAGAAGAGGAGGCCTACGCGCACAGACAGAGTGAGTCGGACGCACTACACCTTACAATTGAGACCACTCAACAAAGTTCGAATAAGTAACATTTCCCGCCCAGCTATATCTACGGTAATCTAACGCACAGCTCCTAGTGCACAACTGGCCGAAATGGCCGCGGTAACGTTTGACGATGAATTCAATAGTGCTCACGCTGCTCGCCTCGCGGAAATTGACCACCGCACCGTTCGACATAACGGCAAAGTTGAGACAATCGACGTGGTGGTAGAATTGCCCCTTCGACTAGAAATGTCATAAAAGTCGACCTAAGCGATAGCAACGAGACAATTCTAAACTGGTTGCGATATGAACAAACAGATCTCCTTATGGTCCAAAAAATCGGAAAGACAGATCGAGCCATTCTAACATTTGATTCCCCCACCCTTCCCAAAAGAGTTAAGTACTACATGCAATTAGTACGAGTAGTTGAGTACCGACCAGTGTGCTTTAGCTGAATACCGCTTTGCTTTAGTTGCCACAGTCTGGGCCATATGGCCAACTTCTGTCTATCTGCGTGGGTGTAAAAATAGTGTGGTGGATTCCATGTCGAGACCACTGTATGAAATTCTATCACGTATGGCGTCGAATGTAAAGAAACAGGTCAACTTGCTGTTAGCAAGGTCTGCCCGAGTCGCACGACGAAGAAGGACGAGCGCAGCACCAGGTCAATTTCGACTAAGAAAGAACTCCCTGACGCGGCTTTGTCAAATAGGCTATGCTCTACACCGCAGGGCGTCACCTGGGCTTTTACTGTAACAGAAACCCCCCGAAGTTGTCTCCAATTGGCGCTGTCCCCGACAATCACCTACCCGTTGGCAATAGAAAACTCTCAACTTGGCCGCACCCTGTTCGAGCTATACGCCGAGATGGAAACCATGCGGAAGGAGCTTTCAGCCCTTCGGAACGTCTCCAAGCGGCGTCAGTAAGTCCCTCCAGCACCGAATAGTTCCGCCCCTACACGTCGTGGTCGCTCGCGCATGAGTCGTCGCAAGCCCGCCTCTGATACAATGCTGAAAACTGTACAGCGTAGCCCAACATACATCACCGAACAGCAGCTTACGCAGCGGGACGCCCGTCTGAAGTTCAAAAAGAGCAAAAAGTGCCAAAGAGCTTCAAGTGAGATAGTCGCCCTCCAAGGCCATGTTACCTCAATTAAAGAAGAACCTCGCGAGTTTAGGGAGATAGTGAAGCAATGCATTCAAGCCGCCTGCCCCTAACGCACTCTCAGAGGGAATCGAAAAGGAAGAAGAAGCAGTAGGCATTCAAGATGTCTTCCTTCAGGCCCGGGAATTCCATTTGGAAGGCTCATATTGACATTGAGAGCCGCGTTAAACTAGCCCGTAGCCTAAAACACGTGAGCGCACTTGTTACTCTTGATATAACAAAGGCCTATGACAGCGTAGAGTATACTACCTTAATGTCTCATCTTGAGAGTAGCGAAATCCCTCTATACATCCAATCGTGGATTGGTCAGTTTTTAACTTGAAGGACATTCTTCTGTTCGAAAGGTGGCATATCATCTTCGCACTATCAGCAGTTTCGAGGGGTTCCTCAGGGGTCAGTCCTTTCTCCGGTTCTTTTTAATATTCTTCTCAGATCAGTTCCCATAATGGATGGCATATCAACTTACGTTTATGCCGATGATATTGCTTTTTACTCATCGGACAGAGATATTCCTGACTTGTGCCAAAGACTACAAAACTATCTGGCCACCCTAGATATTTGGCTTAACAGGCTACATTTGTCACTTAATGTGGGAAAATGTGCGGTCTTAGTATTTCCGGTGACCATCCCCATTTCTTTATGCCTATTGTACCGACAGCAATCCATCCGTCAAGTTACAGAATTAAAATATCTCCGTATAATATATGATGACAAGCTTACATGGCGTCCTCATATTAAACATATTGCTACTAAAGGAGAAAGAGCTGCAGGCGTGCTCCGCAGGCTATGTAGCCATAAATTCGGGTTGCGTAGAGATACACTGTTAATGATATATCGCAGTTATGTCCGCCCGGTATTAGAGTTTGGCTGCGTCCTATTTTCTGGTTGTGCGGCGTACAAACTAAATCCCCTAGTTATCGTCGAAAGAATGGCTTTGCGACTATGCTTGGGACTGCCAAAATATGTCGCTAACCCTATTTTACACCTTGAGGCACGGTTTCCTCCACTGAAGTTTAGATTCCAATTATTGACCGTACTAACCTTTGTCAAATTGTTTGAACCCCCACTGCATGACGCCCAGTTCATTTTCCGTCTGAGGCCTGATCTTTTTCAAGGCATTCAGTGGACGCGGTTCCAGAGACCCCAGATGAATCTAGTACAGTCATGGCTCCAGCCACTTCACGCAGACCTTTTCCGGCTCCCCTCTACTTGTATTAGTGTGTCATCTGTTGAAATAATGTTTGATAATATCTTCCCCCCGAATGCCAAGATGTTGCCAGCCCGAATTCTAAATGGATTGCTAGAGGATCATTTGTCAACTAACAAAACTATCCGTAACTTGGGCAATACCCCTCTAACTGCTTTACTAGATTTCTTCAACAACCATTGGACAAAGGGCACCCTCCCTCCGCAATGGCGGCACGCAGATACATCACTAATTCCTAAGCCCAACAAGCCAATCCAGCTCTCCAACCTTCGCCCGATCTCCCTCACCTCCTGTCTCGGTAAACTCTTTGAACGCATGGTTCACACCCGCCTGACTACTCACCTTGAAGACAACGACCTATTCCCTCACACCATGTTCGGCTTTCGCTCACACCTCTCAACTTAAGATGTTCTCCTACAGATCAAAGAGCAAGTCATCGATCACCTCAGCAACATTCATCCCAGTGCCATCTTAGCCCTCGACGTAAAGGGCGCTTTTGATAACGTCACCCATCAGGCCATCTTAGAAGGACTTCGAGAAACCCAGTGCGGTGCGTGTACATACAACTACGTGCGGGCTTTTCTAACCGACAGAACTGCCACCCTTGGCATTGGACCACTTCGATCTGACACATTTCGCACTCCTCCCAAGGGAACCCCACAAGGATCAGTTATATCACCCCTCCTCTTCAACATCGCTCTCCTCAAGCTCCCACCTCTCCTTCAAACCATTCCTGGCCTCCACCATGCCCTATACGCTGATGACTTAACTCTTTGGACGACCACCGGATCTCCTGGCACACAACAAGATACCCTACAACAAGCCATCGACACCATTCTCGCTTATCTCCGCCCTCGGGGCCTCACGTGTGCCCCCAGCAAATCAGCCCTCCTCATCCTCCGCTCCCGAACTCGTGGGCGATGTCCAGTTCCCACACCCGATCCTGCTCCAGCAATCGGTTCCACACCCATTCCTAAAGTACACACCCTTCGCATACTCGGAGTCCAATTCCATCAAGATGGCTCTGGCACTGCAGTTCTTCCCCACCTTCAAGCCACTGTCACCCAACTTACCCATCTCATCAAGCGCATCACAAACCAACGTCAGGGCCTCAAAGAAGACGATACAATACGACTAATTCAAGCACTTTTAATTAGTCGCATCACATATTCCACCCCATACATCGCCCTCAAATCCAGAGAACGGGAGAAAGTCGATATACTAATTCGAAAAGCTTTCAAAATTGGACTTGGCCTCCCCGCTCAAACCTCTACCTGTCGTTTCTTCCAACTCGGAATGCACAACACCCTCGAAGAACTCCTGGAAGCTCAACGCAACAGCCAACTCACCAGACTCCTCCTTACCAGCACCGGCCGACACGTCCTCCAGGTTCTCGGATACCCGACCCCACCTGCTTCACAAGCCCTTCAGCGCATTCCATCTTCAATCCGGTCCCACATTACTGTATCCAAAATTCCTAACAATATGCACCCAGAATTCAACCAAGGTAGAAGGCTCTCCCGGGTTAAGCATCTGCGTTCACAATTCCACTTTCACCCCGATACTCGCTACACCGACGCCGCCCTCTACCCCACACGCCAGGCTCATGCTCTGGCGGTTGTAAATTCAGAAGGCACACTTCTCACCTCCCTCGCAACTCTCTCGACAACAACCACTACTGCCGAAGAAATTGCCATAGCCATCGCCGCTACAACTGGCTCCGAATACCTTACAATAATAACAGATTCCCAGCAAGCCTGCCGTAACATTCAACGTGGACGCATCTCACTTCCTGCATTACGCATACTCGCATCAATCAATCCCCTCCCCGACCTGTACATCGTCTGGACCCCTGGCCACTCGTCCCTCGAGGGAAATGAGGCGGCTCACGCCGCTGCCCGCGCCCTTCCACACCGGGCATTTCCCTCAGGAACAGAACCTACGGTCCAGCTTCCTCCAACTCCTGCTGTTCCATCACGCTACCACGACATCCTGCACCATTATCGCAACCTTCGCCTCACTTTGCCTCAACCTCACCCTCAACTAACCAAGGAGGAAGCAGTCATCTGGCGTCGATTACAAACAAACACATATTACAACGCACCCATCCTCCACGCTATCTCCCCTACCCAATACACCCTCACCTGCAAATTCTGCCCCTCTCTTAATACTACCTACCACATGGTGTGGGCCTGTCAAAACACCCCATCGCTTACCCCCAATCCCAGACCTTCCCCAGAGCAGTGGGAGGGCCTGCTGACCAGCTCCCGTCACGCTGCCCAGATCTTTCTGGTCACCCGTGCCAGGGCTGCAGCCAAGGCCCAAGGGTACCTGGACTGAGGTGAACCCACCCCACCGAGTGACGGCTCAACCACCACCGTCTGCTCTAATAAATGTTTCTTCTCTCTCTCTCTCTCATTCCCATATCGTCATTGCTACCGATGCCTCACAAGGTGATGAAAAAGCTGGAGTCGGGATATTCTCCCAGTACCTCGATTGGTCCTTTTCGATCAGGTTACCTGATTTCACACCTATTTTCCAGGCGGAATTATTGGCAATAATTTTGGCTCTTCAAAAACTTCAGCATAGATTTTCACATGTAGTTATACTTTCTGACTCCCTCTGTGTGTTCCGCATTAACATCCGAAAAAGATTCTCCAATTATCCGCACATTCCGATCATTTGTTCCGCATCAGCTTTGTGAGGTTCGGCTAGTGTGGGTTCCAGGACATGCAGGAATCTCAAACAATGAAGTGGCTGATCAATTAGCCAGCATGTCTCTTGGTGGCTCTGTGGTCGTGCAATGTCCAAATGACAGTTTTCTATTGGGGGCGAGATTTAAACGTCTACAGCTACTCCAGGCTTATAAGCAAGACGCCCTTCTATCCTCTAGAGATTATAGCCACCTTCGTCATGCATGGAAGCCAATGTTTTGTGAAACAAGGATATGCGAGGTAGCAATCACTAAACTTCGGTGCAAAATTCCCCCACTAAATTTTTATCTTTATAAATCTCGTCTGGCTCCATCTCCGCAATGTCCTTTCTGCGACGAACTGGAAAATTTAGAACATTTTCTATTTAATTGCCGCAGCTTCTCCCCAATGCGACGCACGCATCTGGAGTCAACCTTTAGACGCCTTAACCTTCCGCTATCTAGTTACGAGGTCCTGTCACTAGGCGCTTCCGGCCTAGGAGTCTGCCACAGGGATGTTGTGTCTGCCCTCCATTCTTATGTTGTGGCGACAGGCAGGTTTTCCTGCTAGCCAGCTAAACATTCACACATACCTCATTTTTCTTCCTGAATCTACTTTCATATTATACATATTTAAAAACTTCTGTTGGGTATTTTCTTTTCTAAATTTTGGGATCTAAAATAATATAGGTCACATCCTCATTAGGCATAAAACTTCTTGGCCAATCCCCCGCGTGGGTATGTGCCATGGTGGGAGGCAACCAACCAACCAATCCGTAAACCCCCCAAATCGGTGCATTTTGCAGTGGAACTGCCGTAGCTTTCTACAGTCCGGACCACTCCTAAAATCCCAGGTGTCCATTCTGCGTCCTCCCGCCCTCCTACTCCAAGAAACACGAGGCCCCTTCAAGATACCCATCAACACGATATTTATGGATCCAGCTATACCTGATTATAGTCGATGCAACAATAAAAAAACCCCGGCACAGGCTGCGATCTTAGTGCATACTTCCTCCCAAGCGGCACAACACCGCTGGGATGGCGCTTGCAATGAAACCAGAGAAATCACAATTGCATGTGTTACACCCCTAGGCGGTAAACCTATATTGATTGCGTCGGTGTATTACAAACCGAACTTGGGCGCCATCCCTTACACTCTGTATGATTGGATACCGCATCTCGTTCTTCTTAATTTTTCAGGCCCCATCAATATAGGGGGTGATTTTAAAGCCCAAAATTCCCTTTGGGGTTATTCCTCCTCGATCCAGCGGGGCGGCCCTTAGAGCAAACCCTCGAATTCGGGCACTTGAAAGTCCGCAATGAACATGGAGTCCCCACCCGTGTTGGCCTCCACCATTCCCAGGGTGATAGAACACCGGACTTGACCATCACCACCCCCGGAGCAGTGAAGACATGGCGCACATTGGACAATATCTGGGGAAGGGATCACTACCCGAGTCTGCTTCAAATTAACGGCAAGAAATTACGAACGAGCACATCATACCATCGTGTAAACTGGAACTCCTCTTCGCGAGCGATTCGTGGTTGGCCCCCGTTACCTTGGGTGACTTCATCACGTCCTTGAGCATGAGCCGTTCACTCGCTACTAAAACAATCACCAGTACCGCTGAAATTGACCCCCTGGATTCACACATGTTTCAGCTTCTTTGCATGGCTGAAAGCCTTACCAACCGTTATAGAACCCAAGGCAAACGTCACCATCATTTTATGCAGTTGAAATATCATTACCGTGTTCCTCGAGAGTATCAACTTACGCTTCAAAGTGAGAATTGGCACAATTTCTGCCAGGAACGTGGCAACGAGACCGGACTGTCTCGACTATGGCGCATTTTTCGCAGTATGACCAGTCGTGCGAAGACCCACCTCCCCATTCTGGACGAGATGTGTATTCAAATGTACAACCGTCAGGTGGAAGGGACCTTTACCCACAGAATTTTTCCGCACGCTGTGGATGATCCTTCCACTTTCCTGACTCTTCCTGTCATCGACGTCGACCACTCACTTAAATACCTAAATTCCCCTTCTATCATGAGAGAATTACAGATTGCCATTTCGCAGGGAACACCGAAGCCGGCACCGGCCCATGATCTCCTCAAGTGACAGGAGCTTCGCAATCTTCCCACGCAAGGCCTACATGTTCTACAGCAATAGGTGAACAAGCTATGGGACTCAGTTGAGGTCTCTGACTCTCTCCGGTTCACGATCATCCACCCTATTTCCAAACCCGGGAAGTATTCTCGCAATCCCGAGCACCTCCGCCCTATTTCACTAACTCCCGTCATCTGTATACTTATTGAACGACTTATCAATAATAGTCTTGTTTATTATCTCGAACGTACACGCTGGTTTCATCCTGCACTCACAAATTTTCGTCCTCACATTGGTACTCATGATTACTTGTGGCTGCTTAGACGTGTCAATATAGAACATCCCGCAAGGAATTGCCTGACTACATCCTAGCACTAGATATTCATAAAGCTATTGACAACGTTAGTCAACCAGGCATTCTACAAGAACTCGCTCTTGCCTTTCCGAGTGAGAAAGTTTCCGAACTTAGTCCAGCACCGCCCGATTCGTCTCAACCCCCAGACAAATCTTCCTACCACTTACTATCTTGATAGGGGTGTCCCTCAGGAATCAATCTTGGGGGCCGCACTTTTCAATCTTGCGATGAATCGCATAGCTCGTACTCTGGACCAAGACACTGCTGCCCGGTTCGCTTTCTACGCAGACGATTATGTAGTATGGACCGAGGCCAGCGATTTCCCTTCCAAAGATCCCATGCAATGTGAACTGCAAGCTGCGATCTTCAGCCTGGAGAACAGCTTGCCCCGCTTCCAGTTCCAATTATCTCCTGCCAAAACGGAACTGCTCAGCATCGACAGTAAAAGTGCAACGAATTGGCGCTATTCGTCTGCTGGGTCTTCCCGTTAGCAGTTGCAACAGCCCGAAACAATAGATAGCCCACATTAGGAAGACCTGGCGTCCTACTTTACACCTGGTCACGCGGTTGTCGAATAAATATGGTCGGGCACACCAACACGCTTGTACCATGCTCTCTCGCGCAGTGGCACATGGACGATTAAGCTACGGCTTCCAGGTGTATGATATACGGCCATCCCATGTTAATGCCCTTCAAAATCTAAATCGCCATCTTCTCCGTGCAATTAGTGGCTTTCACAACTTTATGCGAGTCGATACACGGCATCAAGTGGTCCCCCTTCCGCCCCTTTATACCCTTATAGTGGAAACCAAGCTGCGATTCCAGCACCATGTGGAGCATTCTCCTCAGGGACGAGTGCTTACTGAATGGGATCAACTAAAAATTGATTCTAACCAAACGAACTTTCCGCCGTCGATTCCTCTGTGGGAGCGACCTGCGATTGGCATCCCGGTTCGCAGACCAATTAGGAGAAATCGCCAAACTGCCCGAGAGCAGTATGTTCGAACCCTTGTCAACGACAAGGCAGAAGATGAAGCAGATATTTACACAGACGCTATGGTCGACGGAAAAACGGCGGCCAAAGCCTCGACCTCTACACATTCCCAAAATAAATTGGTACTGTAACGTCTCTAATATATACGGGATTGTGGAAAAAGTGGAACTCATTGGAATTTTGACAGCAATCCGGCACATTGGTGAAAATTTCACCACCCTCTCCATCAAGAAATTCGGAATATACACGGACTCCCACGTCGCACTTCGACAGCTGAACCATGTGTTCTCGCATTCTGACTTCGGTACGCGACCTAGAAAAAGAAGGCTTCACGGTTCGCATCACCTGGACACCGGGGCACACCATGGGGGAACATGGCAACCTTCTGCCACACGCTGCTGCCAGCGAGCGACTTCAAGCACCCCCCGCAGTTCCCAACGCACCAACTCCCTCCCTCCTGTCGGATTGGCAACTTCGGCTACGGCATCCGAAGAAACTAAGCAGGCAACGTACGCAAGATTCCACACTGGACGGGGTCCTCGACCTTCTCAAATCTTTTTCACGCTCAGGGCAAATATTCGCGAACAAAGGAACAAAGTTTACGCTAATGCGGCCTACACCCATCACGTCAGTTACAAATGGAGAGCCAGTGCAGGGCCGAGCTCCACCACTGCCCACACTGTGGTTGCGATGGCACACCAAATTTATTTAATTTAATCTGGCTCTGTCCCGCCTTCGACTAAGGCCGTGCGCAGCTTTTAGCCATTGGCCCCGTACATACATCGGAATCTGAACACATACGCCGGGTGCGGGAAGATCCACCAACCGTTGAAATGATTACCGAATGCGTTCTTGTGAATGGTCTCTTTAAAATGGTGTAGCAGGTTTGTCCGACTCCATAAGAGTGCACCACACACGCTCCATCAGCCCGATTTATCAGTGAAAAGTGAAAAAAAAAGGGAGTGAATTGTCAACCCTATATGAACAGCGAGCCCTTGCATGAATATGCAGAGAACTCTGTGAACAGTGAGCGTTGGTTGAACTGCTCTTTCCCCAACCTTTTAACCTATCTCCCTCCGGGCATCAGGCCTTCTTACCTGAATAAAGCGATTCTCTCTCTCTCATTGAATAGTTGAAACTGGATGAATGAACATTGCTTTACAGAAATCTGATGAAGGCTTGTATGAACAAATTGCACTCATAGCGGACGTACGTTTCGGCCACGGAGGTGTAAAAGAATACTCTCCGAGCATAAATAAATACCGGGTTGGCACCTCCAGTGAGGGCTTATTACATGCGGAGGCAAACGTAAACCGTCAGCAAGAAAAACCGGACCCTGAGTTCCGGAATGCGGGCCTTTAAGTACGAAACGCGGTTCGAGACAAAACGAGGAACGCCAAGAGAAAATCGAAGAATGATCCTCTCCAACCGGTGTAACAATCGCAGTTTATAAATGAGGCAATGGCAAAGCAAGACGCAGCCAAACTCTATGACTGGCCGGAGGAGGTAGGATCGGTACAACAGCAAAAGTGTGTCCCGGCTTATGCCTGCTAGCTTCCCACATAGCCTTCTCATGCGACCAAATCCGCTCTCTACTTTAGCCACTGATGCATTAATATGTGTATGCCAATCAATAGCAAAAATTTATGCAATACCAAGATACTTCAGCGAGTCAACCTGTGTTATGGGTTGATTATTGTAAGCGAGAATAATTGAAACTGACACTGTGACCGGGAAGACGAGTAGAGCACACACTTATCGGTAAAGGGACCCACTTTCTTCAACTATTTTTAAAATCCTAAATGATCGCAGAACGTAGTTACCCAACACAGCCAGTACTTCGATTAGGTGGTCGCAAAGCACCTTAGCCAGAAATTACTGCTCTATGCCCATCAGATAACTTGGAAATGCGCTCAAAATATTTTTCTTTCTTTCCCGGCCTTGACGTTCTTCGACCGCTCGAATTACTTCATTACGACCATGTACCCGCTGTTGGCAGGTTTTCCTTCAGTTAAAGCAACGAACGCTTCGTGATAGCTACCCTAAAAATAAAGCAAGAAAAATAAAGCAGAAATGGCAGGCGTATCCGGTGCCACGAGCAAATCACGCAGTGTCGCTCTGTGCTGGCGATACCTTTAGCTTTCGCAGTGCTTCCAGCCGCGAAGGAAAGAGTGAAATCGTTTATCGAAAGTTTTGCAGAGTCCCGTTAAGTGAATGCTGTCAAGCCCTGTCTCCAACAGATATAAATACCCCTGCAAACGTTTATATGAATGAATGAATGAATGAATGAATGAATGAATGAATGAATGAATGAATGAATTTAGAAATAGGCCTGAGGCCCTGGAGTTATTTGAAGATGAGGGAAGGGGAGTCTAAAGCCTCAATGAAAGTCTCATATACCATATTAAACACAACTTGTCCTTTTGAAGGCCCTACTAGGGCTGTGAGACCGCTCTACACTGCTTTGTAATGACCACTGACAAGGAAATAAATTCCTACACGTTCGAGAAGAGTAGCGTCGGAGCAGAGGCGCTCCAGGTGCTCCTATTGGCCAGTGGGGTGGACAATAGGCTACCAGCTGTTCTCGGCCGCTTTCGAATGTTGGACATGACCATATTAGGTGAAACAAGTTCGCCAGGGTATTAGCGGCCCCGCAGAAATTGCACGTATTACGGACGAAAGGGATGTGCTGACGTGGTACCATTTCCGAGCAATGTCCGGAGTGTAGACGGCGTCCCCGCATGCCTTCTGCGGAAGCGGTAATATAAAGAACGAATGTCGACTGCGGCCGCAAAGAACGCTATATCATCCGCATAAGCGTAGGTTGTTACATGTCTTAATAGAGGAATGTCACTCATAAGGATGTTGAAAAGTAAGGGTGATTTTCATCGCGGCGCCTTGTCGCTGTTCTTGTTACTCGAATAATGGCGCATACCCATTCAGAATATCGGCTACATGTCAGTCGTTATATAAATGAAAATAGATTACTATGTAGCTGCAGTAGTCGATAAAAATAATTTACAAGCAATTGAACGTCAGCCACGCCCTTCATTTTCAGTTTCCGGAGCTTTGTTTCTGTCTAGATGGCCGATACAGCGTCCTGAATAAAATAGGAATTGCTTATTGGGTCGTCCGACGCGCCACACGTGTTTCCACAACACCTTGCCGCAGTAAACACAACCCAAATATTATAACTTATTTAACAAAAAAGTACGAAGGCATCCGGGTAAAATTGCACGTGGTAAAAACCTGAAAAGATGTGAACATAAAAGGAGAACACTCAATCTCAACCCCAACAAATGCGGTGCACTGCGCATTTTTAAGTGCAGAGCACTTTAGACGCTCGCCTTGTCGTCGTAGCTCACCCCACGGCGTACTGTCGTCACGGTTTCCCACACATGCTTAGAAAAACAAGCGGTATGTAGTCATAACCGTTCGAAACTTGTGAACCGCTGGCGCTTGTCATACGTATCCCTGTTGTTTAGCGCAACGAAAACTTAGGGTATAATTGAGGTAAAATGTATATAATTAACCAGCAGCCTCCGTTTTATTTTAATTAGGAACGCTCGCTGGGTTGGTGTTTACAATAGTAAGTCGAAACTGGTAGCTGTGCAAGAAAACAATGGCGTGTTATAACTGCGCAGTAAAGCGCCTGCGTGTGCGGTGTGAAAAGCAAGCAGAAAATAAAACTCCCGCTCGTGCTGTTTCAGGCAGGGGTTGCGGAAGCAGTGCGATGGGGGGAAGTTTGACATTCATTGGACAAACCTCCGTTCAAATTAGGCGGGGCAGCGAAGGGCGTGATGGGTGGCAGCAGCGAGCGGATAACGGCGACACAGCCCATTATGACGAATGACTGCTCTGCTCTACCAAAAAGTTTCGCCTAGAGTGGAACCGGTTTCCAGAGAGAAAAAGGCGTGCGGAAACGAGTAGCTTGCGGTACATCAGCTTGGCCCTTCAGAAAGGGAAAAGGTCATAATTGAGAGTAGAACGTTTCCTGTCCGCAGCATGGGGAAACTCGAGGGCATAAACTTCTTTTCCTGCTCCCGGATGTTCCGCCGTGATCGGCATAGGGTTTTCTACTAATATTAGGTGTCTAATAATGAAACTATGGAAGTTCAGGATGCTGTAATGACGACGGATTTAGTGTCTGCCCATCGTAAACATCGGACTTAGGTTATTAGTGTTAGAAAGCCGTTGGTGGATGAATAAAAAAGTCAGTCAGCAATTATTCTCTGTGGAGACGTGTGACCAGCTAAGCTGGATGCAAGTCCAAGGAGTGGACGAAACACACCACATTTATTTGTTATTGGTGATCGATAATTCTTCATAGTCTATTAGGTGAGTGAAACTTCGAAGGAGTGTAATTTTAATGTATCGGGAAAACACGGGGATGTCCGTTTCTCTCCCCTGGAAGACACATTGACACTAGACGGCAATTTCCCGACATTTACAACTTCACTGTGACCTCTGTAGTCACGCAAATTAAATGAATACCCGCCGCTGTGGCTCAGTGGCTAAGGCGTTGCGCTGCTGAGCACGAGGTCGCGGGTTCGATTCCCGGCCGCGGCGGACGCTTTTCTGACGGAGGCAAAAAGGCAAAGACGCCCGTGTGTACAATATTTGGGCGCACGTTAAAGATCCCCAGGTGGTCAAAATTGTTCCGGAGCCCTCCACTACGGCGCGCCTCATCGCCTGAGTTGCGTTGGCGCGTTAACCCTACGATCAATCACTCAAATAAATTAATATGAGGATGCTTTTAGACTCGTCTTAGTGACCAACTCCACATGATGTGTTTAGGTGTAGTTTGGGTTAAATAGGTGTTAGAGCTGTTTTCTGTAACCATTCAATAAGATGGGCTTTAAATGTGTGAGCGCGTGAAGCCTGGTTGCCCATGCAACCCCCCTACCCTGCGCAAGCCTGAATGGGTAATCGGTGATGTTCGCCTACTTATACGAAAAAAAGGCGCCGGCAAAAACGTCGCTCCGGAAGCATTCCAAAGTGTAGACCTCATGAAAGCAGAAAACCCGACCAAACTTAAGTACACCAAAAAAGGCAACTCAAAACATTAGCGCTGGAGACTAAAAATTACCGTTCTCTTTCGATTTTTCCGCGTAGCTATATTGCGAGTCAGGAAATTGTAAATCTTCGCTGTAAAAGTATTATTAATATAAAAATAAAAATGACCAGAAATAAGTAAAATATATACAAATAAACATTACAACAAAATTGATATATCTACCGCAAAGTAGTCCTTTTTCCGTATGGCGGACTGAGGACACTAAAAATATTGTGTAAAGGTGTGTACGGTTTTTTCATGTGTGGCGTGAGGCGCTGGGGGCAAAAGAGGCTGGCAACAATGCTTCGGCCACAGTCTTCGAAAGGCGGGATGAAATTTATTTATTTATTTATTTATTTCAGTACCCTAGAGGCCCGTCAAGGCATTACATTGGGGGGAGGGAGGGGTATATGGTTATACAACCAAAATTGCAAAGTATAAAAAAAAGGAACAAATGTTTACGTACAAATTTGTACATGCAAATATGGGCAAGTAAGATGGCAAAAGCAGTAACAAGTCGAACAACATAGTACGACCAAATTTTTCGGAAAGAACCATCGCAGAATAAAAAAAATCACGCCATATCCACGGAATGAATGATGATAAGTGGGGCGAAGCTCGAGAGGGGGAGATCATCGGTAACCGTAACTGTCCCGTGAAAGTTCGCCCATTACATCATTAAGAAAGACGCAAGACTGTGTGCGTACATTGTACAAAGCAACTCTTATTTTCGGAGTCAATGCTCCCAGGCCCAGACCTGGTGAAAGACCCCGCGCCATCGAGGACTACCCCGCACCTTCGCCACAATTTGTCACGTAGGGTGGGACACAACGGTAAAGAAAGAACTTTTATTTAGGGCCAACTTGTGCCCGAACAAGACGAGAGGAAACGAGCAAAGGTCCTTGCGTCTCGTTCGATCTCCGAGAACGACTGCCTGCGTTCGTGGCGTGATCTCTTGCGTGATCTCCCCCTCGCAGTGCACGTGCGCTCGCGCCTCCGTTGGCGAACACAGACAAGCTCGCGCTCCCGGTGCCGAGTTTGCGCTGCCGGTTGCAGCCGGATCTTGCGCTTGCAACGCGGCCCACTTTGCGATATCTCCGAAAGCATGCGGCGGTCACGTACCATGAGACACAAGGGATGGACAGACCCATGGCTTTAGGAGCTTCGCCCCTAAAAATTGAAGAAATTATTCAACACTTTCCGCGTGAAGGTGTCTGAGTAAAGCGGCTTCAAATAAAGATCGATCCCTCACTGATACAATACTGCCTGGTAACTGGTTCCAATTGTTTATTCACAGTACAAGGGGCGATGATTTAAATTTTTCTGTACGGGAAAAAATTGGAGATACCTTGTGCGCATGGTCGGTCCGTAAGGAAATGTGATGCGCTAGAAAAATATGTTCGGAGGAAAAGTGCGAGCGGTTGTAATATAGTGAATGGAAATGAACTAGACGAAACAATGTGTGACGGAGATCGGGATTATGTAGATCAAGGGAATTTTTGAGAAAGGACACGCTTTGAGTGCTGGAGTACGAACGCAAAACAAACCTTGCAGCCTTATTCTGGACTTCCTCGAGTAAATTAGTCAAATTCGCTTGGTGGGGGTTCCGGACAATTGACGCATATTCTAGTGCACATCTTATTAAAGTGGTGTAAGCACGAAGTTTGGTGTCAGAATTAGCTAGACATAAACTGCGTTTTAGCAAACATAATTTTTAAGGCCTTATTTGTGATGTATTCTGTATGAGTTCTCCATGACAGATTGGACTACAAAAATACACCCAAATATTTGAATTTTGTTACATTTTCGATAACAGTACCGTTTACAACATAAGCGTTTTTAGGTGTTCCGGATATCATAGAAAACGTCCCGTGTTTGGTCTTTTTTGTGTTTATCTGCATTTTCCATACACCGCACCACTCAATGAACTTGGTAAGGTCGTTCTGAAGATTAGTGACATCATCTGGTAAATTTATCTGCCTATACAAAACACAGTCATCAGCAAAAAGCCGTACCGTTGAATTAATATTAGACGCTATATCATTTATATAAACCAAGAAAAGCAAAGAACCCAAGACAGCCCCCTGTGGAAAACCAGATTTAACACAAGTTCGTTTTGACACATAGTTATTTATAATGACTGATTGCGACCTTCCCGATAAAATGGTTTTACCCAGCAAGTTACACTCTGATCAAAGCCTAATGCATTTAATTTCAGAAGTAGGCGGTATGAGGCACACGATCAAAAGGTTTTGATAGGTCAATGAAAATTGCGTCTATGTAATGCTTGGTATGTAGGGCTTCGTGAAGGTCTGTTACTAATTAGAATAACTTGGTGTGACATGAACGTTTATGCCTAAAACCATGCTCATTTTCGAAAAGCAGGTTATTTGCGTTTAAATGTGACATTATGTGCGTGAAAACGACGTGCTCCAGCAATTTGCAACATATCGAGGTTGAAGAAATTGGCGGGTAGTTAGAGGGGGAATTGCTATCACCAGATTTAAATATTAGCTTTACATAAGCGAGCTTCCAATCGGCTGGAATGCATCCAGTGTCGAGAGATTGCTGAAAAATGTGCGATAGTAGAAAGGCTTAGCATGGGGAAGTTATCTTTAGTAGCTTTGTGCTTACATCGTCGGGGCCTGGGCATGACCTTAGCGGTAATCTGTCGATGGCGCGAGCAATACCGTTTACCGTAATCATGATAGGCGGCGCCGGGTGGATGATCGCCGGGAGATTCACGTCAAGAGATTCATCGATAGGAGTCTCTTATGTGAAAACATTGCAGAAATGGTCATTGAATACATTGGCGCGCTCAGCCAAAGTAAGAGCACTTCCATTACTTTGCTTAAGCAAATGTGTGCTTCGCGTATCTTCAAGGTTGTGCAGAGCTCAAGCTGTCATTCGCTATCCAACCTAGTGGAGCGAATGCACTCAGTGCAAAAGAGAATGTTCACAGCCCGCTGCATTTAGCGACAGGGCGAATTCGAAGCATGCGTGCTTTCCGCCGTGTTCTATTTGAAGTCCGCTCCTGACGAGAATACGGGCTTCACCACTGCCGAGCTTGTGTACGAGCGAAGAACGAGAACTGGAGAAAGAGAACGCGTTTCAAATCACGTAACGAGCCTTGAGCGAAGAGCTAGTACTAACGCTGCCTTTAATCTCCTGAGGCTTCCTTTTTTCCCCTTCGTGAACCGCGTTTAGTCTAGCAGTTAAATGGGAACAAAATTAGCACCCTCACTTGCTGTTTAGATTGCTTGTTCATTGCATCACCTGATTTCAGGGAATCAACTTTAGTTTATGATCACCTCATGTGGTGTGTTACCTTTGACACATAGTTTGAGTTCTCATTCAAAGGAGTACTGACACAAAATTTTGAAGGCGGTATACCTTGGGAGCTAGATTGGTATGAACACGCATACACCATGTGCAAAATATGAGCGGCAAGAACAGCCTAGAACCTATTTAAAATCGATTTCAAAGTGTGTGAACGGAACCAAGCAGCCCGAAGAGGTCCTCGCGAGATCGGCCTCTACTTAGTTGTGGAGTAAATAAAGATAATCCAAACACGTCCACACTGCGGCCCGTTCGTGTACGAGCGAGCCGTGCCCTTTGATTTGACATTCCAAGAGCCACAGCCAAAGAAACCGTATAACTTGCCATCGCTCTCGCCCTCACGCAAACCAACACCACGACCGTTGTCACAGACTCACAAGAGGCACGCCGCAGCTTCATGTCGGGATGGGTGTGACCCGGGACGCTACGCATCCTGAAAAGCAAGACGCCGGACAGGAAGGTGGCAATTGTGTGGACACCGGCCCACTCCTTCATGAGAGGCAACGAACACACCCATCTCATGGCCCGAGATCTCGCCCACCAGGCCGCGAAGGAGACACCTGAACCCACGCTACTCAGAACCTTCCACGAAATTACCCAACACTACAGGCTCAGTAGAAGAACATTCCCGGCACCACACCCATAGCTCTCAAGGAACCAAGAAACCACACTCAGACTAATACAGACAAATACGTTTCCACATTTAGTCAGGATGCATCTGTTATTTCTACACAATTCGGCGCACAATGTAAATTCTGTACTAGACCAGGTACTCCACGGCACATAATATGGGAGTGTGTCAAGAACCCAGACCTGCCAGCCCCGTTTCTTTCCCCTACTCCGGAGCAGTGGGAGATACTGCTGTCCAGCTCCCTCCCTCAAGATCAACTTCTGCTGGACGAGAGGGTCAGTCGAGCAGGGACGGCACATGGTTACCTGAATTGAGGAACCACCCCACCTTAGTTCAATAAAAAAGTTTTGTCTCTCTCTCTCTTTCCAAACACGTCACCAGTTTCTCTTGGCCGCTTCCGCACTGCTAGTTATCGCCGGTTCGCAGGTCCCATCGGAGGTAGAAGCTTTTACTCTCGAGCTACAAACGATCCAATCGTAGGCGGCGGAGGCGCCGAGATTTTGTTGGCTTACCGGGCAGAGGCTCGTGACCGCGGCGCAAGTTCTACAGCGATCCCAGGCACTTTACGTTTGTTGCTTTTTATTACACTGGACGCAAAAACACTCCGGGAACACGACAAGCGCTCTCAGCGAGCCACGTGTACGCCTCGAGCGTTGTCTGTAGGTGCGCCACTGAAATCCCCCTTGCTGCCCGTTGTGAAAGCAGCCGCGGGAGGCTGCGGCCTGATCCCCACTGTCGCCGATGCTTTAGCTGGACAATAACGACTGGCATTTACCATTTGTATGCGTTGGAAAGAGACATTTATGTGAACCAGTCACACTGTTCCCCAACGTGGTGTATTTACGAGAGTGTAAATGTTCCTGACGCTATCTTAGCTGGGTACATTCGGTTTACAAGCGCCAAATGTGTGTCACAGGCCGGCCTCGCAAAACCGGCATATGCATGGAGTTGATTTTGATTCCACTGCTCTGACATTTACTAGCAGTGTCTCCGTGAGCAGCGTTTCCTCAGCGGTCATGCCACAGCAATACGCTAAGATGTAAATCATTTTTTTGTCCTTACATAATTTAGTACAGCGCTCATACCTGCACAGCACGCCAGTTATGCTCGCCAATATCATACCTCAGACATTGATCACTATAATAGTCAAGCCAATGTGGCATAGATGTCACGAAAATTCTACGACAGAAGTGTGATGGATAATGCAACATTAAACTCGGGAATCAGCCCATGACAAATTATTTCAAGCTGGGTCGTCATGTCACCAGGTGAGCGCTCCAGAGCATTCATATATCCTCCGCTAGTAACGCAGAGGCGAGCTTAGAGAGTAATCCGCGTCCCCGACTAAACGCGTCTTCGAGGCCTAATGATATCACACAGGGAGCCTGCAGAATCTAGCACAAACTAAAATCAGAGGGCCTTAGCAGATATCAAACTCTTACAAGGATGCGTTCGTCGAGCGATTCACTGTTCTTTAAAGTAGAAAAACACCAGGAAACTGAACGCGCAGCTTGTGTGCTTGTGATTAATAATGTGTTCATTCCCTTATTTCGCTCGGTTTTTGTACAAAACGAGAGTTACGTGTCCCGCCCTCCTTATGTCTGGCGAAACAGAAGTCCATTTCGCATCTAGTTTATCTGGTGAGCCCTGCTAGACAAAAGCCTTGAGCATTTTGAAGCTGCACTGGGATTTTCTTTAACGCACAAGCTATTCTGTTTTTGTGCCTGCAGACCACTCATTTTTGCGTGGTTTCTTTCTTGCTCCCTTTTTTCTTGCTTTAAGTTGTGAGTGGACACATATTTAACGACGCGCAGGCTTGGAATATCGTTAGCATTATCGCATGGCTTATATTCCTATAAATAACAGAAGTTATTGTCGGGTATTGGTTAATTATATCCAAGAATCTTATTCTTCTGCGGCATATATATTCGAAACAAAGCCCCATTCGTTGTCCGCACGCAAAAGGAAACTATCCTCTGACTGTGCCAGTATAAAGTCTAAATTGTGCTACATTACAATAACTTGTGCTGGCGTGTTCGGTGGCGACAGTGGTGATATGCTGCTGCCGTTGCCGACCCCCCCTAAGAGTGGCCAAGAAACACATAAAATCGCGTCCGCGGGTAGCTCTTTTCGGCGGTCGAGTACCTACCACGACGCAGCTTTTTGAAGTGCCCTAAACGTACTGTGTACTTACAGACGTCACCATAACAAGCTGTTGAGGGTGTGGAAAGCCAAGAAGAAGCGAAAGAGAACAAAAATATTGGAGGAGCCTCTATCATTTACACAGCACTCATCTCCTAAACGCCGCGGAGAAGCGGAAGCAGGAGGCGCAGCCATCGAGAAGCTCGAGGAGTATACCACCTGGAAGGTCGCTGTGCGCGCGGCGGCCGCAGCCGCGAAGTCGCGCAGGCAGGAGCAGGTAGCTCGAATGATAGCTTTTTAGCGCCCCACTAAATAGGACTCATGGCGCAAACAATGCTGCACATATAAGAAATTAGGTAATGATGCGATGGGAAATTGTGCTAACAGTCGTCACCTGCGCCGCCTACGAGAGCTGGAATCGATGAACCACCGCAGTGTTAAGTGTAACATCTTTAGCGGACCTGTAGGCAGACCTACCGTCTGCTCCCAGCCCCTCTCCCACCTCACGTCCTCGATCTTCGTGCCTCGTTGTGTACCCGCGACAGCGGTTTGCACTCGCAGCGCCTGCGTCACGTCCACGGTCGCTTTTTAACTAAGCGGCTGACTAGATGAATACGTGGAAAAATTAGCTGAAACTGCCGCCTACGTGGAATCTACAGTGCTACGGCAGTGCTGCTCTGCGATGTCCGTTGGACAGTCGCACCTTCCGTGTGAGCGAATGGTCTGGCCAGCGGACTTCCGCCTTAGTTGGCATCGGGATCTTCCTCGGATTTCTCCGCTTAAATGCTCCCTCGTGGTAATACCGCATCACATGCGTAAGTTGCCGGGTGTAGCATACATCACAGTTCTGTGTGGTCACGAGGACAACTGCGTTTATTCAAATCCCAACCTTTCTCTCCGCGAGCTCAAACCGAAACTGCGGCTGGCCGTAGTAGCTAGGAGAGTTTGTAATGGTTATAGGAAGTCTGGCGTACTGATAAAATACAGAGAGTGCTTCTGCACTGTGTGTCTCAACCAGGCAAAGCTTGTCGAGACACCTGGGTAGCCCGGCGATGTACCTGTGATCCGGCCTGTTAGGTGGAACCTATTCGTCGAAAGGAGCGTGGAGCTACCTTTTCCCTGGAACACTGGAGGGGTACTTGGATGAGCCTGGAGAAGAAGTGTGCCCGGCATCCCAGCCACGTGGAATCAGCTCGTCTTCCTAGCGCATTGTCTTGCGTCGAGGGTGCTGTTGTGCCAGAGCGCCCGGCACAAAATTAGCTCCTCCTGGCGACGCGCCAATGGCTGGACCGAACCACGCCTCGGTCAAACCGCTGGCGGGAGACGTGGACCAACACACCGGGACGCAGCGCTGAAGAGTCACCCTCCCTTTCCTCGTCACGGTGTGTCGACTGACGCAGTCACTACGCCTCCATTCGTCGAATTCAAACTGCTGCCAGCAGAGAGTCCTGATTGCAGGGATTTGAACTGCTGCCGGCGGCATCGCACTTCCGGCAGCTTGTAAGTGGCGGGGATAGCGGCATTCAACGAGAGGAGTGAGTTGAGACGTGCTCTATCCTTTATGCGAGCCATTCAATGCGTTTGTTACACTTGTACATATTGTATTTAAATGGTTCTTCAACTTCAGGCTGGCTCGACAAATTCGCGGCTGAGCTCTGAGCCGCGTTAGTAGCGGAGCGAGCAAGGCAACGTCGCAGCAGTGCTGAAAGCGCTGGAATGGCAACGTCGCAACAGGCGTGCTTCTCTCTGAGCCTTGCGTGCTAGACCCGACCACTCAGTTAAAGCTTCCTCACTACGCACCAGCAGCTGGTTGCTGCTGCGCGAAACGCCTTTCCCCGTTGCGCGAAACGGCTAAGTGAGTGGGCCTTGTAAGCTTACGTATAAAAAATTACAATGTAAAAAATTACTGTTTACCGTGCGCTGGTTACCTTCTGGTTACCGGAAGCAGGTAACCAGCGTGTGAACCAGGTTGCATAACTAATACCAGGGAGCGCGTTTGTTCACTCGGGTGTTATTCTAATAAAAGCTGAAGTATTGAGCACTAGGAAGAAACATTTCATAATAATTTTACCAGTACTTAATTCGGGCTTGAAAAGTAACTAGTTACTTGTAAAGCGTTACCGGTAAGTAGGTAGTTTTTTCAGTAACTTGTAACTATGACTGGATACGTTTGGGTTAAACGAACTTGTAATTGTAACACTGTTACTTTTAGCACAGGAACTGTAACAGAAATACTGTTACATTTACTTCATCTTTTATAAAAAAATATATCCATCAGGACACTCCCTAAAGGGACACTAAAAGGTGAAAACAAGTTGGCCTGTATCGATAAACTACGGTGTCAAGAATTCAAATACACAACTCTTGCAACTAGCAGCTCTTCATTAAGACATAAAACGACATAAACGTGATAACAGGGGACGGCGCCCCGCACGCATTTTGGTACTACGGTTTGTGACGTCACAAAATTGGTGAACTGTGAGAGCTCAGTGGAGAAGCTTCTGTAGATTTTTTTCCTGAAATAAACAGTTCCTAAGTGGTTGAGCACGAGGAATAAACGTACATATAACGCTTTCCGTTAGCTTATCGGACCGAAAAACACCAACTACCACTTTTATACACGGCGACGCAGGCTGCCTCCCTGACTATTTAGTCAGCATTGATGTTTCAGTTTCGTTTTAGAAAAACATTTGTGCGCATTTAGCGAAGCCAGTAACTTACGACAGTGAACGCCCGAGCTCCTGCAAGCGATATACCCAGCAGGAAGTAGCTAAAGTAGCTTCATGAGAATCGGCAAAAGGAACAAGATGCGCTGCAGGTGGTTAAGCGAGCCGTCAGAACATCCAATCTGCTGTTCTCCCGGCGTGGGAGAGGATTACGAGGAGTAACACTTTATTTAAAATGTTCCTATCTGAAAAGGGCGCCCAAATAGATGCGCTCTCGTGACATAAACTTGTTCCAAGTGGTTAGCTTACCCATCCGTCCGTTCGCCTCGAGACACCGCTGGTAATCTGTAAGGTGTGCGTCGCTCTGCCAAATCTTTGAGCTAGAGCAAGCGCGGGAAAAGACTGCCAAAAGGGATCCCGTGAAGTGGGTTTATTTTACGCTTGGTTGGGGCCGCGCCAGAGGAGATAAAATTCTGCAGAAATCCACGGAATTGTCTTGTAATGCTTAGCATGTTTATGCAGCCTGTCTTGAGTGGGATATGTTTGCAGCCAAATTCTTTGGTTATTCTAAATCCTTTGCGATCACTTATCTCCATTTAGGATATTATAACGAATATAAGTGGAACTTCGGCGAAATCCGCATTATTGAGGAAATGGAGAGCGTTAAACGGTTGGCCATATTTCGTATTTTTTTTATATTTTCTTCGTTTTTATAAACTTCGTTCAACCGATTATCTTTACGCTATTATAACGACTACCAGTGGAACATCCGCCAAATCTGTCCTATGGGGGGTTTTACACAGCTCTCCATTTTCCGTAATTGTTTATATTTTTGTTATTTTTTAGTGTTTCAAAATTTTCGTCAACCACAGACCTTCATGTACGCTAATTAAACGATTACAGATGGAACTTCCCCAAAATATGCGTTATTGGGAAAATGCAGGGTGTTGTAGGGTTTGCCATTTTCTCTAATTTGTTTATATTTTTCTTATTTTTAATTTTTATTTAAATTTTATTCGACCAATTACATACGTTAACGCTATTGTTAACCAATGTTCATGAGTATCATGCCAAGCTAGCGTCTTCTTATAATAGCCAAAATCAGGGAGCCACCAGTCGTCGCCATGTCCTTGGAACTTTTCGCGAAATCTGCATTATTGTGGAAATGCAAGGCGTTGTACGGTTTGACATTTTGGGTAATTTTCTGATATTTTATAATTTTATTACATTTTCAAAATTTCTATCGGCCAATTGCCTAATTTGTGCTATTTTAACGATTAAAGAAGAAACTTCTGGGAAATCTGCATTATTGTGGGAATGCAATGTTTTACCGTGTGCCATTCTCCGTAATATGTTTACATTTTTCTGATTTTTTTAGTTTTTCCAAATTTTGTTCAACCAATTATCCCCATTTACACTGTTATAACAATTACAGGTGAAACTTTTGGGAAATGTGCATTATGTATTGTGGAAATTCAGGGTATTACACGGTTGACATTTCCTGTATTTTTTATATTTTTCTTTTATAGTTTTTCAAGTTTTTGTCGGACAAATATCTTCATTTACGCTTTTATAACGATTGCAAGTGGTTCTTCCGCGATATCTGCACTTGTGTGGAAATGCAGGGCATTACATGGTCCTGGCTGTGGTGGTGTTCGGCAAAGAACGCTAAGCATTAAAACATGTGAGCGACAGGCCGCGAAATGGCCGACCTCTGACATGGGCGACATTATTCCATGGACAACGGTGTCACTTCCGCGTCTGGTGCGTTGCGGATTTGTAGTTACGAATGTACGCAAAGCACTGCTTGGGTCTGCCCACTCGGCGCTTTAAATTTGTCCGAGTCTTGTCCATTGGTCGAAGCATGCATCCCCGTCACTTCAGGCCAGTGATTATACTAGGCACGTAATGCACGCTTATTTTATCAGGTGAGATACACAATCGCATTTTTGGAGTATGTTTAGGTGATAAGGTATGCCCTTCGCATTGCCAGATAACTCCAGCAAGTGATCGAGGGATCACCCTCAGTCTTTTAAATGCGGAGCATTTCTTAGGCTCGCCTTGTCCTGCGTCGTTGATGGCGGCGCCGTCCACACGCTCACTGCGCATGCGCAACTCTCCTCCTTACACCCACAGCTCTGCGATACTACACTATAAAAAAGAAGTAGTTAGCGGCGCCTGGTTTCGATCCCACGACTCTCTGTCCGCAACGGGAGGTACGCGGTGCTCTTCCCACTACGCTACAAATCCGGGACAGGAGCAAGTGCTACGAACGCGCCTTATGTCCTTGACTCATTCAAACTACGTCAAGAAGCTACTGATACAACGACGGCACGCGAAGCTGAACGTCAACGGAAACGAGGAACCTAAAACTTTAGAGGGGGATGCTGAATTTCCCGTGGGAAAGCTGTGGCGGGAAGCGCCACGCGCCTTGCAGCTCAACCAGCCCCGTCCGCAGCGCCTCTGATGTTGATTGTGGCAGGATGCCCCTAGGGATTGGCCAACCAAAGAATCCATCACGAGATAGGTTCGCGTACAACCGCCATCGTCATCTTCGCGTAGGGGAACTGCCGAAGAAGAAGAAGAACGTGAAGACAAAGCTGCGAAGAGGAGGGCGTGTACATTGCTCTCAGCCGGTGCACAAATGTCAACAACCTTTACCTCAACAAAGCTGACGGAGACTACCGATTCTACCACAGAGACAACATCGACAAGAACATGATGGACGAGTTTCGGCGTCTCGAGAACCACCGCCTACTCACCGTAACACAACAGCACTTGCGTGCCTTTGCCACCGGTGTGGACCCGGATGCGGAATTCCCTCTGGCGCTAGTAAAAACCAGATCACTCAACATAACGGCACCACAATGGAACCACACAGAACCTCCACGATGCTTCGCATCCTTATCAGGGTTCCCCACAGGAAGATGGTATAATTTTTTTGCTACTCTTGATTTGCTTACTTGGGCTCATATTAGATGTTTTTTTTTTTTAATATCATTTAGGGTACGTTCGCTTATTAGGAACGACATATTGTCTTGTTTTGGAAATAAGGTAGTGTTGCTGGTATATATAGGATTCAGAGGAAATTTCCCACATTTGAAACATCCTTCGCAGGATTCGGGATGCCGCAGACCGGAGTAGAAAGTTATCAAACAGGGGATGTCTGCCCTGGCCCAAGCTATGATATATACGCCGACAATAGAAGAGTGGTAAGCGCAACCAAGTTCCGTAGCTTTGCTCCAAGTCATGAGGAAGAAGCCCATCAGTATACAATTTGTCTTACTAGTTTTGCAATATTAAGGTTATAAAATACTGCATTTTCATTTGCACCACTATATTTAAGTTAAATAAAACCATAGCAATGGTGAATTTTTAGAGAATAAAGCTTATACATGCGTCTGGGCTGACGTCAGGAGCGAATATGTAACCTTTCTCCTGTTAATCAATGCTAGCAAGTATCATGCCAAGCTAGTGCCTTCTTATAATGCCCCAAATCAGGGAGCCACTAGTCGTCGCCATGTCATTGAGTCAAAAAATATATCTGCACGTTTCGAAGCAAGAACAGTAACTGTATTCCTGCTAGACGGAAGATGATAGTGAAATAAAGTTAATATTACGGCGTTATAATGTTGCAGATAATTTAAGGTAAAAATGGAAAAACCGTTCGGTTTCCGAAGATTGTTGCCAAAGGCGAACCAGTATTTGCTTGGGAGAAGTATTCCGTACTGCAAAAAGGGCATCCATAAATAATTATCTAGGGTCATGACAGTGGAGAACTCATATCGTTTAGGTGTCTGCATGCGTGTATATGTGTGTTCGTACGATTTCAGGGGCTTGTGTGTAGGTTGAAATCTTACGTTAACCACAGCTGTGATGACATTTTCGAGAACACCTAAGCTAGGAAGACACGAAGCCACAATTCGTAGTACTTCAGCAAAAACCTGTACCACTTTTGTAGGAATGATTCATAACTGAATAAAACTATATTCCGGTGAGGGTCTGCAAGAATCGATTTTTTATAAGTGTGTAGAGTTCCTTGGATGGGTCACGGCGCGGTGAGCCCATACGCCCGCAGCCATTTTGACCACGAGCGTTTCATGATATTGCCATCGCTCACGCAACCGCTAACACTGGTCTGGGGCTGTCGGCCCTATTCGAGAGTATGGTGACTGCTCTCGCGGCTAGGAACATTTGAATAACCCCAATGCGGATAGCAAGGCCGAGAACTCTTTTCCAGTGCGCGCTCAGCCCCGACCGATCTCAAAACAGGCTTCAAACATGCACGAGTTGCGTGCGCAACTGCCATTTCCTTTCTTGTCACTTCCAACCCGGGATCCTAATAAGATTTATCGTTAAAAAATAACTTTACAAACATCTGATGGTTTTAGTGTTTCTAATATAGCTATATTGGCAGCGGTGTGGTCAGGGTAGCTCTATAGATGAAATATGTTTCCATTTTTCTCGCATGTTCACATATAAAACCAGCCCCACCTGAGCAAAAATACATCATTTGTTTGGAGGCGAAACGCCCGCTGAAAAATATGGTTCTGTCGTTATCAGGGGCTACGAGGGTGGCATACGGCATTTATCAATGATATTGGCGAAAAATACAGCCTAGTTATGGGCTATAAAGATACGGGTTGCATGAAAAGAAAATTGAGGAGATGCCTCATGACGCCCCTGTCACGGCGGCACCCTCGAACTGCTCATCACCACAGGAATAGTTTGGTTGCTCACCTCTGAGCATTTGCAGCTGACTTAGAGCCCAAAATACACACTTTCACGCACGGCCTAATAATCTATTATGCTAACTGACTGGTAAGGTCCGGCATGACACCACCAGTTACAATTGTCTCACTGCTTTTTTCACTAGTTTTAAGTTGAGAAGGACAAGTCGAGTTCAGTTCCTTTACTACCCTTTATTTGGCATAAAACCTTATTCGCGCCATCTATGGATGCCTAAACAGCCGTACAAGTTTACTTAAAAACGTTTTTACTAATGCGTACAGAACAGCTTTATTTCAAACGGCGGAAATGATCGCTCTTGGCAAGTGACTTCGTGCGATTTTGAAAATTAGTTCTCCTATTGAGCAATCAGCGAGGTATATCAAAGATTTTATAAGGAGAGTAAGGGCCGTATTCTGAGTCCTCCCTCCCCTCCATTTGCTCCCTCCACTCGGCTGAGGGGAGAATTCCGCAATGCTTGCATGGGGAAATCGAATTCAAGGACCTCCTCTACTGGAGGCTAGAGCGGAGGAGGGATTGAAAATGCCAGGTTAGGACCACTTGTACATTAGAGGTGAGTTATTCGTTCCCGAACTATGCTTCATTCCAGATTAGCTATGTGGACGATTGTAACTGCACTGACCAGTATGGACGGGTCGGCAAATACCCTAGCGGCACGGACTGTCGTGTAAGTATTCGCATCATTACATGAATCGAGAGCGACAGAGAGAGAGAGAGGGAGAGAGAGAGAGTGAAAGAATCATCGGAAAGACATGTGAAAATGCCGCGTTTCAACCATGTATGCTGCGGATGACGATATTCGTATAAGGCTTAAGTATCGAACAAAATTGTTGTACATACTGCTCATAATTTGTTTACGCAACCCAGGCCTCGCATGATTTGGATGTTAGCGATTGCGCGTGCTTGGGATAATGTTAATGAAGTTGAGCCAATAAGAGCACATAACACAAGAAACTCACCCAACTCCAAACTTGCTTTCTAGCTACCTGGAAGTTACGGTAATAAATGCTAATTAGGGAGACGGCAGAGATGGCTGCTTAAGGTGACAGGCTCGAGGCTATAGGGGATGGACTACGGTTAAAAGAATAAACACATTCAGGGACCTTCCTTCCGTTGTTTTGTTGATTGTCACTAATGGCACTGTCGCATACAAGAAGTCTCATGTACTTATTTATTTATTGATTTACCTATTTTGAATCAATAATTTATTTATTTATTTATTTATTTATTTATTTATTTATTTATTTATTTATTTATTTATGAGACAGCGACACCATGCCGTTCCAGTGAAGGGTTACAAACCAAAAAACAAAGAATAAAAGAATACTGCAGCCTTCCAGTTTACATGAAAAGGCAGCAATCACTCAACTGGAAGTGATAAAAATACAACGCTAAAAGTTGGGAACATTATACTTACATAATCCACAATACAACGCTAACTCTGATGGAGGCGAAAAGCAAAAACGCCCGTGTGTACGAGGTTTCAGCTCACGTTGAAGATCACCAGGTGACCAAAATTAATCCGGAGCACTCCACTACGGCGCGCCTCATCGCCTGCGTTGCGACAGCGCGTTAAAACCTACAATCAATCAATACACTGGTAACCTAAATAAGACCAACAGCGCATTTCCCTGCGCAGTTTTGTAGCACAACGCTCGATAAAAACCAATTTCTGCATACAAAATTATCCGATGCGCGACACAACTGTCGACGGTTACTGATTCAACTGCCGGACTGTTGTGACAAAAAAGAGACTTTCAATGGCTGCAGTGTTGCATTTGTACTTTCGTGCTTTGTAAAAATAGTCCACCCGGGCTGATATGTAATGTTGTATTATGTTTGTTTTTCATATTTGAGGGAATAACTTCAAAAGGAGCTTGTTTCAGCGGTGTTTTGCTAATATGTCCCATTTTAATGCTTGTTTGGAAAATGTTCCACTAAATTCTCCATTCGTGACACGTTTCACCAATACATATTGCGCCACCAGGTTCTGCACCACTTCTAGTAGCCATTTTTCTCAATAAAGTCGAAAGGGTCCACACTGTGCATGCATATTTAACACAGAACACGCAGAGTGCATTAAAAACTCACCAATCAAAACTGATGATTTATGACATAAAAAAGGTGACAAGTAGGTTTAGATTTCTAATAATTGTACGTTTTTTCCACCAGCACAAAGAAATCGAGAAATTTGTGGGAGTTGTACGCGCGTACGAAACGTTGAAGTTGTTTAGATTTTTATTTAAATTAGGTAACATTTTTTATTACTCTACAAATTGCACATCAATTTTTTTATAATCTATCCGAGTAGTTACCGTTCGTGTAACGCCATAAACTGTTTATTTCCTCATACAATTGTAAGCTAACTCTGACCACAACGTTCTCGGTTCCTATATATTACATGACTTGGCACATCATATCAGGTGTAATAAATTTTTAGGCGTAGAATAACACGGCCTAAAATCTGACAGTATGTAGCGATGTCCTAGAAAGTGAAAATATGATCAATTTTATTTATGTAGGGCAGGTGACGTTCTGTGTTCTAACTTATTTTCGGCTTGAAAAAGAGAGTCGTATTTCTTATTGGTGATTTTTAGTGGAACGTATTGTAAACCAAGCCCGAGTAATAAATTTCCTTTACGAATATCGACGAAATTATTGACATCGTTTTTACTCCGTATAGATAACTATCTATCACAGTTTGATGACAAACCTGCGTTGGTAACTCACAATGTCCGTGTGGGCCAATATACCAACGGGTATAATATATACTGAGTTGCTTCCTACTTGTCGAATTTTATTTATTCCATCACATAGTTGTGCACAAAATGTAGATTATGGATGCTGTTAATAGTTGTGCTTTTACAAGAAGCATGACTTCGCAGAGAACGCCGGGCACTGTCCCGACAGATACCACGACCCACGCACACCCAAGAAATTCGAATTCAGAAAACATCCACTGTACCCATAATGTAAGTTGCGATAGCCGAGTCGAAGGGCGGGAGGAGGGAAAAAAGGAGTAAAGAGAGGTATTTTATAAGAATAAAGAACACTGGCTTTGAAGAGCTGCGTTTGGTTGCACAAATAAAAACCTGTTTCTTAAAGAAAGATCCGCCACCAGGGGGCTGACGCAGTCGCCCGCGCCTCGCTTCAGCTCCCGATTTATACTGCCAAAACGCGGATTGACAACAGTATCCAGCCTAAGCACTGTCACCAGCGTCTGTACAACGACGAAAGGAACAACTCGACACCTGGGTGAGCCGCATTAGACCCCTGCTGCCCAAATTATCACCGACCGAGATTCGCGACCTCGCCGACTCCGCTAGGCCTACATTGTAGGCCTAGCTACATCGTGGCGAACCAGCGCCGGCGCCTCGGGCCCGAGATGAACGACACGCTTCTTCCACACGCATCGCCAAGCACCGACATGGATACTGACCCTGACAGCGGGCGAACCCTCCCGCCAGACAACCCATGGATTACTGTTCTGAAGAAACGCGCAAAGAAGACCACTGCTACCGCCACGACGTCAAGCCAAGCCACCGGCCAACTCCAGGTACACAAAGCGCCGACCCCCAAGCCCCCACCCCGGGAGCCTCCGCCACGTCTACCGCCTACCAACTACACGGTCATCTTCCGCCCACGATGCGGCCTCAACGTTGCTACCCTGACCACCGCTGCACTGACCGAAGCTCTGTCAACCAAATGTGAGCTGCCGCTTCCGACTTTCTACCGAGCCGTCACTCTCTTGGTACAACCTACTCCCAATGTACTCGTCGCAAGCACCGCGGATCCCGAGCTGGCCGTAAGGCTGAGCGAGATACAGCAACTGCAAATTTCAACTTCGACCTACGAATTTTCTACGTATATGAAGCCACCACCGGGAACTTGTCGCGGGGTCATCCATGGCCTTGACTCCTCGATAAACCAGGACAACCTAGGCGCCTACCTTCAAGGCAACTACCCCACCCTCCTCCACGCGCGCATCATGGGCAACACCCGCTCCGCGCTTCTCACATTCCAAGGGACTCGTGTGCCGTTCTACGTGAAGGGTGGCAGTATGCTTCTCCGCTGCCGGCCTTTTCGCCGCTCCGTGCAAGTGTGCCGCGTCTGCGGTGAATTGGGGCACCGCATGGACGTGTGCCCTAACCCTGACAGCCCAAAATGCCTCCACTGCGGACAACCGACTCCGTCAGTAGACCATGTGTGTATCGCTAAATGCCGATTGTGCTCCCAACCCCATACCACGGCGGGTAAAAACTGTCCACGCCGCTTCATCCCCAACTCGCCGGCCAGCAAGACGTCCACGCAAGCCGCCGACAAGGTAAGCTGGTCTGCTCTTGCCTCTCGCGCTCCCACTGCTCGACTCCCTCCCCAACGCGACACACAAAACTATCCCCCGCTATCCCCACTTACGCCACTTCCCGCCACCATTCCCCCCGCACTCCTCGACCTGATCAAAAACCTGCAACAACAAAATGCCGACCTCCTACGCCGGGTAGAAGCCCTTGAAGCAGAGCGAGCCCCCCAGTCCGAACCACCCCCGCCCGTCCCCGTGGTTACCCCTCCCCTCACACGAGCCGACGTAGAGGAAATCATCGACGCACAATTTACGGCCCGCAGCATCCCACAAGTTCAGCAGCTGGTACAGCAGTCTACAGAATACCTAAGCAAAATGATCACCGACTCCACCAAAAGTATCTTCGATCTGCTTTCAGAACGCATTTCCTTGCTTGAACGCGCCCTAGTCCCGGACAACCCACCTCAAGCCAAAAAGTCTAAACCTGATGACCAATAGACCCGCAACGCAAGTGCCCCTTACCATCTACCAATGGAATTGCCGATCGTTTAAAAGCAAAAAAGCAGCCCTCGAACTATACGTTTCCCCAAACCCGCCGGATGCCATTGTATTGCAAGAAACTGACATCCCATGCCCCAGCCTTCGCGGTTATGATACTTACACCAATCCCCCTCACAAGCGCACGGCCATCCTTATTGCCCGGTCACTGACAGCCCAGGTAATACCGATTACGTCACCCATCGATCACGTCCTCGTTGAAATCCTTCCTCATAAGCCACAAGCACCAAGCCTCTACATACTGAACGTCTACAGCCCGCCCACACAACCCCTATCCGCAATCGAAGCCCTCCTCAGCGCGGCGGTGCGGCACACTCGCAACAACCCATGGTTACTCCTGGGCGATTTTAACGCACCTCACGTTACATGGGGCTATCCCCACGCGTCCAAAAAAGGCACGGCTCTGCTACAAGCAACACAGCACCACCACTTCACCCTGCAGAACGATTTGACTCGGCCAACACGTCTAGGCACTAGCGTGACCCGAGACACCATACCGGATTTGACATTCAGTCGCAACACCACCGACCTTGTATGGGATCTGCTGCCAGATACTTTAGGCAGTGACCACTACATCATTGCTCTCACTGTCCCACTCACGAGTATCCGTCGCAAGATGGGCACGGCGCAGCTCACTGACTGGCAAGCCTTCCGCGAAGCTCCACTTCCAAGCATACTGCCGACCGATGACCTAGAACAATGGACGCAGCAACTCATTGATCTACAAAACTCACACCAAGAAAATCACGCTCACGCAGGATCTACCGGCAGTAGACAACCATCTCGACCATCTATGGACGGCACGACGTAGCCTACTCAACCGATGGCGCTGAAATAAACACAATCGCAAGCTTAAACGTCGTATCGCCCAGATTACAGAAGAGGCTCTTAAATACGCCAAACAACTGCAAGCCCAAAACTGGCGCGACTTCTGTGACCAAATGAATGGCACTCTTACAACCAAGAAAGCTTGGCACATCCTACGCCACCTCCTGGGTAACGCCCCTACCAAAACTGCCACTTCGCAAAACATAGCCCGACTTATACACAACCACTCTCAACCGCCTGATCAACTACTCTCCCAAATCCGCCACAAGTTATTCGGACCTGCATCATCTCAGACAACTATCTCGCACCCGGACTACGTGGGCATTCCCAATCCTCAGCTCGATGGCCCTTTTACCATGGACGAGCTCACGCAAGCATTCACCCGGCTAACCCGCACAACAGCACCCGGACACGATTTAATAACGTACAAGCTACTTCGTAACCTTAACGACGACCACTTAGAATCCCTGCTTGCCTGTTACAACCACCACTGGACTAACGGCTCAGTACCGCCCCAGTGGCGCCACGCAGATATCACTTTGGTTCCCAAGCCTCACAAACCCATCACTTTTGACAACTTACGACCGATCTCCCTCACATCCTGTGTAGGCAAACTTTTTGAACATCTGGTGACTCGCCGTCTAACGGACTTCCTTGAAGACACCAACCGGTTACCTCACACCATGTTCGGGTTCCGTACTCACCTCTCGGCGCAAGACGTCCACCTCCAACTCAAAGAGCGGGTTCTCGACTGCCTCAGCAAAGTACATCCCAGTTCCGTCCTCGCTCTCGATATACAAGGCGCCTTCGATAACGTCACTCACACAGCCATTCTCCGCCAACTTCAAACCACGGGCTGCGGATCTGCCACATATAACTACGTGAGAGCCTTTTTGACAGATCGAACTGCCACTCTCCACATTGGCCCTCACCAGACAGAGACCTTTCACACACCGGCAAAGGGCACTCCCCAAGGCTCGGTTGTCTCACCCCTACTTTTCAATATAGCGCTCATGGGACTCCCGAAATTACTTGAACAAATCCCCCACGTGTCGCACGCCTTATATGCAGACGACCTCACCATATGGTCCAACACAGGCTCTCCCGGACCACAGCAAGACAGTCTTCAACAGGCAGTCGACACTACGCTCCAATATCTCCAAACCTGTGGTCTCTGCTGCGCCCCATCAAAATCCGCCTTACTCGTCCTCCGAGCACGAACCCGGGGCCGCCCACCAAACCCTACCCCCGACCCCTCACTCACTCTCAACGGGCAAGCAATCCCCACCGTCAAGACCCTCCGCATCCTAGGAGTCCACTACCACCACGACGGCTCCGGGGCCGCGTACCTCCCCAAACTTATACAGACAGTCTCCCAACTTACACACCTAATTCAACGAATATGCTCTCGCCGACACGGACTCAAGGAAACAGATAACTGCCGCATCATTCAAGCAATGCTGATCAGCCGCATCACCTACGGGGCACCCTATCTTACCTTAAAACCACAAGAACATGCCAAGATTGATGTCCTAATACGCAAATCTTATAAGACAGCCCTCGGCCTGCCTACCTTCACTTCTACCGACCGCTTATTGAAACTGGGTCTACATAACACCCTCTCGGAGATTATTGAGGCCCATCTCCAAAACCAACTACAGCGCCTACAACTCACACCCGCCGGTCGTCATCTGCTCAAAACGCTAGGCCGGAAGGTGGTACAAACTCCGGACTCGCCACAACGCATACCTCCATCAATGCAACGCAACATCCATGTCCTCCCCATTCCGCGTCATATGCACCCTACATACAACGCCGGCCGTCGTCAGCATCGTACACGCCTCCTCATCAGAACATACGGCAGCGACCCGACCACCCTCTATACGGACGCCTCTCCCTATCCTCAACGACCAGCTCACGTCGCCACTGTTGCCCGCTTCGACAATGCCTTCCTCACCTCGGCAACTGTCTGCACAGCGTCTACTACCACGGCCGAAGAAGCAGCCATTGCCCTCGCAATGACCCAAGCCATGAGTCCCAGCGTAACGATACTGTCTGATTCACAAGCTGCCTGTCGTCGTTTTGCACTCGGACGAGTCTCGGCTCTTACCCTGGCCATCCTTTCTCAATGCCCCACCCTCCCTCATGCCCGCATAGTGTGGACACCCAGCCACACTTCCCTCCCTGGGAACGAGGTGGCACACGCCACCGCCCGAGCTCTCCTTCACCGGGCATTCCCAGAAGAGGGCAACAATGCAGCCAGTATTACAAACTCCCTTGCGCCCCTCTCCCAAACATACACCGACATCCTCTACCACTACAGAGCAACCCGACGCACCTATCCCGCTCCCCACCCTTCCCTTTCTACCGCTGACGCCCGCATTTGGCGCCGACTTCAAACAAACACTTATTACAATCACCTCCATCTCCACTACATATCCCCTACTAACTACCCACTCAACTGCCCCCAATGCGATGAGCCTAACACCACAGCTCATCTCGTCTGGACGTGCCCCACCAACCCTCCACCACCCAGATCCCCTACCCTTGAGCAGTGGGAGTGCGCGTTGCAGAGCTGCCAGCTCGAAGACCAGGAGGCCCTGATCTCTCGGGCGAGGATGGCAGCCGCGGCACGAGGCCTACCGGAATAGGATGGCCGCCCACAGCTCCTAACTCTTTTTCCCCCCTACCCCGTCCCTGCTTTTCAATAAACGTTTTCTCTCTCTCTCTCTCTCTCTCTTAAAGAAACCATTAAGGCAAAATACGTTTGTTTTATTTAAAAATGTTTGTATTTTATAGTGCCCCAACGCTTGTCCGGCAGCGAACGCATTATTTATTCCAAAATTGAACACTTCCGTGACTCCCGCTAAAGCGGGCATTTTGTGGCCTCAGCGATGATATATCCGGGGAATGTGCTTAAGACGAGCAATATTATGTTCAATAAGGCTGCTCAGAACAACGACGCGTCTAAATTTCAGCCTTGTTTATTGCCTGCCTTTGTAAATGGCGGGAAAATACCGCTCAACGATCACTGTCTGCACTTGCTTTATGTCTGACCTGATTTATATCTGGCCTACTCTTTTTACTGTTGATAGTAATTTTAGTGAAAAAATGGGCATGCTTGACAAATACGGTCACATGAGTGGCGACGTCACTTACGCCAGCTGGCCAGTGTCCTGTCACAGAAGCCCAAAGCGCCCGACGGCTGTGCACCTTCGGCTGGCGTAGTGAGTGCCGTCCGCAAAGGCGCTTCAATGTTCACTGGTTAGTTCGATAGTTCCAATGTTGCTCCCACCATTAATACGCGCGCACAGGGCTACGGCAAAGCAATTCTGGCTGACTGATCAAGCACAAATTTCAGACATCCCTATGGTTAGCAATACCAGCAAAAACCAGATAGATACCACAGCTTGCTTACGATATAATATAATATAATATAATATAATATAATATAATATAATATAATATAATATAATATAATATAATATAATATATTATAATATAATATATTATAATATAATATAATATAATAATTTCGCCCTTTTTTGTCCCTGGGTGCATTTTGTTTTTAAATTCAGCCATACTGAGACCTTACGCTGTGACAGACAGAACCTGCGCCGTGGATGTACTGTGGTATGCTGAATCGCCTAGGACCAGCAATTGAAATGGGCGTTCATACTACGTATTATGTCTTCTCTGATTCTTGGGACCTTAATTTATAAAAATAGCCCCATTTTCATCGCTGTAATCTGACTACTTATAACAACACAGACACGAAAATTTCGCCGATATGTTGCTTAAAGCAGGCTGAGTTAGAAACGCCACTCATGAATCACAACATAGCATGATGGGTATTACCGTAACTATAGTGAGAAGACCTACCCGGCGTAGTCATTTGTTCTAGCCACTATTTTCCCATTCATCCTTCGTCAAAATGTCATTGTAGTTGTCCACAGCATACACAATGGAACCCTGCTGATACGTCCCCCTGACTTCCGATGACCCAGTTCTTACGACGGATCACCGCGGTCCCGAAAAACTCCCCATAGAAACAATGCATTAAAAATCCCGATGCTATGATGCAGAGGTGCACGCGGTCTGCTTCATACGACGGAACCAGGTGCTGATAAACCAGCGTTTTCACCATCTTTAACCGCCTCATCCCGACCTTCTTTATTGTTAACCACCGTTTGACGCTCCTTGGTGCGCAAAAGCCCGCATGCGGGCCAGACCGGTTGCTGAATAGACGCAAGCAAGCAGGCGGGTACTCGTGAATGGAAGGTAACCAGCGACGGCCCCACGCGGCAGCAGTACGCCAACGCGTCAGCCGTGAGAAGTCGAAGTTCAGGTGGTAGGCGCACCCAGAATTTGAAGCTGCCGTCGAACCGCCGACGAACGCGAGACCACATACGACCCAACCCCATGGCGATGACCGAACAGCCGCTTTCACCGCGCGCGCGATCCTTGTTTCGTCATTTCACGACGCTCTCTCTCCGCCTGACTCCTTCTCCGCTGATCAGTATCATTGAAAGCTCAGTTGTCACTAACTCCTTCCTTTGCTAGAGTGCCGCAATTTGTGCGAGTGCGCCGCAAGGGTGGAGACACATATCTTTGGCACCGCCATTTTGGGTAACCCGCTGGCAGCGACTGCAAGTCACTGTACCTCGACGGCGCTATAATTTTTGCCGCAACGCGGTTTACTCGCGAAGTTCGTTTCAATCATGTTATCTGTTTTACATTCCTGGGTATTGTGGGGATTGAAAACAGCTATGTGTTCAGCACTTTGACCTAATAGCAATGGTACGGGACCGTTCAAGCGGTGTCTTTACCAGGTGCGGCAAGGCCGTTGTTTCAACATCTGCCTTGTACTGTCGTTCGTTTCGCTTGGCCTTGGCATTTTCACATTCGCCTCTTCCTCTTAATTTGCTAACCACGTCGGTCCTTTCTAGCGCGCGCAAGTCGCGGGGACGGCGGGTTATAAATAGCGCCGGCCGGCACGGGTGTCGCGTAGCACGCGGTGCTTGGCTGGTGAGCTAGCCGGACGCCATGGAGGGGAGGGGGGCACAACATAGGCGTTGCTTTTTAGCCCAAGTCTTTCTACCTCTACCAGCCAATTAACGGTTCTTTCGTGCCGCACGGGACAAGAAACTTCCAACGCGGCTGTGGAGGGGGAGGGCAATCTCCACTCACGGTGCACATTGTAGATGGCGTGGTGAATTTGCCCAGCGTTTCCAAGGCGCTCACGCTCGAAGGCGCATCCGTACGACCCGGCTTTATCATCTGCTTTATAAAGCACGGCCGGAATAAGCGTCGCTGTAGCGACGCTTGTTTGGGGCTTGTTTAGGCGCAGCTTCCCGTCCATTGCGCGCTTCTTTCGCATGGCTTGATTAACTTGTTCGACAGCACCTCCTGGGTAACCCGGACACGACGGAATTAAGTGGTCGGACGGCAAAGATAACTTAAAGATTGGTTTGGAGGGCACAAAAACAAAATGTAGATACCACATACAGACATCTGGCCGCTAAACAAACACTACCTTTTGCGCACTGCTTGCCACAATTGCGACTCTGTCTTCCAATTCTGTGAATTCCAATACGGTTGTATTTTAACAGGCATTACAAAAAGCGAAAGGAGCAATTCGTCCCGATAAAGAGCGACTACAAGAGTTCCCTCACATTTCTGGCAATTATCAAACTTTCTAAACTAACTTGTCTAAATCGGTATAAATGGGAATCACTAAGCTCACATACCTAATTGTTTCGGTGTCCGCCTTTGTGTCCCCCGGTGGTGTAGCCCAGAGCTTGCACATCCGGATGTATAGTTTCCGCTGTATCACCTGTCGAATGACTCTCAACGCCATTTTCTTTCTTCTCACGCACGTCGGCGCTGCAGCGGCGGCGTCCGCCGCTCTAGCCCGGCCTTGGCCTACACTTCATCGATCAGCACGCAGCATTTTGAGAATTCTAGGTAACGGAAGGAAGAATCTCGGGTAAGGGGTGCCCTATCCGCTCTGCCAGCGTTTCAATAAGGTTGTTCTCTGTCTCTCTCTCCTCACTGTTTCGTAGAGCCACGTGTGTGAATTCAAGTGACGTCGCACGGATGTTGTTGTGGGTGTCATTTACAGCTTTGCTTTCTTACCACCTTCACAGCGTGGACTGGAGCAAATTTTTTTAACACTTCATGTTTCAGCTTAAGATTCGCAAATTACTCGAGAACGCGCTAAATGCTGTATTTTAGATAAGTACTTAGACCACTGTCGTCTGAGACCGTCTACTAGGCCGGCATTAACCGCTCCCCTGTCGTACGATATCGCTGTAAAGAAAGGGACGGGCGAAGAGAAGGCAGAGACTGGAGGCCACCATTCCAAGCAAGCTGCTTCTTCTTTCTGGCTTTACTGCTTCATCTTCGTCTACATACTCCGCTCCCCAGGAAGTTGCAGGCCCAATCCCCCGAAACCCTATTCAACATCCTCCCCACGGGAAACATTAAATCGTTATAAGCAAAACTTATACAGTCCAGACCCCCTAATGTGTAGGCGCACTGATCATTCACGTGCATTTCTATCACAACGTCGTTGCCGAGAAAAGCTTGACCGAGTTGATGGCTGGCTTCTTTGCCAACTCTTCCTGCGCCACCAAGCCGTATGAATGAAGCTTGAAGCCCTCCTTGAAGAGCTCCTTCCGCAACGTATTTTCTTGTACTTGGGGTACAGGCACCAGATGGTATTTGTGGCGGTAGGGTACATGGTATTTCTGGCGGCCTGTTCTTTCGAACGTGTTTCTGTGAAAGCGAGTACGTCTGCTGAGCGCAATTTTCCTCACCACATTCGGGTATACCGCGATGGTATTTCTTGCACTGCTTTGGAGTTCTCTTGCTGTCAGAGCAGTCATCGAAACCGACCCTGTATTCACGTGCACAAAGTACCTTTCTTGCGCTCTTCTAAGGCTCACCAGGAGCGGATGGCGAATGTTTATTGGGGTAGCTTGGACATTCCATTCCCGGTGCTGCTCCGGTGGTGACGTTGGTGTGTTGTTGGAGCATTTCACATTTCTTTTCCATGGATTTGAGCTGTAGCACCTCCTTCCGTGCAGGAATATTTCGGCCAGTCACTGCGTCGTTGCTCGGTGAATCGTTCCCGTTAAGTATGATGGACGTCATTCTTTGCTTTGGCATTTTGTCCCCCGGAGACATGTTACTTGGCAGCCCTTCAGCGGCCATCTTGCGATATGGCACCGCGGGCGTCTTCTCCGGTGGCGGCGTGCAGGACGCATCCGTTGTAGAACTGCATCCTTGCAGCTGCGATCGCCTGCTGCGTTCGAGCGCAGTCGGCGGTTGCAGCCACGACAGAGCACTGCTTTTTGTTGTTGGGCAAGGGGCTCTCCAGAGTGTTCAGCGCTTTCTTTAGAATTGTGGATTCGAGTGGTGTCAGATTGTATAGTCGTTTCTTCCGGCTCATCACGCACACTGTGCACAGCAATCTTTGTAGAGGAAGTCAGAAATTCGGGGGCGCTGACTGATGACTCGGCTGCTACATGTTCCGCCTGCAGTCCAGCACTGATGGACAGTGACGTTGGCACCGACTGGAAAGGGAGCAGCCGGGGTCCACCGGAAATCCCTTGGGGTAGTGGTTTGATTCGGACAAATAACGCTCCCAGATGGCGTTCTAACCGTGGTTCAAGTGAGACCATCTCAGAGCGAAGCTCGGCCAGAATCTTGATGGCCAGGTCATTGCGCTGGACTAGAGCTTCGAGCCCGGTACCATCCTCCGTAACACGTGGGGCGAACTCACCGTATATTCTCAAAATCTCGGAGTTGCTAGCGAAGAATCGATCGTACATTCCAAGGAGTTTGCGATGTCCTTTTCGTCATCGTGCATGCTGCAAGCCTCATTTAGCTGTGCAACCAGTCGGGGTATTCTCGTCGAAAGCTTCATCTTGAAGGGCTCCATCGTTGTATCATTCCTTCTTCATCCGTGTCGTTCAGCGCCGTACGTTAAAAGCGATTCCTCCCCTCCCCCCCTTGCAGCGCGAGGTAGCGGAGTTGACAATAGGTGAGGCCCTACCATTCGTGCGTAGCAATAGAAGACGTTTTCCCACGGCATTTCGGCACCAAATGTGAAGAAAGGGACGGGTGAATAGAAGGCAGAGACCGGAGGCCACCGTTCCAAGCAAGCTGCTTCTTCTTTCTCATTGTAGTATTTCATCTTCTTCTACAACCCCGTTCATACGACGTTTTCTTGCGGTCCCTTGAAAGTCGTATTATCGGGGTTTCACTCTATCGTGTTCTAGAATTATCACCTGTGAATGCTTGTACGGGCACGTTTGTGCAACGGCGTGTGCTTACGGGCGAGTGTCGTACGCATGGCATTGGATATGCGAAAAAAATGCTCGTCATTGAAAATAAGCTTCATTTGCCGGCAGCGGTTGATCGCTTCGCTTGTGAGGTTCCAATAGTTAACTATTATGTGGATTTACTCTCTTACTTGGACGAGTCAATCCAAGCAATACGCAATTCGGTTAGGTCGCGATAAAAGTTTGGGCGCCACGCAAACCCTTGAACGAATTCACTGCGTCAAATTCAGCATATCCAGGGTAATAAATCTTAAGCTAATACGCAAAACAATTCACTTACGGGGAGCTTCAGTTCAAACATTTTAATTGATGTGGGCGTTTATTTGTAGGTGAGAGAAATTGGTGCTAAATATAAAGCAAACCTCTATTAGTTCGAGCTAAGGGCTTCATTTACGCCTTTTTGATTTTTTGATATCAACTAAAACCATTATTGACGTTATGCAATACCGTAGTCCACATATTATCTATTCTTGCATGCCTATGTAATTTAGAAGCTCTTGAACCGAAACGATTCCATAGTTAGTAATGTTATCTTATTATTTTCCTGTACTCATAGACATTGGCGCTTGGATATGATGAAGAGCTTACATTAAAAACTGGAAAGTGTAATAGCCAAGGTCAATGTATACTCAACCAAATTAATAAGGGATGTAAAAACATCAGACCACAAGCCGTGGTAAGTCAATAATATGTATTTAGCGGTTTCTCTGTTCTGCATGTGCAAAGATAATAGTACTGCAGCGTTCAGCATTTTAGTGTTTATCTATTTCTCGTAAGAGGTACTTGTTTTCCAAAACAATGCTTTTCGCAGTGCTGGGCACTGCATAAAATGGAAAGCGTCTGTCAAAACCGGTAATTTTGAGCACGTTGAGCCAGTATTTTAGCTGTCGTTGCAGCGATCTGCCAGACGACTTTACGTTGTGGAGGGGCTCGCGGGATCTCCGGTAGCCCAAGGTTTTTTAGACACCGAGTGACCTGCGTATTTCTCCCTGTATATCATTTGTTTTATCTTTCAAGTGGCGCTCTTATTGCACGCAGCGGACATTGTAGTGCTACGCACTGGAAAAAAACCCTGCGCTACCTGTTTATGTCCATAGATTATTTTAATTATTGCAAATTCAGGTTCTTATTCAAGATGACGACCGACTAAATTGTGTGTACCTAACCCGTTGTTCCAGTGTGGTGTCATGGTTTGACAAAAAACCGCCAGTTCTTCAGCACAGTGAACAAAAGGGGGGGGGGGTGCTCTGTTCGCCATCTTAAAAAGGTCTGCGATGAAAATTAATCGATAGAGCGGGACTTTCGAGGTAGTTCACGCGGAAGCCATACCTTCACCTTTCCACACCACCGTCGCCTGCCGAGTATTCTTAAGGTAAGAGCCGACAGGCAGCAGGGTTTGGTGGCATGGCTGTTCGGAAGGGGGTTCTCAGCTTTAATGACAGTGCTAAATGATGATGATGGGGATTCACCAGCACACACCCGATGGAGCGGATTCAACATACTCCCGCCACCGCAATATGCGCTTGCCACAAACAACTACAGAGTTTCGACGCACAACGGCGCCTCTCTTTCTTGCAGTTCGACACGCATTCTTTGTTGGCGCTGCGTATGAATGTTGTTTTGGCATTTCAGGCCGTTTCACCCGTCCTTAGCAAGCTTTATTCGAAGCAAGGCTATGCCAGCGAATCCTGCAGTTTGTCGGAACGCCTGAGCGGAAGGTCGTGCTTCTGGTAGCGATTCCCTCTGATGCACCGCTTTTATAGGCCTCTAACATGTCCGCCCGGCATCCTGGCTCCACGTTGAGCATGCGGATTGCGTACTCATCACAATTTTTACTCCCGATTCCGAGACATGGAGGTGGGAGTGAACCATTAGTCCGTATATAGTCTTAGAACTTTGGTTCTCCTTCCGTAATGTTTCTCCTTCCATTCGGTCGTCAAGACGTGACGCCTCTTCCGTTTCCAGTGGTGCTGAAACCTGCGTCTCATCCTCAGAACCGCCGACCATGGACAACGTGATGTGCGGCTGAACAATACCTTGTGTCCAGCTTCTGTCGTGAACGAATAGGGAAGACTAATATATTCCAACTCAGCAACTGTGAGAAAACACAGGCAATGACAACTGTGTGCTGTTAATTGAGTATTCAGGCTTTGTCGTAAAAATGAAATTATTATGTACCAGAAGGGAAATAGTATAACAATGAAACTCTGTTCAGAGACCCTAAAAACGAAGAGCTCCTTATTTACTCGAAAGAACAAGCCTTTACAATCCCAAATCCAAATACAATGTGTTCGCAAAACACGGATACTAAATTTTAGACAACCAAGGCGTTATCATGGTAGGGCGTTAGAAGTGGTTTCGCAATTAAAATACTTCAAATAAGGGCACTATGCAAACCAATAGATATCGTACAAAAGCGGCGTAGATTACATCGATGGAGCGTGGTCAAAGAGGCCACAGTCTGTAGCGATACTCTGTCGTTATGTAACAGTTCAATGGTTCTTCAAAGCACGCACACATTATTAGGAAAACGGTGACAGATGTCTTCTGGTGGATATTTATGCTGGTGGCCTTCCTTATGGGCATTGCATAATTCATTAAAGAAATGCTTGCTGAGTGCCACAGCATGCACCGCGGGTGGAACGATTTGCGCAACGACGGCTGCATAACGAGAATACCTGTATATAAGGGTGGACGCGGGTCTTAGAATGGTCCAAAATCGCAAAAGACGCATTTCGGGAAAAACACATTTTTGAAGTCTTTATACCTTCGAGCACCTACTCTAAACGTTTCACCGCTGAATTTGATCGGGAATAATCTCAAAAACAACTTTGAAAACGCAGCGGGAGCCACAATACGCCGGAAACCGGGCTAAAAAAGCTTAAACTTCGCGCGCGTGCCACACTAGTAGCAGACTGCCGGCGGCGGCCATCTTGGGTTCGCTTTGTAGCTGATTTCTTTGTTCGTATTTTGCGCCATCTCAAAACGGCGTCGCATAAGGAGAACGACCATTACCGACGATTTACCGAAGGTCGTTTCGGAGCCGCTGATTGCCAGGAGCACGCGCAGCCGACTCGAGCCCCCTTTTCTTCTTCTTAGGTGGTTCGGGTGAAAAAGGAAAAGGAAGTGCACTGGGGATATTTTGAGCCCAACTGGGGGCTCACCTGCATACAACCCAGTGCGGTGGGGAGCGGGAGGAGGAGAATAAAAAGATCAGAGGAGTCGAGCCCCCTATTCCGCGTCTTTGATTGGCCGCCGCCGGTGAGCCGCCATTTTTTTCGTTTGGTTTTTGCAGGCGCGCGTTCGCCGCCGCACTATTTTCAATTCGCGTGCGTGTTTTCTGCCGTTAGTGACTGCGATTCTGTCACAACGTCTTTATGTCTCATGCCGCAATGCCCGGAGACCTTTACCTCAAGGAACTACGTGCTGTAAGAGTACGAAAACACGATAGAAGACGCCGTAGACAGCGGTGCCGAGATCGACTGTCACGTATGAACCTGGTCCGAGAAGCGCCGCGTGAAAACGTCCAGATTTAGTTAGCTGTTGTGCTTTGGTGTTATTTGTAAAAAAGAAGTCTGCAGCACAATATGTTTGTGCTTTTCTTTAGTTTGCATCGACGTTGAAGGAAGTGCAAAGTAGGAACTACCGTACGTGAAGTTCAGCAAGAAGTGCAGTTTTCCAGCGCTGTTTACAAAAGTTTTTCATGACTTGTATACAGCCTTCCTGGTTATTTTCGGGGTAAGGTCGCATACTTGTTTTTTTTTTCTTGAGGAACCGAGTGACACGGCGCTTTTTATACGGGGCCATGCTGTAGCAAGAGTTAGAAACTAAAGATGTATTTTTCTCTCTTATTTTGCGACATCATGCTCCGCCTTACTGAGTGTTTCACTATCAGGCTTTTGACCTTGGATGATAAGACTGGTATCATTTATTTGCAATAAATAGTTCTAGCAGGTGATGCGGTTTGTATCACTCTGGTATCCATCGCGAAATAAGTCCACCTGCAGCTCTAGAGTTTATTTTGTGAGGTCACGCTCTTCCTTGTGGGGTCTTTCCTCATCTTACTCTAGATCCAGAATAACAAGACTGTTATAATTTTATTTCTATTGAATTGGTCTAGCAGATGGTGCTATTTTTATCACTGAAGCATTGATCACCAAACTGCATTTCACCTGCAGCTGTGCTGTAGGTTGGAGATGCATTGCAGGACAATCAGCAGTTCTGGGTGGCTGCTGTGCTTTAGTCGCACTGGTAGCAAAAACATAACAGCAGCACATAGAATTTGTACCTGTCTGTATATGTAAAGACACCGAGAGAAATGGTGAATGAGGATATACAGTTCCTGAAGTGTAACAATAAAAAATTTAATTTTCCTTCGCAATTTGTACGGTATCTGTGTAAATTTACGTCGATCTTTCCGGAGTTATTTTTGTGTTACAGTCACATACTAGGTATGCTTTTCTTTGTGAAGAATAGAGCTACAAAATAATACTATTTATAGTGCTGTAGCTATGCTGTAGCAAAAGTTACCGTAATCTGAAACTTCAAATGCATTTTTCTGAGTTTCATTTTTTTGCAAGACCAAGCTCTGCCATACGGGGATTTTTGTAATGTTGCTCTTAGGCTAAGATGACAAGTCTGGTACCATTGTATTCGTATTGAATTGATCTAGGGGGTGATGCTATTTGTATTGCTCTGTCACGTTTACCTACTTGCAAAAATTAATACAAATGAGGCAATTTTATACGAATTGTTGATATCAAGTGTTGAAATCTTTCATGCTTTTCAAAAGCCTTCGAAATGAATAAAAATAGCATAGCCCCCCAGTGTAGACGTTTGGCATTATGTCCGTATAAATCATCGAGTTTACTAAAGCGAAATTGCTCTAAGCCCCCGTAAGAAATGCCTCCATAAACAAATTTCAAAGTGTTCTATTTCTTGAACAAATAGAGCTATGTTAAACCCAATTACATATTTGAAATCAGCGTAAACAATTGCTTAACACTGTCAATTTCCATCTAGCTGGCACTAATAATAAAAAATTGTCTAAAGACCAACCTCCCCCCATAAAGAGTTTTGCCACCTTACCATTGTGAGTAAGGGCTCATAGCAGGTATGCTTCCTGTACTAGAGTAAAGGAAAAAGTGTCGGGTAAGCTCATTAGCTTAGCCCGAAGTAGTCTTTTAAGGTTTCAAGGCTTAAGCCCGCACCCGCTGCTTGAAGCACAATGAAAACTTTTCCAAGGGAAACCATTTGTAAATGCGGCCCCTTAGATTTTGACGTTGCGCATATTGCGTACGTCCATGCTTAGTCTTCTGTAACATTAGGTTCAGCCGGAGGAGGTGCCAAGCAAAGCCGTACTTATAGTTCTGCTGGCCGCTGGCTCGTGGTTCACAATACCAGATCTTCAAATGTGATTTGAGGCCTAAATTGTAGCCCCCGCAGAGCCGCTGTGTTTCTTTCAAGTTTCCAGAAGCGCATGTAAACCGAAGAATAAGGGACGCTTCAGAAAGGGAGCTCAATGGATGGAACTAATTAATATAAAATCGGGCGGCAAGCTAAAAGTGCGTTCCGGCCTAAAAAAGGTAATAATTTCGAACTATATATTAGTATTCAGCAGGTATGACCAAACAAAGTGTACACACCACTACAATCCTGTATTGACGTTGTACCATTATAAGCATTATCTGCGGGCTGCTTGCTGCAAGAACGCAAGCAAAGTGCATTAACTAATCAAGCAGGAAAATTCCATTTTTGAAAAGAAGGTAACGGCAGTCTTTCCTATGCTTTCCAACGTCTCAATAAGCATGGGAATGAGAGTGAATGTCATGTGGTAAGAGCCCATACCCGAAGGGGGATTGGCCCCGAAGAAGATGTTGTCATAAAAGAGGAAGAGAAATAAGAATCAGCATACGGGATGGTGAGAAGGATTTTGGAGTGACCAATGGAGAAGAAACACAGGGTAATCGAAGAGGAGGAGGAGGTAACTTGTTCAGCGAATGGGAGTCGCACACGACAGAATGCGAGGTGAAAAGGAGGAGAACAAAGTTGGAGTAGACAGAGTGGAACGGGTTCTTTGGAGGAACGGTGGGAAGTTCGGGCCGTGCCTGCACACCGCACCAGCGGCATCGCACCATTTGGCAGCGGGCTGCCCGGCACCACCGATTACCAGCAGCTGCGCTCTGCTGGCCTCCTGCTGACCGGCGGCATCGCACCGCCAGCGACCCGTCGAGCCGTGCCCCACGACGCACCAGCGGCATCGCACCGTCTGGCAGCGGGCAGCTCAAGACCACCGATTACCAGCAGCTTCGCTCTGCTGGCCTCCTGCTGAGCCGCGCTGCTCAGCGAAGCCGAATCATCACACAGCGGGCAGCTCCGGACCACGACGCACCAGCACGGGCCATCGCGACGTTCGGCGACGTTGCGTGACGCGTAACCCAACCGACCCACTGGGCCACGTCATCGGCATCGCACCGTGGTACCGGCGGTAGGATGTTTGGATTTGGAGTAGACAGTTAATGGGTTATAGTGTCTATCTGACTAGATTTTTGGGATAGTATGACGTTGTGCTTGTATTTCTTTGTATAGTGTGATATGCTGGTGAGTTGGTTATGATTGCGTTCGTTTGAGTGGTTTTGTTCTGTAAATATATTGTGTTGCCATCGATTGAATCAACTTGAGCCTCATTCCTCTGCCGCGTGAGACGCGTGACAAACATTTGGCGAGCCTGCCAGGATCTATCCTTGGCCCAACCACACGTCTCACCCGGTGGAGAGATGGATCTCGAGAAGATTTTAAGCTTGGCAGGTACATTAGGTATGACCAAGGAGGAGGCACTCAGCTTGTACGAGCGGGAAAATGCGAGGTTACGAGAGATAGCACAAGAACATGAGAGGAAAGCCGCACGGGATAAGGAGATTTTGGAACTCAAGATACGCCTAGCAGAGACTCAGCGAAACAGTGTGGTAGAACACGATTGGTCGTGTAGCGGAGGGGAACCGTCACGGTCACCAAAAATCTGTCCTCGCAAGCTAATGGCACCATTTGATGAAAAAAGGGATGATTTAGATGCATACCTACAGCGCTTTGAACGGATAGCGACAGGCCAAGGTTGGGACAGGAGTGAGTGGGCCACAGCCCTTAGCCTTTGCTTAGTGGGAGAAGCGCTGAGTGTTTTCGGACGGATGCCAGCTTCCGACTCAATGGATTATGAGAAGGTGAAGAAGACGCTCCTGCAGAGATTTCGACTGACGGCCGAAGGGTTTCGTGAGAGGTTTAGAGCCTGCAGACCACAAGACTCAGAAACAGGAAAACAATTTATTTCGAGACTGACCAACTACTTTGAGCAGTGGATAGAAATGTCGGACACAGATAAGAGCTATGAAGGGGTCAGAGAACGAATTGTCGCCGAACAGTTTTTGTCCTGCTGCAATACCAAGCTAGCACTCTTTTTGAAGGAGAGGAAACTGAATTCTCTTGACGAGCTTGCGGATCATGCCGACCAATTCTTAGAAGCGCAGGGTCTCAGGAACCTAAGCAAAGAAAAGGAAAACGGGTCAGGACAAGAGACCGATTCACAACGTAAAAATCAAGCCGCAGGTCCTAGAACCGAGATGAAATGTTTCCTGTGCGGTCGAGTAGGACATCGTGCTGCGGATTGCCGAACTGGTCATAACCGTAACCAGTCGACCCCTATGGTGTGTCAGATATGTCATAGGCGGGGACATCGGGCGGACGAGTGCAGGTTCCAGCCCCGAGGCAAGGCGGCATGTGTTGTCAAGCCAAGACCAGCGTTCTATGAGGCACCGATGATTCCCGGTACGCCGCGAGTGAAAACACAGCTGGGTGGAGAACCTAGTATGCCAGTCGTCTACGGAAAAATTGACGGCCAACTCATCAGCGTTTTACGAGATAGCGGGACGAACACTGCTATCAGCAGGAGTAGTTTAGTGAAGCCCGAATACCTCACTGGCATGTCTTCTTCAGTTGTCCTGGTTGACAGCACTGTGAGAGAGCTGCCAGAAGCAAGAGTAAAGGTCTCGACTCCATATTTCTCCGGGATGATCCTAGCATTATGCCTGGATGAGCCTTTGTATGACTTGATTCTAGGAAACGTCTCCGGAGTGCGGAAGGTCGACGACCCAGGCCTCACCTGGCAGGGCTCATTAACATCACCAGATGTGCCAGAACACCTTACAGACAGCGCTTCCCGAAAAGATGCGAAGTCTACATGCGTCCCAGGGGAAGATGAAGCTGTTAAGGTTAAGAGAATTTCATCAGCTGTAATTACGAGAAGACAGACAGCAGCGAGGAAGCACATGACTCCACTCAAAGTTCCGGCAGTGCAGAGGCTAGACATGGAGCCTGCTGAGTTCGCGGATCTTCAGAGGAAAGACCCGCGCCTAAAGAAGTTATACGAGAAGTTGGGAGAAGCCTCAAAACATAGGCAAGGCCGGACATCGTTCGTATTCGAGGTGCTTGGAGGTATCCTTTATAGAAGGTGTGTGTTCAGCTCTGGTCGAGATGCCCTACAGTTAGTGGTTCCGAAGGATCTCCGAAGTATGGTGTTGAGCTTGGGCCATGATGCCATCATGGCTGGCCACCAAGGAGTTAAGAGTACCTTGTCCAGAATCACGGAAGAGTTCTTTTGGCCCGGCATACACAGTGAAGTTCGCCGATATGTTAAATCCTGCGATGTATGTCAGAGAACCATGCCTAAAGGACGTGTCGGCAAGGCTCCACTAGGAAATATGCCCACTATTGAGTTGCCTTTCCAAAGAGTGGCCATAGATATTATTGGTCCAATAAGCCCACCTTCGAGCAAAGGAAACCGCTACATTCTAACGCTGGTCGACATGGCGACTCGATACCCTGAAGCTGTTGCTTTAAAGGCGATCGATACCATAAAAGTGGCAGAGGCTCTCCTGGAAATGTTTTCACGTTATGGGGTACCAAAGGAGATTCTGAGTGATCGTGGATCGAGCTTTACATCACAGCTCATGAGTGAGATTAACCGGTTGATGTCTGTTCGGCAGCTGTTGACAACACCTTACCACCCAATGGCGAATGGACTCGTGGAGCGTTTCAATGGAACTTTGAAAGCGATGGTGAGAAAGATGTGTCAGGAGAGACCCAAAGATTGGATTGGTATCTGCCGGCGCTTTTGTTTGCTTATCGAGGAGTGCCGCAGGCCAGTTTGGGATTTTCACCATTTGAGCTGCTCTACGGGAGACCGGTGAGAGGACCACTTGCAATTCTCAGGGAACTTTGGGCTAATGAGAGAATCGACACAGGATTGAATACTACGTACACGTATGTCTTGGAATTGCGGGAGAAGCTAGAGGAAACGTGTCGACTAGCCCGTGAAAATCTCGAACAAGCAAAAGAAATCCACAAGAAGGCTTATGATCGAACCGCAAAGAATCGACAACTACGACCCAGAGAAAAAGCACTCATTTTGTTGCCAAGTGAAAGCAACAAGTTAATCATGCAGTGGAAAGGACCGTTCCCAGTGACCAGGAGGAAAAACGAAGTCGATTATGAATTGATAGTGAATGGGCAGAAGAAGGTTTTCCATATAAACATGCTAAAACAATATGAGGAGAAAAGACCGGAAAGACCACCAGAGATTGCATGCATGGTGCTAACCTAGGAAGTAGGATCTGATGTGGAGGTGCCTACCTTTAATGCTGAGAGACGTTTAGGAGTGAAAGATGTCATTATTAATCCAGGTGTGGGGGAGAGAGAGACGTCTGAGTTGAAAGGTCTGCTTCAGAAATACCAAAAAGTATTTTCCGACCTCCCAGGGAGAACGAACGTTGTCGAATGCCAACTGCGAGTGACATCAGATAAGCCCGTTCACATACGACGGTACCCCCTTCCACTGGTTGTCCAAGATGCTGTTGAAGAGGAGGTAGGCGATATGCTCCGACAGGGCATAATTGAGAGATCCACCTCAGCCTACAATGCCCCACTTGTACCAGTGAAAAAACCCGACGGCACTCTTAGAGTCTGTGTTGATTTTAGGGGCCTTAACAAAATTTTAGTGTCAGACGCAGAACCGATCCCCGAGTTGATGTGGTGTTCGCAAAGGTGGCTGGAAAGAAGTATTTTTCAAAGCTTGACTTGACCAAGAGGTACTGGCAGATCCCGATGGAGGAATCTTCGAAAGAGAAGACGGCCTTTTCATTATCTCAAGGATTGTTTCAGTTCAGGTTTATGCCATTTGGGCTGAAAACAGCGGCTGCCACCTTCACGAAGCTAATGAGAACAGTGCTGAATGGGTTGAGAAACGTGGAACACTATATTGATGATATTCTGATCGCCACGGATACGTGGGAGGAACATTTGGATACGTTGGAAGAGTTGTTACGGAGAATGCAACAGGCAGGAATGACAATCAAGCCATCCAAATGTGAGTTTGGATACAGTGATATCACGTTCTTGGGACATAAACTTGGCATGGGGCGAGTAGCAACCAAAGAAGATATTTTGGAAAAGATTCAAGCCGCAAGACCACCCAAGACTAAAAAGGAAGTTCAGTCATTCTTGGGATTAACAGGATTTTACAGAGAGTTCATTCCTCATTATGCTGAAGTCGCCAATCCGCTGGTAGAACTCACTAAGAAGGGTGCAAGCAATGCAGTGAAGTGGACGTCCGAGCAAGACAAGACATTTGCAACACTCAAACAGCATATGGCGGCGCCTCCGGTTTTGCTAGCTCCGAATTTGCAAGAAGAATTTGTTCTGAGCACAGATGCCTCTAATGTAGCCCTAGGTGCGGTGTTGCTTCAGGAGAAAGACAGTTTATTACACCCCGTTTCATATGCCAGCAAAAAGCTCAATAATGCTGAAAAAAATTATTCTACAGTAGAAAGAATGTTTGGCGCTCGTTTGGGGAATCAAGAAGTTTCACATTTATTTGTATGGGAAGCACTTCAATGTTCAGACGGATCATCAGCCCCTAGAACATCTAAGCAAAGCCAAATTGACAAACAGCAGGATGATGAGGTGGAGTTTGGTGCTTCAGGAGTATTCGTTTCATGTGGAATACATAAAGGGAAGGGAGAATGTAGGAGCAGATTGCATGAGTAGATTAGTGTAAGAGGATGAGGAAGTGTTGTCTCTTAGTGTTACGTGTTGTGTTTGAGTGTAGAATTTGAAGGTAGTTTTGGTAATGAGTGAACTCGGTGTGTAATGAATATTAGTAGTTGAGTAGGACTGATGTAGTAGGTTAATAGGACTGAGGTTGTTGTGACGTACGGACTGCGGACTTTGTTTCCACGAACAGGCGTGGTGTGTAGCAGTTTTTTTAAACAAAAAAACTCTTCAATTTTGGGGGGTAATGTCATGTGGTAAGAGCCCATACCCGAAGGGGGATTGGCCCCAGAAGAAGATGTTGTCATAAAAGAGGAAGAGAAAGAAGAATCAGCATACGGGATGGTGAGAAGGATTTTGGAGTGACCAATGGAGAAGAAACACAGGGTAATCGAAGAGGAGGAGGAGGTAACTTGTTCAGCGAATGGGAGTCGCATACGACAGAATGCGAGGTGAAAAGGAGGAGAACAAAGTTGGAGTAGACAGAGTGGAACGGGTTCTTTGGAGGAACGGTGGGAAGTTCGGGCCGTGCCTGCACACCGCACCAGCGGCATCGCACCGTTTGGCAGCGGGCTGCCCGGAACCACCGATTACCAGCAGCTGCGCTCTGCTGGCCTCCTGCTGACCGGCGGCATCGCACCGCCAGCGACCCGTCGAGCCGTGCCCCACGACGCACCAGCGGCATCGCACCGTCTGGCAGCGGGCAGCTCAAGACCACCGATTACCAGCAGCTTCGCTCTGCTGGCCTCCTGCTGAGCCGCGCTGCTCAGCGAAGCCGAATCATCGCACAGCGGGCAGCTCCGGACCACGACGCACCAGCACGGGCCATCGCGACGTTCGGCGACGTTGGGTGACGCGTAACCCAACCGACCCACTGGGCCACGTCATCGGCATCGCACCGTGGTACCGGCGGTAGGATGTTTGGATTTGGAGTGGACAGTTAATGGGTTATAGTGAATATCTGACTAGATTTTTGGGATAGTATGAGGTTGTGCTTGTATTTCTGTGTATAGTGTGATATGCTTGTGAGTTGGTTATGATTGCGTTCGTTTGAGTGGTTTTGTTCTGTAAATATATTGTGTTGCCATCGATTGAATCAACTTGAGCCTCATTCCTCTGCCGCGTGAGACGCGTGGCAGTGAATAGGCTTTAAGGACACCTACTAATAAACTACAACAGTTGGAATATATCGACTACGCCGGAAAAAGCTAAGCCACCAGCCAACACCGCCACTCCGGGTTCCTGGCGGATAAAATACCCGACAGCATGGACAGCCATAGAGAATACCACCAAGAATACATTCACACCGCGCAAATTTAGGACGGGAGGGGAGAAACAAAGCACAAAATCAGCAAAACCATAAAAAAGTGCGTAATGCACCAGAGAAGCATCCGCCGTGGTGGCACAGTGGCTAAGACGCTGTGCTGGCGGTGGTGTTGATCCCCGCAGTAGGGGCCACTTTTTAGATCGAGGTGAAAGCAAGATACCCGTGTGTTGAGATTTCCGGGCACGTTTAAGATCCAAAGGTAGTGAAATTAATCCGGAGCGCTACACAGCGGCGCAATTCAGCCCAGGTGTAGCTTGGGCGTGTCAAATACTCCCAAAGTACGAATTTTCTCCGCTAGAAGCAGGCTCCAGACTAGGAGCCTGAAAAAGGCTCTATACAGCGGAAACTAAGGCGGAGGGCATTTTATATGCCTGTCATACGCGCGCATTCGATCCGGTTCCAAGCGTTGTGGGATTGAATTTCGAACGCACGAAACCTATCACGGCTGCAGCGGGGAAGTTTTCATACCAAACAAATTGCACTCACGCACGCTGGATGACCACAAAAAGGGCATTTTTTTCGCTGGAGTCGGGGTAACACTGGAGTCGGGGTCGGGGTAGCCGGTATCAGCCGAATTCACAGGCGTGTAAAGGACGTCCGCCGTACTGAGATTGTTTGTGAACGGGTGCATTTTTTGTTGCTTTGTGTCAGCCGTTTCTTTGAGACGAAGGCTGCCTTCCCCCGTGTTTTGGCGTCATAATCAGCCTAACAGCGGCCGTACTGGAAAAAGAACTAGCAAAAACTGCTGTAATCGGTACAGCCGCCGCAGCCCTAGCGGCGCCATTTTTAAAGCAAAGCTTTTCACCTCTACGTGCCAACGGTTCTTTCACGGCGTGCAGGGCAAGAAACTCCAAACGCGGCTCGAGAGGGCGAGGGCGCTTTTTACTCACGGAGCACAGTGTAGATGGCGGGGCTATATGGCGCTATTACCCAGCGTTCCCCGCACGCAGGTGACTGCTCTCACCGGAGGGCGGTTCGGCGGGACGGCTTTGTCGTCTGCTTTCGCGACAGTTGGTTTGGGCCTGTCTGACGCTCCTTCGCGTACATTGCGCGCATTCTTTGCACAAGTTTGATTAACTCTTTCGACAGCATCTGCTGGGTAGCCCGGACACGATAGAATCATGTGGCGTAAGTGAAAGATACTTGAAGGATTGGTTTGCAGGGCGGGAAAACAAAATGTAGCGACCACATAGAGCCATCTGGCCCCTAGAGCAACGCTACCTTTTGCGCACTGCTTGCCATGAATGGGTCTCCGTTTTCTAAATTGGTGAGTACCAATTCGGTTGTGTTTCAAGAGCTATTACAAAATGCGACAGGAGCAACTAGGTTATGATAAATAGTGATTATAAAAGTTCCCTCTGCTTTCTCGCAATTCTCGAACTTACTAAACTAACTGATTTAAATAGGTATAAATGGGAATCCTAAGCTCACATGCCAAATTGTTTTGGTGTCTTCGCTGGTGTCGCGCGGTGCGGTAGCCACGAGTGAGAACAGCAGGATGGCTAGGTTACACTGCCGAACCCTTTGAAAGACGGTATACAAGTACCTCAATACAATCGCACGCTTGTTTGTGTGAAGTTATCTGATACAATTTGTAGCGTTACATAAAATTGTTACCTCCAATGATATTACTTCGCGGGAACGAGAGTATAACCCCTCCGTTTCGCTGGCGCTTGGAACCTCCGTCATGCTTGCGGCGGCATAATTGAATTCGAGTGGGATCCAGCTCGATCGCCATTTCAGCGGGCCGTGTAGCTGCCACGGATTTGTATTGGGCGCGATCAGGATCGACTAAATTGTGTATGAAAGTTTCTGTCTATCTCAGAGGGTCATAACAAGAAAATATCCTTGAGATTTTCCGCCGTATAAAAGCAATATAATAATTATCATGCGCCCGAGGAGTGTATTACACATTAAGAATGCAAGTTAAACAAAAAAGAAATAACTCCATCAATTACGCCAGCCACTGGCTCCACAAGAACACAGGAAGCAATCACTGTAAAGCTCTTCCTGGAACAAAATAGTGTTAAGGGGGCGCACAGAGTAAAGAGGTAGCACAAAGAGTGACCAGTGTGCCAGATATTCAACTCGACGGCGGTTGACCAGCAATGGGCTCCAAAAGGCTGTACGGTAGGCATGGTAGCGTCATTTACCCTGGATAATTATAGAAATACCGCAGAGAAAGGTGGAACATGGCTCCTGCCGCAGGGAAGTTCGAGAAAACGACAACACCACCTATTTTTTTCGCCAGTAGGAAGGGTTTCTTGTGTATGAAATACCACGGCTTTGAAATGCCATGTTACCTGTAGACGAAACCTCCGCCGGCGTTCTGAATCAGCAGCAAGGCTGGACCAAAACTGGGTGTGCCCTCACACCCCGAAGCCAATGTATGCGAAAAAGGCGGTGAATGACTTCGCTTTGCTCTATTTTTCTATTATGATTGAGCTATTATGCTTAAATTTGTGAACAGCCCTGTTATTACGTACACTGTAAACGGGTGGCTGAGGCCTTTGCCTGGCCACGTCCGCCTTTAGTGTCAGCCTCCCCTTGGTTTTGCCAAGAAATAAAAATCAAGTACTCAAAAAACAAGCATAGGAGATGACCATACGTGCAGCATCAAATGCGCTGTGTTCCAGAGGAACCACACGACAAACTCAAGTTACTCAACTAAGAAACAAGCAAATAAATGCCACGAAAAGTACATCAGCAGCTTCGGGAGGAACGCCGCAGGACGCTAAAATAAGTAACCGGGAGCAGGACACCGGAGGTCGTGTCAAATTGAAACCAGCGGGCCCGCACACTGAGCCCCACAGAATAAAGCTCCACTGCACCCGGAATCGAAAGCAAAGGGGCAGCAGAAGAGGACTTCAGAAGTGAGCTAAATCGCATGATTACAGAATCTCGCCTAATTATTCGAAATTTAAAAAGTACCTATTGTAAATATTGAGAAAACTAAGCAATGAATGAGTTACTTAAAACAGAAGAAGGTGTAACTCCAGGACATAAAAGGCGCAAAGAACGCTAGACAGATGATGTGCGAAAAAAGAGAGAAAACAGCACACACAAAATTATAATTGAGCATGTCGAACAGATTACGGGGATACTGATGCATAATTGCAATACCAGGGGCTCTGACAATTGCAGCAAATGTAGGAAAAGATAAAACAATAGCAGAAAAAGTTTCAGCAAACAGCAAAATAGTAAAACTCACAATAGGTGCAACTAGAGTTGGGCGCACTCCTAATCTAGAGAGGATTATATCGGATGGTACCACTACACAAGCGGAAAGATTCATAACGAAAGGAAACAGAAATTACGCATTAATAGAGAAGACGAAAAGAGAATAAGAAGGAACTGGAAATAGCGCAATGAAATATCAGACAAACAAAAACAGCCAACGAAATGCTTGTGGGGACCAGAGTTTTGCCGGCGACCTAGCTCTCACTCGAGACGGCTGGAAGGCCAGCACGACTTAACGCCGCCATGGACCGCCAGCTGGCGTGGCGGCAGGAAACAGCAAGGAACACACAAGACACAACTGACTATCCAAACCCGCGCTTATTGGGTTCTCCAATAACGTAGTTGGGCATTTCATTCTCGCTGACGAAGCTGACTAGCCAAGATAAGGAGAAAGGCCTGAGAGGGGTATATAAGGAAAGGCAAAACCGGAGCACCGGTACACACGTCCGCATTCTCCAACGTCTGAAAAGCCGCCTTCCCTCGTCCCGCGCCACGGGACCGGCTTTCCGGGATCCCGACAAACCGGTCACGTGTGGGCGGTCCGCCGCGCGACTGCCGCGACACGCCTCCACTGCGTCGAGAAGCGCGCGGCCACCAAAGAAGAGGACAGGAACCCCCCTTCTCGCTTCGGTGGCGGGCTGCGAGGAATAAGGAGTGCGGCAGGACTCCTGGTTCCCTACATCCCTCCGCCCTGAGACCAAACTCCCTCGATCTCAAGAGACTCCGGCCAACGATAATATCACAGTTTGTTGCGCTGTCTCACCCACTCGAGCTGGTCCTAAAAGTCCAACCCATCGCATGCGCAAATGCGCCCAAGTCCACGTTGCAACGTGCGTCGCTGCCAGGTGGTTCGCCAAAATCTGCCAGTTGACCCGGAATCATCAGTCTTTACCCAAGGCTGGTCGCGTGCACTGTCGGCCGGCCCGTGGTCCGCGTGCCCCTTCGGTGAAGTAGGCTGTGCCTTTTAAGTACAGGGCCACGCAGCAAGCTGCTCCCAGGCGATCACTTCCCGCAGCGGCTCGCATCGCACCGACGGTGCGTTTGCTTTCCGGACCATCGGTTCCTTCCGCGGCTTGATGCTGCGTTCGTGTTTCTGCCTCCCAGGTAGCTAGTTAGCCAAGCCCCAAGAATGGATTCCGCTCGGCGCACCTACAGCAGCACCTGCGACAACGTGGGGCGGGGCGCGATGACACGACCGCGCCATGCGACCGCCCCGTGCAGCTCAACCACTGTACGGGCGGCCGGATGCTGTTTTTGACGTAAGCAGCTGGTATGTTGTTCTCCTAGGGTGGCGGCTGGCCCGGCTTGCTCGCAACACGCCTGGCGTGGTGGCATCGTGGTTTGAGGGACAATCAGACCAGGGGCGTGCGGGCTTCAACCCTCTGGGGAGGTGGCCCGCCCGGTCAGCCAACTCGCCGATGGCGGGTTTAGTACCGATGCGTCGGGAACCTCCCTTCCGCATCTTTCTTGAGCTCGTAATCTCGCGCGCCAAAAGCATGAGCGTCGGAAATATCTTCCGTCTAAAAGCACTAGTTAAGCTCGCCCACGCGAGTGGGGTTGCTGATTCGGCTGGTTCTCGTATATCTCAGCTTGTAGTTTAGCCGCGAGATCATCTCAACGACTACAAACGGTCCGACCAACGTGGGTGCAGGATCGGCAGCGAACCCTGCGTTAACGTCGCTCAGGGCGTGGTTACGTTTCAAAACAGTGTCGCCTACTACTACGTTCATCAGGTCTCGATGAGCTGGGTCATAGGCCTACTTTTGGTCGACCCTGGCCTTGCAGCGGCTCCGGTTTGCCTCCTGGATGGCTTATGCCAAACCCTCACGCAAGCTCCGCGCGTAAGCCGCACCTGCTGCTTTGCCGGGGACTGCGTTCGACCACCTGCCAGAACCGAGTCCGTAGGCATGTTCACCTCCGTGCCGAACATCAGGAACCCTGGCGTGCAGCCAGTGCACCGATTCACGCTTGTGCGCACCGCGAAGGAGATTGAGCTTAAGTGCTCATCCTAGTCATGTTACCGCCGGACATACGCCCCAAGCAGTGGCTTTCCGTCGCCATTTCGGCTCTCCGTCCCATTAGACTGGGGATGATAGCAAGATGTTGTTTGCTGCTTGACCCCCATTGCCGCACACGCCTCCCGAAAAAACCTTGATGTGAAATGCCTGGCGCTGTCCGTAATCAGCCGCTCTGAAATCAATCCTGTAGCAACAGAACATCTCAAACAGTTTCTGCAAGTTGTCCGGTGCTGTCGCTTTGCGCAGCAGGTAGAGTTCAGGGAGGACACTGAAGTGACATGTCACCACGAGTACAAACGTGTGCCCTCTTTGCTGCGCAGGAGCAGGCCTACCAGATCAAGGGTTTCCAAGGGGTTTCGTGCTCACGATAGCCAGAAGCGAGCCCGGCACCCTACCGCCTCGCGGTTTGCGCTCTTGGCAGACGTGGCGTGTTCGTACGTAACTTCATACATGAGCTTCTTGTATGTCTTTAGCGCGCTACCATATCTGTTTGCGTCGTGGTAGGGCTACAAAGCAGAACACCTGGACTCAAAACATCCGTTTGAGTTCTTTTTTCCAGGTACGCATTTTAAGAAAGCTCTGTTGGCGTCAAGCAGGTAACTCTTCAGCTCACTCGCAGCAATACCACCTGCAATAAAGCTCACGCCAGCCGGAATACCAGCAGCTTCTCGGCGCCCGTCACTCTTCACTGTTCGATTTGTCTGAGGGTCCGTCTTTTCACAAAGACTGGCGATCACCTCACGACAAAACAAGTCCTCCTGCTGAGCCTCTAGTAGCTCTTCCTGACTGAATGCAACCCCGAGCGGGATGCCTCCCTCGACGAGATGCAGGCGCGCTGAGTTTCCGAAGCACAGGCACACCAGCACATCGAGCTCCTGTCGGGCCGAGAGAGGTCGCTGACCCTCAGCATCCTACTCGGCTTCGGCGGCCGGTTATGTGTCGTTTACCGAAGCCCGTGACAATGCGTTGGGAACCACGTTTGTGGCACCCTTGGGATGGAGAACGTCGAGCTGGAAGCGTTTCCGTGTCAGGGTTCATTGTGCGTTCCTCCCACTACGCTCGCTAAGTCGGGAAAGCCATATCAAGACCATGTGATCAGTCTCCATCCTGAATTTGACTGCCTCTACGTGCATCTCAAACTTGGGAAGTGCGTAGATTACGGCCAGACACTCCTTCTCGGTGACCGAGTAGTTTGGCTCTGCCGGTGTCAGCGCGCGGCTCACAGAAGCCACGGTTTGAGTTGTTCTCCATTAACCCCATTATTCGCACCCCCACCTTTGAGCAGTGGGAGACCGCACTGTGCAGTTCGGACCCTGAGGACCAGCGACAGTTGGTGGACCGGGCACGCAGGACCGCAGCCGCCACAGGGGCCCTGGACTGAGGGCTTCTCCCATTTTCAAGCGCAGATCTGTTGAATAAATGTTTTTACCACCACCACCAACACCACCTGGAGGAGGACTGCTCCTACGCCGAGGTTCCTCGCGCTCGTTTGGATCACGAACGGCCTGCTCAGATCAGGCAGTTTCAGCGATGCAGTGTCTGGAACAGGTTTCGCCAGTTGCCGTAGGCTACTTTCCTGCTCCTCTCCCCAATCCCAAGAGGCGGGAATCCTCGACTACTTTGTCAAGCGTGCTTGATGGCGCACGCAAGTGGGGATAAACTGGCGGCAGTAGAGGCCAGTTTATCCCCAGTCGGCATTATCCGATCATCCCCAGGCAGTTTACCGGCTGTAGCCGATCATCCCCAGAAAGCGCTGAAATCCAGCGACATGTCTCGGCGTAGAAAACTCCAGTATCGCCCGACGTTTCTTGGGATCGGGGGGCACCTGTCCACGCTCGACCCGATAGCCGAGAAGGCTCAGCTGAGCGCTGCATATTTGCGCCTTGGCAAGATTTATGCTAACGCCACAGTCCAGAGATTTTCCAGGACGCCTCCCAGGTGGAAGAGGTGCTCCTCCAAAGTGCGGGAGGAAATGGCGATGTCGTCCAAATAGGCAAGTGCATGCTGCCCGTTGCCTCACCGAGCACTCGTTCGTTAAAGCATTGGGATGATCTGGGTCTCCCGCACAAACCGAAGGGCATACGTACGTGCTCGTATAACCCCCGATGGCAAGTCAACGCCGTCTTGAATTCATCGCCGGGACGAGTTGACCTGAAGGTACCCCTTTCTGGCGTCCAAAATAGAGACGTGCTTTGAGCATTCGAGATCCTAGATGATCTCGTCTACGCCCTGGAAAGGGTGGCATATATTTTTGTGACCGCATTCTGCCGCCGGTACTCAACGCGTAAAGGACAGCTACCATCTTTCTTTTGAACGAGAACCACTGGGAACCCCCAAGAGCTCGTCGAGCGGCGTATAATGCCTGCTTTCAGCAGCCCATCCAGTGCCTCATCAGTTGCCTGCCTGTGGGCGGGGCTAACAGGCTGGGTAACGCATTCCATGGTTGAGCATCGCCGGTGTCTATGAAGTGCTGCACCAACCTCGTGCAACTTGCATTCCCCGTGAATATCTCGTCGAAGGCATCTCCCAACCACCACACGCGGTAACGCTGCGGCGCCGTCAGCTCGCTAGCGTCTGCTAGGACAAGGAGGGCGTGCAATTCCTCGCCGCGATTTCGGGGTGGAGGGAGCGCGGAACAGGACAATTTAGCAGCGGGGGCCGGAACTACTGAGGTTGGACGTTGCTGCGCGCGCCGGATACTTGCATCTCCCAAAGCTACGGCTTCCCTCGGTGCAGGGGGCGTTTCGGGCAGTCTTGCTAATTTAGCTATTTTGTAGCTACATCGAGCTACTTTTCGATTCAACATGCTACCAAAAATTCTATTCAGCTACAAGTAGCTAATCTAGCTCCTTTGTTCGAAATCTAGCTCTCAATTCAGCTACTTTAGCTTTAGTCCAGCGAAATTGCGGAATCGTCATTCAGTTGTCGCTAAACAATTGCTACAGGTATGCTACACAGAACGAAATGGACGTCAGGCATTTATTATGGCTCCACGAGAAGGCACATCGATACCAAGATATCTTTCGTCTTGAGAGAGCAGGAAACTCATAAAGAAAGAGAAAAGGAAAATACAAAGACTGGAAAAGAGTCTGCCGCCCTGCGTCACTGGAAAAACAAAAGAGCACTTCATTGAACAAATCAAGCGATGTGGTGGTGGGGTTTACTACCGCTTTTCACACGGAGACACCGATGAGCATTGAATTAAAGGGACCCTGCAACACTCTTCAGGCAGGGCAAGTAAGCCTGTGCGACGTTTAGATTAGACTTCCAGGAACACCCGAGCCAAATATTACACGTGCATGTGAAGCGGTTATCGCGCAAATCGCCGTGAAAGACGAGGAAAAACAAACCGCTCTCTCTTCAATTCTCCTCATTATGCATCCCTGGCATGGCCTCTGCGACGTCAGTCGGGCCATGGCAGTCCTGGCTGTCCTATTGGCTGCCGCTGGTCAACTTCGCGGTTTAGTTCTGGCATTTCCTGTGACGATCAGCCGTCGTCGGCGCTGTGTATGAACTTCTTCTATGTCTGAACCTCTCCGCGTGCTTTTGGTGTTTCTTTTGTTTTGAGTGCGCGCGGAGTTTGAGTGACGAACCACTTTCAACGAGCCCACTTTCAACTTCCACGTTCAACGAGCCCACTCGACAACAAACGTTTATTGCTCCAAAAACGCCCTACCAGCGTGAGCGCTTGCTTGTGAGCAGGCCACCATCCCTGCTTTTTTGCGGCACCACACCGGAAACAGACCAGTCTATATTGAGGGAAAAAAGACGAAACACCCCGGCCTGTGACATATCGAAGGCCGCCGAAAAGAACGCCGCGCGCCGCCCCCCCTCCTCGGGAGAGAGCGCGCAGCGTTGGTTGCGTTGTACGCGGTCGAGTTGAGAGGGAACACTTATGCGCGATTTTTCACCGCGCGTAGTTTCGGTGATAGTGAACGGATTTTCATAATTCTTACGGGAGGAGATTGCTGGGACAATAGACTTAACTGCGAATTACATTCCGAGTAGTCGATGGTAAGTGTTGCAGGGTCCCTTTAATGTTCGTGTTCCAACAGTGTACATGTGCGTAGAGATGTCTCCACCTGCATCATCATTATCATCATCATCACAAGACTATCCACGCCCACTTCAGGCCAAAGGTATCTCCAATTAATCTACAATTCCGGTCCTGTGCTAACTGCGACCAATTTATCCCCCGAAACTTCTTGATCTCATCTGCCCATCTAACTTTCTGCAGCCCCGTGCAACGCTTCCTTTCTCTAAGCATCCACTCTTACCCTCAGTAAAGTACGGTTATCTTGCCTTCTTATTATTGCCCTGCCAACGTCCATTTCTTCGTCCTAATTTTTACTAATTTGTCCTTAACATGCGTTTGTTCACTGACCCACTCCGCTCTCTTCTTTTCCCTTAACGTTATACCTATCATCTTCCGTTCTATTTCTCGCTGAGTCGTTCGAAATTTAGGTTACACCCTCTTAGTGAGCCTCCACGTTCCTGCCCCTTAGGTGAGTACAGGTAAGATACAGCAGTCATACACTTTTTTTCTTCAGGAACAATGGTAGGTTCCCATTCATTACATGAGAATGTCTGCTGTATGCATTCCACCCCATTCTTATCCTTCTAATTATCTCTGCCTCATGGTTTGGATCCGCGGTCACAACTTTGCCTAAGTAGACATATTGGCTTACCACTTCCACTGCCTCGCCACCTATCTCAAGGTTATTGATCATTACTTTAGTTTTCCGCATATTAATTTTCAGGCCCACGGTTCTACTCTGTTTCTCCAGTGCTGTAAGAGCACGTGCATGGAACAGTCGCCTGTTCGGTGGGCTCCGCAAATTTTTCCTTTTTGTGGCCAAAATTCAACTCGGACGTCGAAAATTTTGGCGTCAGCGTCTTCGCGAAGCTTAGCGGCACAAGCGGATACCACTCCTATCAAGGTGGGCCCATTTTTGAGCAAGCTCTGAGTGACTGAATAATTCACCGGCTGCCGCGCCACTAAGCCTAGCGGCGAACATGCTGCCGCTAGCGCAGGCCGGGGCCTCCCCGGCGGTGGCGGCGTCCAGGACCATCACGGGATACGACCCTGTCTCAATGCAAGTCGTATGCATGGACACCGCCCCACACGAGGACTGTCCACCATCCGAGGAAGAATATTTAGAAGACATGATTCGCATATGGCGGCGCAAACACAGTTCGAAAGCTCCTAAGGGCAACGACGCTCCTGGCCAACAACAGACGGCGGCTCGCTCTGGTCATGCTCCTCAAGGGGGTGTGGCTAGCAAGTCCTCCACCCACAGATCCAGCAAGCCCCAGTGGCGACCGAAGCACACGCCCCACATTGGGCGCGACGAACTCATCGTGGTTCTCAAGCCGAGCACAACGCTGGATTTGAAGGCAACTTTTGCTCCAGGTCAAGTCGGATCCGCAGTGCGCAATCTCCTACGCGAATGCGGGAACGTGGAACTGTCTGTGTCGCCGGTGTGGGAACAAAACGTGATAGTGTGTGGACTCAACTCAGAGCCTGCCGCCCGACGACTGCTCGGTGATGTCACGCTGACAATCGACGGTCGCCAGCTCCCCTTCCGGGGACATGCCAAAGCCACAGGCGACGTCTGCAAAGGGGTCATCACCATCGATCCCAATGACACGTCGGCCTCTCTCAAACCCAAGCTGCGATGGAAAAACGGCGAAATTCTTTCCGTGAGAAGACTTGGCAGCAGCAACGTCGCTGTGGTCATCTTCGAGGGGAAATTTGTTCCCCGCCAAATCTACTACAACGACCAGGGCATCCCGGTGAGATTGTACAAGAAAACGATCCCCGCCTGTTATCGTTGCGACACGGTGGGACACAGGGCGGATATCTGCCCGAGACCCAAGCCGGGACGCTGCGACCAATGCGGCTGCGAGGTGGCTACCACTCCCGAGGGCCCTGTCGAACACAAATGCACTCCCCGTTGCCTCATCTGCGGGGGCGAACATCTCACCGGCACGTCTGGATGTAACGGCAAATACCGGAAACCGATCAAGCCGGGAACCTCACCAACCACCGAGAAACGGAAAGACGACTTCAAGAAAATTCAAGCAAGCAAGGGAAGCCACAAGACTTCGACCCCTGTGTCGGGCAGACCTGCTCCGGTCAAGAACAACAACAGATCGGGGACCGTGGCAAGGGCGCAGATTTTCAGCGCCGAGGACTTTCCAACCCTAACATACGCCCCAAACGAGGTGAGCGATTGGGTTAGGGCTGCCTCCCGGCCTCTCTGTTCCCCTTCCCTCCTCACAACCCCAACCGAAGTAGCCCTACAGCGACAAAATGCGGAGCTAAGGCGCCAGAGCGAAATTCTTGCGGACAAAATTCAAGAGTTAGAAACGAGGCTAGCTGGGCTCACGGAGTCCCAAACAACAGCTGGGACTTCGGAGCCAATGCAGCAGTCCGAGCCATCAGAGCGGGATGAGAGCGCCTCGGTCGCGTCTGGGGTGTCTAGCGCTTCCCGATGCTCAGACTGCACATTTGTACAACGTGTGCCACATATGGAACAGCGGCTGACAAAACTGGAACGCACCATAGAGGAACTGCCAAAGAAAATTCTAGAAGGAGTCAGGGCATCCTTTGCAGAGCTCTGGCAGCAGGAACTTTCGCAAATAATTCTAGCGGTAACTGACTCAGTCATGGACACAGTCCAGGATTGGGTCAGCACACAACTCAGAGACAATCGCTCCCGCTCACGATCCCCGCGATCGGATTCGCATAGGCGTAAGGTGGTGCCTCGCCCGGCCACAGGCTTGCAGGAATTCAGTTCGGCCACTACCCCCATGGAACCACTGGTGCCTCCGTTAGAGACACCGTTAATCCAGGGAGGAGGCCATGTTTCTTAAATCTCAATAATCTTCAATCATGGCTAACCGACCGCAGCGGAAAGCCCGAAGCAAAATTCCAGATGAGAAATTTGTGATCATACAATGGAACTGTAGAGGATTTCAGAATAGGAAAAAAAGGTCGCATCTCCAATTATATCTCCAGTCCATCGGCCCCGCACCAGCTATTGTGGCTCTTCAAGAGCCTGGAGCAGATGCTAAACTTCTAGGGTATAGCTCATTCCAGGGGGGCCCTACGACTTGCATCCTGGTCAACAAGGCGTATACGGCGCTCCAAGTCGATCTAGGTCTGGAAACCGAACAGGAATACAGCATGGTAAAGGTCCTTCCACTTAGACGTCGTGATCCTCCAATACATGTACTGAACATTTACAGCCCCCCGCACAAGCCCGCATAACTTTTAACGAAGTTTTCTATCGAGCACTTAAATCGGCCGACAAAGCACCCCTCGTGATAGTTGGGGATTTTAACGCCCCGAGCCTTCATTGGGGGTATCACTTCGAGCAGGCCAGGGGACGCAAGTTAGCGGAGTTAATCTCCACGCTTCGACTTACGCTGCTCACGGACCCGGCATGTCCCACGCGTATGGGAAACTCGGTAACTCGCGACACGTGTCCTGACCTATCCCTAGTTAAAAATAGTAGAGACGCTACTTGGGAAAACCTGGAGGAGACACTCGGTAGCGATCACTGCCTCCTTAGGATCACCTTCTTGGCGAAGGCTGCTAGAAGAAAGTGGGGCCAGGCCAAACTAACCAACTGGCATGAATTTAGGCAGCAAGAAGTTCCACCTGTTCTCCTCACAGGCAGCTATACGGAGTGGGCGAAACAGATCACCGCCTTACAACAGCAACACGTTGAAACAATTCAGACCACCGAAAAGAACCCAACTGTGGACAACCATCTGATGCATATATGGGAGGCACGCCGGAGCCTTACTAAAAGATGTAACATACAGAAACTTAATCGCAAGCTTCGAGCCCGCATCAGTGAACTGACTGAAAAAGCGGCAGTATACGCTGTCCAACTTAGCGACGCAAATTGGATAGAGAGATGCAATTCAGCTGTGCGTCAAATGGGATCCAAGGGGACATGGCGCCTTTTTCGCAGTCTCATTGACCCAACTCAGACGAGAGGGGAAACACAACGTCAACTCCGAAGAGCCCTACACGGGTACCAAGGTACGACGACCCAACTCGCGGATACTCAATGTGACAGATATCTCTGCCGCACGGAAGACCCCAATGGACCTGAGCATCAATACGCAGGCAAGCAGAACCCCGACATGGATGCCCCCTTTACACTACAAGATCTTCGGGCAGCTTTAGCTAAGATGCGCCGAGGTACAGCCCCAGGAAGAGACCGTATAACAGTCCAACTATTGGCGAACCTCTCGGACTCGGCCTACTTGCAACTGTTAGATTACATAAATCAAATCTGGGACGGCCGTCCACTCCCCCCAGAATGGAAGACCTCCTTGGTCACCTTTATACCCAAAGCAGGAAAAATTGTTAATATTGATAATCTGAGGCCAATTTCGCTCACCTCATGCGCGGGTAAGCTCATGGAGGCGATGGTCCGGGATCGTCTCTCTCCACACATTGCGTCCACGGGCCTCTTTGCTGACACTATGTTCGGGTTCCGCCCACATATGTCAGCACAGGACGTCCTTCTCCAGCTACACCGCGACGTAATTCGGCCAACTACAATGCGACAAAACGATAAAGCCATCCTTGCCCTAGATCTCAAGGGGGCATTTGACAACGTCCGGCACAGCAGCATACTAGAAAACTTAAGTAGAACGGATTGTGGTCAGAAAGCCTTCGCGTACGTCAGAGATTTCCTCTCCAAACGTCAAGCATTCCTGAGGATCGAGGATGAGGAGCACGGTCCATATTACATGGGTACAAGGGGTACTCCACAAGGAGCGGTCCTATCGCCGCTACTCTTTAACATCGCTATGATGCAGCTGCCGCACAAATTAGCTCGGGTAGAGGGTATACAACATGCCCTTTACGCCGATGACATAACAATCTGGAGCACAGAAGGCAGCCTTGGGGAAATGGAGGACCGCCTGCAAAGGGCTGCCAGCATTGTCGAAAGCTATGCTAATGACTGCGGCCTCCAATGTGCCCCAACAAAATCGGAACTTTTGCACATTAAACCCAATCCTAAAGAGAACACAAGGCTTTGCATCTCTTTAACAGGTGGTTCTATCAGAGAAGTGGAAGAAATTAGGACCCTGGGCCTGCTTATTTACAACAAACTTAGTCCAGAGACCACCATTGCCAAACTGAAGCGAACAGGGGAACAGGTCGGACGGATGATACAACGCGTATCCAACAAGCGCGGCGGGTTACGGGGCAGGGACGCACTCCGGCTCGCCCATGCCTTTGTAACCAGTAGGATCCTCTTCTCCGTACCCTACCTCCGTACGAACAAACAACACAAGAACAGCATTGACGTCATCATTAGGAAGGCCACAAAACGAGCCCTTGACCTCCCGGTGGCTACCTCCAACACCAGGTTATCGGCGCTGGGAGTCTCAATTCGTATCAAGAGCTGAAAGAGGCTCATCTCACAAATCAGTACACTAGACTCGCACAAACGGCATCCGGGCGCCAATTGCTTAATCGCCTACAAATCAAACATGAGTGCATCCCAGAGGAGACGTGGAAACTCCCAGAGTTGTGGCGGCACAGGCTCTGGGTGCATCCACTTCCGCGTAACATGGAAAAGCACACTCACGAAGGCAGGAGGGAAGCACGCGCTAAGACCCTGGAAAGAAAATACGGAAATGGGCGAGGTGTGTTCTACGTTGATGTGGCAGGACCGTCGCCTCTAGGGTTCTTTACTGCCGCTGTAATTCACAGGGACCAGCAAGTCGATGGGCTCTCCTACCGGGCTCCTAACTCCACGCAAGCCGAGGCGATTGCCATAGCGCTCGCCGCCTCGGACCCGAAGTCAAGGACAATAATCACGGACTCTCGCCGAGCCTGTGAAAGCTATTTAGCGGGCACGGTACCACCCTTGGCCTACAGAATTTTAAAACGAGTGGTGCGGTTCGTAGACCCCGCACCTAAAGAAATTGTGTGGTCTCCGGGGCATCAGGGTCTGAGAGGTAACGAGGCCGCGCACGCGGCTGCCCGAGCTCTTACACACCGGGCGCCTCACCCATGCTCTCCCGGCTCGGAGATTAGCAAACCACTTCTGCGGTTTAGAGAAATCGTAAAACATTACTGCGATAACCGCCGGCTTTACCCAGCCCCTGCAAAGGGTCTGAGCAAGGCCGATGAGCGAATACTGCGGCGCCTGCAGACGAACACATTTATGTGCCCTGCAGTAGCAAAGCATTTCGACCCTAAAACCGATGGGCGGTGTCTGCACTGTGGGGAGGTGTCCGACACCTTCCACATGGTGTGGGCATGCCAGCGCAACCCTGCGTTATCCCCCAACCCTTCCCCTACCAGAGAGGCATGGGAGGCAGCCCTGCTCAATTGCTCGGGGCTGGAGTCTCAAAGGGCTCTAGTTCGACGGGCGAGAGTGGCGGCCTTGACCAATGGGGTCCCGGAATAGGGACTGCACCTGTGCGGAGGGCCACATGCCCTAACTCTCTTTTATTCTGATCAAAAATAATGTTTCACTCATCTTCCTCCTCCTCCAGTGCTGTAAGAATGCTCTGAAATTCGTCCCCCGAGTTACTTAGCAAGGAACGTCATCCGCAAATATGAGGTTACTGAGGCATTCTCTATTACCCATACTCCCAGCTGTTTCCAATCCAATGTTCCGAATACTTCTTCTAAATATGCTGTGAATAACATTGCAGAGATTGTGTATCCTGGTCTGACGCCCTTCCTTGTTGGCATTTTACTGCTCTCCTCGTGGAGGATTGTGGTAGCTGTTCACCCATTGTAAATGTCCTCTAAATGCTCATCTACACCCTGGTTCCGTAATGCCTGAATGACTGCTGAGGTTTAGACCGAGTCCAATGCTTTCTCATAATCTATGAAAGGTATATATAGTGGTTCAGTATATTCCACACACTTCTCTATCACCTGATTGATTGTGTGAATATGGTCCATTGATGAACGACCTTTACAGAACCCTGCTTGTTGTTTAGGTTGACAGAAATATAAGCTGGCAGACATTCTGTTAGTGATTACCTTGGTAAGTACCTTGTACACGACTGACAACAAGCTGATCGGCCTGTAATTTTTCAAGTCCTTCATGTCACCTTTCTGATGGATTAGGATGATGTTCGTGTTCTTCCAATAATCCGGTGCACTCGCGGTCATTTGGAACAGGTTTGCCAGTTTTTCAGGGCCAGTGTACGGTGTACAGTTTGCCAGTGTACCGATTCACCAGTTTTTCAAGTACAATTTTCCCGCTATCCTTTAAGAGGTCTGCTGTTATCTGATGTTGACCAGGTGCTTTGCCCCTTTTATTTCTTTCAAAGCCTTCCTTACTTCTTCTGTCGTTACTGGTGTGATGTCTATCACCTCTGAACTGCTTTCTCGTTCGGCATTATCCTGGATGTCCCGGCTACTGTACAGAGCTCTATAGAACTCTTTGTCTACTGCGAATATTTATCCCCATTTGTGATGCCGCTGCCTTGATTGTCTTTAAGTGCACGCATCTCATTTTTTCCGACCCCAGAACACTTCTTCACTGCTTTCAGGGTGCCTCCGATCTTTACAGCATATCCAATCCTCTCTATATTATACTCCCGCATGTCAGCTGTCTTGCGCTTATTGATTAACTTTGAAACCTCCGCTAGTTCTATTATGTCAGCTGGGGTGGTGATTGACATGGTCTGCCGTTTTATAATTAGATCTCTCGTCTCCTGGGAAAGTTTACCAGTATCCTGTCCAGCCATCGTGCTCCCCACTTCTAATGTACAGTCCGCGAGAATGCGTGTAAGACTCTAGCTGGCTTCCTGTGTCGTATACTCTGCCTCCTCGGTAAGAGCTGAATATCGCTTCTGCAGCGCGATTCTGAATTCTTCTACTTTACGTCTTACTGTTAGTTCATTATTCGGCATCTTTCGTACTAGCTTGACATGGTCCCTCCTGAATCTAGCCTAATTCGAGATCTTACCTTACGGTGGTCACCCCACCTTACCCTTCCCAGCAATTTCACATCCTGCACGGCGCCACGGTTATCGCATATTATGAAGTCTATGTCTTATTTATGCTCCCTATTCGTCGTCCTCCACGTACACTTCCAGCTCTCCCATTTGCAGAAGAAGGTGTTCATGATGCGCAGGTTATTCCGTTCTGCGAACTGGACCAGTAAGTCCCCCTGCTATTTCTATAGCTCAGACAATAGTTCCAAACTGCCTTGTCACCAGGCTGATTCTTGCGTACTTTAGCATTGAAGTTTCACATAACTACGGTATACTGTAGTGTTGGCGTAGAGGTAGAGCATCCGCCTCACGTGCAAAAGAACCGTGGTTCGAATCCAGGTGCCCTAAAATTCCCACCGAATTTAAAAATATGTCCTCGTATTGGTGTCAGCTTTATTATAAGTCAAATGGCACGAGGAGACAACGTGAGCTCCAGAAACGTTAGGATCCTGTGTTGTGGGCATATGGGCTGTAAACGTTCTATAATGATGTGATTGATGGCTGGGTTTAACCCGCCGGCGCTACACAGGCGATGAGGAGTGCCGTAGGGGAGCGATCCGGATTCATCTTGTCCACGTGGGAATCTTTTGAGTCCGCCGAGATCTCGATCGCCCTATTGATGTAGGCACTACAATTTGTATGTATATATATATTTATGTGTGCGCGTGTGTGTCTCTCTGTGTGCGCGTGCGTGTGAGCGGGTGTGTGCATCTGCGTGCGTGCGTGCGTGTGTGTGCGTGTGTGTGCGTGTGTGGGTGTGTAAGTGTGTGTGAGTATGCGCGCGCAAGTCGAAGCCTGTAAGTTTCGTTCAGTACAACTATTGATATTTCCCCTTTTTGTGCGAGATGTGTACATCTTGCGTCGCCGTTTCCTTTGGTTTTGCTTTGTCTCGCGCCCCAGCACAAAGGTGCTGCGGCTGTTCCGGGGCATATTAAAAAACACTGAGTATTAATATTATTTTATTATTATTATTTTAATTATTATTATTATATTATCCTAATTATATTATACTATTATAATATTATTTTATTACATAGGCACCGCATGATGGCGCCTAGCAAGGATTGCTGTGTTCTGTGCTCTTGTGTTTATTATGGTAAGCAAGAGTTTTTACGCTGCCTTTCCTGTAAGAAACGCGTGCACGCGAAGTGTTGTATGGCCGGAGGCTGAGCTTCAGCTCATGAGATCTGGTGCTCGGCCGTTCAAGTGCAATATCTGTGAAACGGCTGAGGTGGCGGCTAGGCCTAGCGTAGCCAGCGACGACATTGGGCCGTCCGCAAGCAGGGCTCCTTCCCCCTGCTCCCGTCGACGAGACTCGCAGACAGTCTTCGAGAAAGCCCCGGCGCCGCCGTCCCCACCGGTTGACCTTAGAGCCGAAGCTGCCGGTCTTCGCGCACTGCTCATCGACGTGCTGGACGGCATTCCTTTCCTCAGCGACCAAGTGGCCCGGCTGCGGGAGGATACCGACCTCCTACGCCGTGAAAACGCGCAGGTTTTCGACCGTCTCCTTCAGGGAAGGGAGGGTGACTGCGCCCATTATGCGAAGGTGGTTGCCTCCTTGCGAGCAGAGGTGTGCACCTTGCGTGTCCAACTACTTCACCACCCCGCCGTCTTTCAGGAAGGAGTGCGTCACAGCTTGGGGCAGCCTTTTTTTGCCCAAGCTGTAAACACGGAAGTGTCACCTTCGGCTACGTCTGCTGCACTGCAGTCGGTGTCTTCGGCTTCCCCTGCACTGCCTCCTAGTCCGTCCACACTTTCCATGGTGCATTCTTGGCCTGCGCTTGACTGTCTCCCTCGTACTGTTGAGAAGAAGCGCCGAAGCCGGGCATGCGTAGGTGCATCGGACACGTGTAAACTGGTCGTCGTTCCGCAGCCGAAGCGCACCAAGGCAATGTTCGTTTCAAAGCTTTCTCCGTCCACCACCTCTGCCAGTCTTAATGCCCATCTCTCAACCTTAGGTCTCTCGCCCTTGAACTTCCGACGACTGAAGACTAAATTTGACACGTACGCATCCTTTTATATTTCCCTGAGTGAAGAGTTTTTCGGGCGCTTCAATTACCCCGCTGTTTGCCGGAAAGACTCCCTCGTTAAGGAGCTCCGAGGCATGTTTCGCGAAGGCATGCTTCAAAGCTCTGAGCACATCACATAAGAAGAACAATGATGACTAGTTTAGATGTGTTTTATCAGAATGTGCGAGGTCTTCGAACTAAGGCAACTGAATTTTTTTGTAATGTTCTGGCTTCTTGCTTTCCATTATGAGCTATATCTGAAACTTGGTTGTGACCTGATGTCCTATGCAGTGATCGTTTTCCTCAAAATTACCATGTATATCGTAATGATCGTGCCTGAACGGAATGGAAACAAAAACGGCGTGGGGTCCTTCTCGCCGTTAACAAATCTCGCCCGTGTGTGCTACGTAGCGATATTGAAAACGCAGATTAGTCTTTATGGGTCGAAATTCATCTCTCTAAAACTGAAAAACTCCTAGTTGGTGTTTTTTTACATTCCTCCTGATGTATTTCCTGACGCGTTCAATAAGTTAGTCTCAGTTAAGCCACCTCACCTGTTCCCACTACAACCACCACTTTCAACAGAATGGTAATAGGTGTTGTACCGGGGTCTTTGCGCCCGGCCGCGGCTCCCAAGAAAGACACCGAGTCCCAAGAAACCACACCTTTAATCAGGTCAGAACCGAACCCGTCCTCAGACGTCCGATCTCCTCGAAGCCCAGGCACGCCATGTTCTGACCTAGCTCGTGTCGCGCCACATCTTCCTCTTCACCCGGCACATGTCCATCCTTTGGGATTGTCCCCCGCCACTGTTGCCCAATTACCACATAGGTTACTAGATTTTTCGTCTGTCACTTCCATGGCACAGCGTAATCACATCAAAAACTGCACTGGAAACATTCTGGACCTGTGCTTTTCAAACTTCGATGGCGTTAGTGTGTCGCGCTCTGATTGTTCTTTAGTAATACCTGATAAATATCATCGTCCTCTTTCAATTTCCTGCTCCACCATTCCTTAAGTTCCAGCAATGCGCAACCTCGCTGCGCTTTCGCCCGGGGAGATTACGTTGGGCTGTATGGCTACTTTTCTGCTTTTCCTTGGTCAACAGTCATTGACCACTCTGATGTCAATGAACAAGTTGACCGTTTTACCGAGATTGTGCTCTTGAGTATGAAGAAATATATCCCGCAATATTTACCAAAGAAGTTGAAGTTCCCACACTGGTTTTCTTCTGAATTGCGGGATGCCCTCAAACTCAAAGAACGTGCGCAAAGAAAGATGAAGCGCTCTGGTGCGAATCAGTTCGCTCAGGTGTTCCGGCGCCTACGTGCCCTATGCAAAATATTGCACAAGCCATATCATGCTTTGTACCTGACGTCAGTACAAGCTAAAGCAACTAATCAGCCGGGAGCCTTTTGGAAGTACATTCATTCTAGATCTAGTGCAACGAAAGAATCTATTCGTCTACTAGATTCCAGCGGCGATGAGATTGCAAATGCGGCCGACTGCTTTGTTCGTCAGTTTTCTTCTTTTTGGGGGCTTAGCGGTGGTAGTGATGACGGCAGCGTTCCTTGTTACCAGGGCGGTACCTCCGGTTGTTTCCAACTGGATGAGAACATCGTGCGGACCAGCATCAAGCGGCTAAAGTCCTCGTTTTCTTCTGGACTAGATGGTATTCCTTCTGCAATTCTAAACGTATATGCAAATAAATTTATTCCTGAGTTCACCTCAATATTTAATAACTGTCTCCGGTCTGGCACCTTTTCTCGCTCATGGAAAATGTCTCGTGTATTCGCTGTTTTCAAGTTAGGCCCAAAAACGGACCCTATAAACTATAAGCGAGTCTCGCTCCTTTGTTCTGCCTCTAAAATATTCGAGTTTTCTTTTTATTCGGTCTTCTCTTTCTCACTTAAACACGTCCTCATTCCTAATGAACATGGCTTCATGCGTGGTCGCTCAACTTCCACAAAGCTCGCGTAATTTATGGAGCAGCGTGTCCCAACAATCGTTGGTAGAAGCCAGTTTGAGGCTGTCTACTTTGACATGAGCAAGGCCTTTGATGTAGTCAAGCACTCGTTATTGCTAGCCCAGCTCATTCTGTTAGATGTTCAAGCTTCTTTGGTGGGTCTTATACGTTGCTATCTTCAGGCGCGATATTGCTATGTACGTGTTAACGGTCAAACTTCATTACGATGTTGCTTCTGCCATTCAAAATTCTTCTTTCTTGTTGCATGCTGATGTTGTAAAGATCTTTAGAGAAGTGCGTAATGTTCAGGACTGTAATTCTCTTCAGGCTGATATCGTGTCATTCCTTCGTTGGTGCACCAAAAACCTATTAATTTTGAACCCCTCAAAAACGAAAGTTGTCTCCTATAGCAGAAAAAATCCACAGCTGCAATACTCGTATAAAATAGCAAGCACTGCACTGCCGAGGGTGACCGAAATTGGGGTCTTGGGAGTACTATTTGGTTCTTCTCTGATTTTCCTTTCCCACGTTACACAATTACCGGACGCTCTCTTCGATGTCTGCGTGCTGGTTGCAGGTATTCTAGAGAGTTTAAAAGTCCTTCTCTTTTTTTAAAGTTGTATTCGGCGCTCTGCTTACCTCTTCTCGAATATGGTTCTCTTGTTTGGAATGGAACTTGCAAGTCTAATAGTGACGGTATCGAAAGGGTTCAAACTAAGTTCCTTTCTATCTTTAAGCACCGTTTCCGTCATGTTCAAGGAGACGCAAACGGCAGCATGTCTTGTATGAACAGTATTCCTTCCATTTGGTGTCGACGAATGCGAGCTGATATTATCTTTCTTTATAAACTTCTTCATGGTGATATTTTGTGTGATGACTTTGTTGCACTTATCAATGTCACCTTGCCGAACAAACTTTTCCGAACATTCCGAACTTTCAGAACAGATGCTTTAAGTAGATGACGCTCGTCCATCTGCAAAATACAATGTGCATATAATGAATAATTATATCGTCGTGATTATTCCAGAGTTCTTTTCTTTGTTCCCTAATGCATTGAAAACTGTTGTAGCTTAAGTCCCTTTGTGTTATTCCAAATCAATGTGCCGTATTTAGTTTATGCAAATCATCTTCTTGCTTGTTTGTTTTTCACTTTTCCTGGATTTTGTGCTGCTTGAATTTCTGTAGGTTTGAGTGTCAGTGGTTGTAACGCTCAACTTCATTTTTTTCATTTTGAAACTTCCTAACATTGTGTTACAAGACCTTCTTTTTATGGGTGTAATCTATATCCGTCATGTTCATTGAGTATTTGCTTGTGTATTTTCAATTTTTCACGTGCCTTCAACGTTTTGCTGGCCGAGTGTCATGGCTCCTAACACTAGGCTTCCTCTCTTTGCTGTTTTGCTTTCTGGGATCTCTGTAACTATTTTTACTTTATTTTTTCTGTCATACATAAGGTTTTCTGTGTTGTGTTGTCTTGATTTTAGTTTGTTTTTATGGTGGTTTTTACCTGCTGTACCAGTACTAAGACCCAAGGGTTGTTCCTGGCACCTAAAATAAAGGTTGATTGATTGATTGATTGATTGATTGATTGATTGATTGATTGATTGATTGATTGATTGATTGATTGATTGATTGATTGATTGATTGATTGATTGATTGATTGATTGATTGATTGATTGATTGATTATTTGTGTGAGTGGTTGTAACGCTGAACTTCCTTCTTCCATTTTCAAACTTCCTAAAATTTTGTTACGAGACCTTCTTTTTATTGGTATAATCTGTCTGTCATGTTCATTGCGTATTTGCTTGTGTATTTTTAATTTTTCACGTGCCTTCAACGTCTTGCTGGCCGAGTTTCATGGCTTCTAACACTAGGCTTCCTTTTTTTGCTGTTTTACTTTCCGGGATCTCTGTAACTATTTTTACTTTATTGCTTCTGTCATAAATATTGTTTTCTGTGTTGTGTTGCCTTGATTTGAGTTTGTTTTTATGATGTTTGTATACGGTGTACCAGTACTAAGACCCTGGGGTTGTTCGTGGGCACCGGAAAAAGAGGTTGATAATTATTATTATCATTAATAGTATTATTATTATTGTTATTGTTGTTGTTGGTATTGTTAATATTAACATCGTTATTATGTTAGGAATATCGCAACAACTAATCTCGCCTGCTTCATGCAGCAGGCCTCCGCTACTGTTCCCTAGATAGGCCAGTCGGATGTTGTGTTCTATAGCCTGAGCAAGGCATTTAATATTATCTGCCGCGCATTGCTACTTGATAAGCTTTTGTTTTAGTCGGGCATTGCTGGGTAGCTATCTAGGCAATCGGTTCAGTTTTGTTAACGTTAACGGGCACAAGTCTTCTATCTATAGCTGACCCAGGGGTGTGTCCCAAGACTCCGTGTTAGGCCCTCTCTTGTTCTTCATTTTCGGAACCGATATGTCAGCCGCAATTAAAAGGTCTTCTTTTGTTCTCTACACTGGCGGTATCAAAATATTCAGACGCATAGATTCCATGGATTACTGTATTGCGCTGGACCAAGGTACGTTCTCCTTTGGTAAATGGTGCTCAGATAACAGAAGAAATCATAATCCTGCGATAACAAAGTTGGTCTTAAAGCCGAAAACGAACCACATTTTCTTTTGCTACAGTACTCATGGCGCTTTGTTGTGTAAAGTCTACGATATCAAAGACCTCGGACTGCTCTTCGACAGCGCTATAACTTTCTGGCGTCATGTTAGTGGACTGACTCGGCGGGCGCTCCGCTCGCTCGGTGCTGTATGCAGGTTTTTAAGAGACTTCCATTCTCCTCACTCGTTCCTAAAACTAGTTATAGCAATTTGTATTCTTCAACTTGAACATGCCTCGACCATCTGGAATGGAACCTATAGATCTAATTGTCAACGTGCAGAGTGTGTACATACCGAATTTGTATCAATATTTATGCATCGCTTTCCCTCTGAGCCTCTCCCGATAACTGTTTTTAAGTTTCTTTTGGTCGGTGTCTCCATTTCTACTACAACATGTTTCCTGACCAGACGGGTTTCCGTCAAACTCTCGACTTCATCAACCTTCGCCGGGCGTATGGCCAACCCGTTATCACAGAAATTCGCCGTTTTGTTTCCCTCACAATCCGCGTTGCCGCATTTCATGGACACCTGGACTTCAACCTAACCTGCAAAGCTCGCATACACTTAATCGAAATGAAGGAACCCTCCCCCCGTCGTACACACGCTGCCTAAGTCACGTGCTCAAGAGAACATAAGCGTGCATGAACTTTTATTCGCCTCATTGTGAACAAGGCTTCAGTAACGAAGCCGAAACGTCTTGTTGTTGTTTTAAAGTTTTTTAAGTTTCTTTTGGTCGGTGTCTCCATTTCTACTCCAACTGTTCCATTAAGTACCCGGCGAACCCACTCAGGCCTTTTTTTCCTATACAAATTGGTTCATGGAACTATTTCATCAATCAATCAGTTTTCGTGTTCCGAAAAGAGCAACAAAGCTTTACCACCGTTTCAACATAGCTGGAGCACTAAGTAGATCTTCTTCTCTTGATAGACTTACGCGTCTATAGAAGATTCACTCCGGGGAACTAATTATTTTTCGCCGTCCCCTTCGGGAGTTTTGGCCGGTTTGTTAGAACTGCCCAGGCAGCACAGCAAGTCTGATTCTTGACCGCCCATCCTACGGCTTTTCTCCGGAATGCTCGACCATCGGCAACAAACTGGCCAGCGTTGAACATAAGATAAATGCACGTTTTCGGCAGCCAATGTTGTTATGTTGGTCAGCTTTCGCTCGTTAACCGTCAACACGGTTTCGCCTCGGCGAAAGTTACTCAGAGGTTGTCTGGCAGATCAAGCACCGGCGATGAACGGCACTTGCTCCAGCAACGTTCAATCAAAAGACAGGCGGCAGGTTTCCCGCCGCCGAATACTCAGTTGTTGCTTGAAAGCGGTTTTACAAAAGATGGTCAGCCTGTGCATGGCCACCAGGCGACCTCTTTGCTTCCGCTTGCAGGGGAACACATGGTGAATGGCTGTTATCCAGTTCTAGAGTACTCGTGTTTCGTAGGCAGCCGTTGCTCAAAAGTTGTTTTGGAAACGCACGTTATCCGGTCCGCTTATGAATCTGCGCGCTCCTCCTCTTCGAAAGGTCAACGGCTGACGTCGGTCACAGGTCTAGCACCCTCCGTGCCCAATCACCGGAATTCCGAAGGTCATGCGTGGACACGCGCCCAGCCACCGAACAGTGTGCTGTATATATATGTACACTATGTAAATGAACGAGGACACACAAATATTAAGCGAATACAGTCAAACCTCGATATATCGAACAGTGCGGTACCCGCGAAATAGTTCGATATAACCAGAATTTGATATACAAAATAACGTAAAAAACGGGTCATAAACTGGTACAAATAAATAAATTAACGAATTGTACAGTAAATACTCACTTGGTGCTTCAAAGTATTTATTCTTTTGGCTTAAAGTACTGCAGCAAGGTAGCCTGGCGTGTTATACAGGACTTCCTCAACGTAGTCCAAACATTCCACAAGCGACAGGCCGGTGCCTTCTACAGCGCTGCAGTAGCGATGCGGTAGGGCCAAAACCGCTGAAGCCTCGGTCGAAGTTGGGAGCGCGGCACTATCAGCGCTTGGGGGTACAACCTCGGCCGCGTCTTCGTTTGTGCGCTCAGTAGTAACCCCCGCTAGGATCTCCTCACCCGTCAGATCCGCCGTCGTTCCGGTGCTGTCGTCACCGCCAACAAAGTCATCAATGCACATGCTTCGTGGCTCGCACCAACAAAGCGCTCCAGCTGGCCCCAGGTTTCTTCAAACTCGCATTCTTTTTTTGCACGGTCCAATTCTGCTCCGGTGCAACCGATGCGCAGCAGTCAAAAACGCCCATCGCGCCACCGCTATCCTTGAGGGTACTGCGGGATAGCTCGCCGCCTGTCAACACAGCGCGAGTGGTCTGGGCAGTCTGGGGTGGCGGAGTTCGATATACCCATTTCATGTCCGTCCCAGTTAGAAATAAAAAATTAAAAATGCATGGAATTTTCCGCGTGATATAGAAAGTGTTCGATATAGGCAATAATTCAACATACCCGTGTTCGATGTATCGAGGTTTGACTGTACGCTAAATCAAAGATAATGGATAGTGAAGACAAAATAATGGCTTGCTAGTGGTATATTTGGAAAGGCACATTTTACGTCTTGTGTTGTGACATGTGTTCGCGCTTTGTGGATATCCTGCTTGCCACTTTGGAAACACGTCAGGTTAAGGATAAGCTAAAATTATACTGCAAACAATCGACGAACGGCGTAGTTTTCCAGTTGCTGGACAAAGAAACTTCGGTAAGTTCATTTTTGCTGGCCATTTTCTTGCGCGACTAAAGTTCGGTGCAGAAACGTGTTAAGGCTCAATTTCCCGCTTTCGCTTCAGTCTCACGGTGTGGTTCGCGAAAGCTAAATTCAATTTACTGATGCTGACGCCGGTGGATATGTCTGGCGTAGCTGACGGACAGGTGGTAGGAGCAGCGAAGGAGGATAGGAAGTCTGAAATAATTGCCGGTGCTCTTGACGACATCGTGATAAATGGAGGTGTTTTGTACCGTATGCAGGTTTTTATCGCACGAGCTCTGTTTATATATGCGGCTGGGCGATTTCACTGCACTTTCGTGTGACTTCGATACCTGGGCCACTTTGAACAAGGGAAAATACAAGATGTGACTGCTCACCTTTTCGGAGCTAAAACATCCCTTGAGAAAAAAAGGAAACATGGGAATAGTTTAAAAATTTGGTCTTTGCAAAAAAAGCGTTTTCCATTTTCATTTTTATCTGATTCCTGACGGAAAACCTTTCTTAATGATTTCTGGGGTTCAGTTTTCGCTATATCACAGGCCTACGCTATATCACAGGCCGGCGAGTTTTTTCTATTCTCCGCAACGTGGAGGGGTCTATTTCCCATCTGGTGCCACAAAGAAGCAGGTATGGCTGCCTACTCGCAAGCGCGTGCTCAGTCTGGTAGGGCGTTTTCACAGTAATGAACGTTTCTTGCCGAGTGATCTTGTTGAACGGGGACTATTTAGTCAGTCACTCAGACTCCTTCCGCACTCAAAGCACAACAGAACCCCCAAAACGTACGTACAAGTTCAGGCTTAGAAGAGGTTGGTACACAGCGCCGACGAACAGGAATTGCAAGAAATAATCCTCTAAGTTGACCAGCGACAGCAAATAGACCAGCCATGGCCGTATTGACGTTGTTTAGGCCATGCCAGGGGTGCATAATGACCAAAAGTCAAAAGAGTGCGGTTGGTTTTTCCGAGTCTTTCACGGTGATTTGCGCGCCTACCGCTTCACGTGCACGTGTTATATTTGGCTCAGGTATTCCTGGCAGTGTAATCTTCACGTCGTGCAGGTTTACTTACACTGCTCCAAGAGTGTTGTAGGGTGCCTTTAAAGCAAGATACATTGCACATTAGCAGTGTAAATATCTGTAGGTGCGTCGAACTGCCTTTCTAGTTTGGTGACAGTGGGAGCTGTGCAGAGTTGTAGCTAGTCCTTTTTTTTGTTCTGTGCTGCAGGAACTCCTGAGCATGGCAGCTGTGGTTTCTGTTTGAACTCTGTCCTTGACCACAGTAGCGGTTGTATCAAATGGAAGCCGCATCACTGTAGGAGCTACAATTCAAGAAATAAATCTGCACCACATTTTGTGATCAACAGTATTTGTCAGTTGCTGAATTTAATTGTTTCCTTAAAAGCGCGAGTGATTGCTGTTACGAGGTTATAAATTCTGCACTTGGCTGTAGAAACAGCTCGACTATACCCATTCTTGGGCTGGATGAAAGCTGCAGCACTACAATTAATATGATTGCTGTAGTGGAACGGCCGGACGAGTATGTTGCATGGCAAAAGTTTAACCATTGCTGAGCGGCTCTGGTTCAACAGCTGACCCTCAGGCAAGGATGAATAGCCGTCGTCTGTAAAAGTTGAGCGGCGGTGGGTTGTTAAAGGTTGAACTGCCGCCGGCCAATAAAAGAACGGCCAGACGACGGCAAAGTCTGGCGACCGAAGGGCGGTTGTTGGCCCCATGGCGATGCTTTGGTCAAAGGTGAGCCGCTGTTCAGCTTACACCAGGAAACCTTCAGCACACGGCCAAGGCCCACTTTTAAGTATGGGCTTTACACTCTCATGGAGCAACGACCGAGCAGAAATTACCCGGCAAAAGATGAACAGCTCATGCTTAGCTATTCATGCTTGTCCTGCTTGCGTGGCACACTAACTTCATTGCTTTAGAGCTACATTGCTATGCTTTTTTACCTTGGCTTTTGCAATGTAGTAGACATTACAATCTATAAAAGTCGGGTTATGTTGTTTGGGTGGCATTTTTTATTTGTAAAATTTCTGTGTTTTAGTTTTTTACTTATTGGATTTTCTTAGTGACTCTATCTGTCAGCAGCTGATATATTTCAGTTACGCCTTTCTTGTCCCTCTTAGTGTGCGAACACCAAGGCTTCGGCTGTTCCTCGACACTGATAAAGATTGATTGATTGATTTAATAATAATATTCAATCAATCAATCAATTTATTTTCAGTGGCCAGGTAAGACGGTGACGTCATAGTGCTGGTACACTAAACAAATTAAGAAAAACATACAATATCATGACACATACATCACGGATCACTAAAAATACGCTGCACTAATACAAACACACAGAAAGGTAATAACAATACAATGGAGGGAATAGTTACACAAATATTACACTAGGTAAGCGAGCACGCACACAATAAAAGATCGTGAAGTAAGCATGAGAGCAAATAAAGGTACGTGGAATAACGAGAATATGGGGACAGAGTAAGGACATATACCGTTAGATAAAGACAGCACCGCTTAGCCCTACACAAAACGGTCTAATGAAATCATGGAACACATCCAATTTCTCACCGTGCAAATTGTACAGGCTTTGCAGTCGGTAGAGAGGCGAGTTACGAGTACCAGTTGGGCGAATATGGAATGAATAGCGCGACCGCGTGCACGTCTGGGGAACTCGTAGCATAGGATGGCACAGAAGTTCCTGGCAGGAAATGATTTCGTGAAGTAGTTTGTGGAGAAAGAGAAGACCAGCTCGATCACGCCAACTCAAGGAAAGAAGCTTTGGTAGCTGATGAAGACTAGAGGTAGAAGCAGAATTGCCTCTTTGCCGGTATTTATTTATGGATTATTTCTGCCCGCTTTTATGATACTGATGGTTGGACTCTCAGGTTCCATTCCAAACGAAGGATGAGTATCCTACTTGGAGTGAGCAAATTGGTGTATAAAGCTTTAAAAAGTAGCATGAGAGCTGAAATCTGCGGTAAACATGCACACCGCACCAAGAGAGCGGAGTGCCCGAACGAGCATTTTCTGATGTGGGGAGTGAAAGTGAGTGAACTGTAGAAAAGTACGTCAGGGGCTCTAGTCGCAGAAACTTTTGAAAGACGGGTTTTATTAGGAGTATAAAAATTGACCGGGGTGTGTTTTCCGGCTGTAGGTGATGGGTTCAGAATAATGGGTTCAGAATAATGCCCTGCTCTGCGCACCAGCGTGCGAAAGATAAAATGACATGTTGAAGAGCGAGGCAGTCCCCTAGGGTATTAACTATTTTGTAAAACTTTTTAGTGTCGCAATACAAGAGGAAAAATGAGCTCTTAATAGCAGTTTATATGTTGTTAATAAAAAGAGAAAACAGAAGAGGGCCCAACACTGGCCCCTGAGGGTCACCACTGGTGCGACTGTATTCGATAGATGTTGGCCATTTACATTACCATAGCACCGTCTACTAATGAGATTTCTGCCTAAGAGAGCAACTGAAGGAGCGTTAGCAACACAGAACAGCTTTTTAAGCAACAGCGGGGGAGTGAAAAGGTCGATCAATCTGACCGCAGACTGTGACTGGTTTGGAAGCATGCGTCATAAAGGAAGCAGGATTAGTGGTAGTTGACCGCCCAATTATGAAGACATGCTTATTGGGCAACAAAGCGTTTTTCAAGCACGAATATATAACTGTATGTAACACGGACTCAAAAAGTTTGGACGCAGCACAAAGAATTCAGATCGGCTGGCAGTTGGTTGAATCGTTTTTCTCGCCCGAATTGAAGATAGGATGTATCCTAGATATCTTTCATGAAGCAGGAAAGTGTTGGTGGTTAAAATAGAAACAAGGATACCTTTAAAAGTTTAAAGTATGGCTGCCGTATTACCGTCAGGGCCAGAATACAGAGAAGGCTGCATATGTTTGAGGCTATCAAAACCAAGCTTCTTATCAAAAAGAACTGTACTTTCCTCACGCATACTGCTACTTAACTCAGATGTCTCGCCATCTTTGGGGGTCAAAATGATGCTGCCAAAGTGACGCGCAAAGAATTGGCTTGTCAGGTAACTCATTTATAGAAGAGTCAACCAGGCGAATGTGTGTTATCGGAGGTATCTGAATGGGAGCGGATGTACGTGCAGAATTTAGAAGTCTTATGCGTCGCACTTAACTCCACAGACTCAAAGTAGGCACTGCAGTATCTTTCGTAGAGCTTTTTAACGGCAGAACCGTGTATACGAAACTAATTTCCACGTATCGAGCCCAGTGCCGCGGGAATTTTTATGCGCGATCTTTCATTTTGAGGGCAGTTCGTAGTTCATGGCAGAACCAATATGGAAATTTCGAAAGAGAATTTCTCCTCCTCAGAATGTACTGATCCATATCCCGCTTTACACTTTCTGTGAAGCACCTGACCAGCGCATCAACATTAGTGTGGGTAAAAACAGGGGACCAATCTGCAGAGGACCGATATTCGAATATAAGCCTACATAATCACCCCGTATAAAACAAACACGGGTCGCAGTAGAGCCTTGGGATGGAGCTATACATGTCTGTACGCATAAAGGTGCGAAAATGAGAAGTGTGGCATGAACCTTGTCGAGATGGACGAGATAAATGGCGGAATGTAAAACTCGCACATATCGCATGTCAGTGAAGAAAATGTCTAAAATACTCCCGCAAGAGTTTTTTGTACGAATAAGCCGCTGTAAGGAAGTAAAAACTAGGAAAGCAAGCATTATGCGACACTTTTGTTGTGTGTAATAACGATTGTGAGAATACGTCGCGTTCGCGCAATGAATGCCCGCTGTGTTAAAGTCACCTATAACAAGGACGTTGTGATTACTGTTGACGATTGATATATGTTCGATGGATGAGAGGACACAATTAAACACTGGAGGTGTAGCTTCAGGTGAAACGTCAAACGCTCCAAGAAGGCGTGGCCCACAAAACGTGGGTAAGAATGCGGCGTGAGGCAAAGGCTTTCGGGAAGCGGGTGTGTCGTGAGGCGAAAAGGGAGAGTTGGCGCTCCTTCTTCACTTCCATCAACTCATACACCGACAAACACAAAGTCTGGACACGAATACAAAACCTAAAAGGACAACAGACACACAGTCTGCCCCTTGTAAGTACTACAGGGGGCTCACTCTTAGACCAGACTAACACACTCGCACAACACTTCCAACATGTGTCCAGCTTAGCACAATACAATAACACTTTCATAGAACACAAATCACCTGCAGAGAAAAAGCCGTTGCATGACAAAGACATCCAAAACTTCCTACAAGTCACTTCCTACAATTCACACTCTATGAGTTGAGGGCTGGCTTGGGCACGTGCAAACCTTGAGCTTCAGGTGTAAATAAAATTACATACATCATGATACAACACCTACACCCAGACCCTCTTGAGACACTCCTACACCTGTTCGACAAAATATAGCTTTCGGGGCAGCTTCCAAGGTCATGAAGGGAGGCCATTGTAGTGGCTTTCGTGAAGGAAGGGAAGGACCCATCCTCTCCTGCCAGCTATCAACCCATCGCCCTCACAATCTGACTGTGCAAGCTTCTCGAGAAGATGATTAACAGGAGACCCGTGTACTTCTTAGAGTACAATGGTCTTCTTGAGAGCTGCCAGGCAGGATTCAGGGCGGGGCGATCCACCAATGATCAGTTGGTTGCACTGCAGTCGTACATAAAGACGCCTACGTACATGGCCAATATTACACGACAGTATTTTTGGATATTGCAAACGCATACTATACCGCATTGCGCTACGGCGCTCAAATTCTTTGGTATATCAGGTAACATTCTGAACACGCTTTCCAGTTACCTGTCCGATCGAACATTTTGTGTTAGACTCGGTTCGACACTTCACGTGCAGGAAAATGGCATGCCTCAAGGTAGCGTTTTAAGCTGCAGCTTCCCAGGCAGCACAGGACTGTTCGGCCTAACTCAAGCCGGTGTACTTTGGCCAGTGATTTTCTCTCCGGCGTTTTTCCGGCAGACGTGTACAGCCCATATCCAAATGTGGGCCTTTTGGCCGTACACGGCCGTATTCTCAAGGCTATCTAATGGACAGTCTACGTCGGACGGTTGACCGGCTTACGTTCATACGGCCAGAGTCCCGCAAGAGGGCTCCGTCCATTCAAAAGCCAGCCGTGTGCGGCCGAAGTACGGCCACCGGAGGTCAGCCGAGATGCGGTCGTCGCACTCCAGCCATACTAAAGATGCCAGAAGGTTGGCCATGTTACGGGCATTGGAGTTCAGCCACAGTACGTTAACTGTACTGAGGCCGGTGGACGACCACTGCATGCAACGCAAGCAGATGACTCAGTCCCAATGTCAACAGCACAAACCCGCCATTTTGGAAGAGTTTGTTGTTGAGCGAGTTCGCTCATCTTGGTGAATAAACACGGACTCAGCGCGATAAAACAAGGCATGTAGAAAGGACAGGACAAGCACAGACTCTCAACTAACTTTTATTGGACAGAGCACACACATGTAAGTAGCAGGGTGGCGAGTTGGGCGAGTTGGCGTTCTTGCATCTTGGGGAACAGCGCGAACTAACAGGGACACAAAAAGAAAGACAGGACTAGCGCTGACTTTCAACGAGTTGAAAGTCAGCGCTAGTCCTGTCCACTTCTTTCTTTTTGTGTCCCTGTTAGTTCGCGCTGTTCCCCAAGATACATATAAGTACACTTGTGTTCTGGTCGCTCATGCGCACTTTCTACAACCATAGTAATCTTATCCTAAGTGTAGCTGAGCTTAGCATCACACACCGGAACTAATTTAAAATGCACGCTTCGTCACTGACAAGGCTCTGTTGTTATAGCGAATATAAGGTAACACTTGTTTTTAAATAGGCAGTCGTAAAATCAGATCAAAAAACAGTACAGGGCAGGAAGCTGAGCCAACAAATGCACAAAGTTAGCCTCTGAAATATTCAGTACAAAAACGTAATGCGACGTGGTTTTTCGCCGCATTATTACCAGTAGAATTGGCGGTATCATGCGCTTTTGCTTTTGCGCATCTTGTGTTTCTTTGGTGGGGATCCCTGATATGGCGCCGGTTGAGCTCTTGCGTGGTGACCGCTTGCTCGACGCCCTTGTAGGCCAGTTAGTTTCGGCGATCCAGGGTCATCTCAAGTCAGACAACTATGCCGCGTCGATGTTTCCAATGCTCTCCATTTCTCGAGGGGGTGAATACCGGCCAGCTGAGGCGTCGACGAGGCCGGCGGGTGAGACGTGGTAGCGCTGCGACTGGCGAGGCGTAGCTGACCCGTCAGTGCGGCACAGTCTCCTCGTGGCAGTAAATGGTATTCCGATGGCATAAAAGGTTAACTGGTAAACCCCAGTGAGTCCATGCAACTTTCCGGTTCACCTAGTACCACTCATTACTGCTTGACAAACGACTTTCGCTCATTTAGAGCGTTGAAACACCTAGCGGATGAAAAACGCGTCTGCTTCGCTCGGCTTCTTAACGGCTTTTTCAAAACGCCAGTTTGCAGAAGTGCATGGGTTGTCGGCGCCTTGACACGTGCCTTTGTTCGGCTGTACGCCACTTATAACCTGAGACTTTACGTCGGCTGATCTCCAGCTGAGCACCGGTTGCCAATTATTCTGCGGCCGTTCGCTTGCCGCGGTCCAGCCGAAGACCGCTAACCGCATAAAAAACGTACATTCTGGTGCCGTACGTAGGCCGGTCTCCTTTATTACACCAGTTCCCGAAGAAAACGAATATTCTGCCGCCGGACGCTCGGTTCGCTGTGGAGAGAGCGAATGCACGGCAGCCGCACTCAAGCCGGTTTTCTTCCGAACACCAACTGCCACACGAATACGAATATTCTGCGGCAGGTCGCTTGCCGCGCTGCGTCTTCACACCGTTTCCCGAAGGAAAAACGCATGCCCTATGGGCGTCCGTCGGCCGCTCGTCTCAACGTCGGTGACCGAAAGTAAACTGAATATCTTGCAGCCAAGTACCGGCCGCTGTGTGTCTGAACACGGGCGGCCGGAGAAATACCGAAGTGTTGGTTGCCAAATGTTTGCTGTTTGATCGTTGAACAGTGGGTGCCAGAACTTCGATGCTCGCCGGACATGCCAAAAAGCGGCCATTGAAGGCCGGTCGTGGGACAGACTTTCTGTGCTGCCTGGGTTGTTTATAGTAAAGATGAAGTCTTTCCGAAAGGCACTGCCGCCAACCATCTCCTGCTTGATGTATGTAGAAGACGTTAAATATCTTTTAAATATCTTTAAATATCTTTTAAACGTGAGATCCAGCTTGGGGTTAAGAAATTTGCTCGCTGGGCAGACGAAAATGGGTTTAAACGTAATCCTTCTAAACTTACCTGCGTTATATTTTCGAGGAGACGCAGGATGCAAGCAGACCCTGACAGTAAGCCTCTAGCACCAGCTCCAGCGACATCGCTGGATCGAGCGCCGCTCCTGGCGCAGCAGCCCGATCGACATGGTCACAGGCTGCGTGGCCGCGCGGGTGCACGAGGACACGCGGGTCTCGCCGGTGTTCACCAAATAGAATCTTCTTGTTCTTGCCGACGAACGGTCGTCCTGTCCGAGGCTCCTTCCTCTCGCCCGACATAGCGCCCTACAAGCCTTATGGCGATTCCATTCCCGTAAAAAAGGAACACAAGTTTTTAAGTGTAGTCTTAGATGAAAAAAGTTACATTCATTCAACAGATCACAAAACTCAAGCATAAATGTCTCAAAACGGAAAACATTCGAAAGGTCCTCTCACACCAATTATATGGGGCCGATAAGCAACTTCTCCTGCGTGTTTTTACCAGTTTAGTGATATCTCGTTTTTAATATAGGAGTGTTGTTTATGAGTCTGCCATGAAAACAGCACTTAAAATTCTCGACCCAGTGCTTCACTTGGGGCTTCGCCTCTCTTGTGGCGCATTCCGTACGAGCTCTATACAGTGTCTTTACGCAGAGTGTGACAAATGGTGCTTATCACACCAGCGAAGCTATGTTGACTTGTTATATGTCTCAATAATTTCATCAATGGACAACCATTCTTTTAAACCGGTTTTTAATTATACATCCACAACTCAACTCGTTTTAAACCTCCCATCAATTTTTTTTTCTCTTCTTGCAGAGAGTTAGGGACGAGGTGACTATTCATGAGGTCTGCGTTTTAGACACATTAAAATTATCTCACACTTATATTATAGCACCATGGCATCTTTTTTATTTATTTATTTATTTATTTAATTTCCTGCAGCGCCAAGATGGCATTATAGCAGGGGGAAATTGAACATGTGGTCATATACATGTGGCAGTCAGGCTACAACACATCGCTGAACATCGTCACAAATACAAAAATAAAAACAGAACTACAAGTCTAACAGATACTTACTAAAAAGCGCGTCAGTGGTACAATCAACCATAGCACTTGGCAACTTATTCCACAAACTAATGGTGTGAGGAAAGAACGAATCTTTGGAAACATTTGTACGGCAAGGTATTTCACGAATTTTCCAACTATGGTCACGCCGTCTAGATACGAAATGTGGGGTAAACAGAAAGATGTCAGGATCAATGCCAGTTTTTTTAAAATAGATACGATAAAGCAAATTAAGTTTGACATGCTGCCTGCGTTCTTTTAGGGGTTCCCAGTTAAGCTGGTTTTTAAGTAATGTAACACTGGATCGGAAATTGTAATCACCCGTGACAAAACGGGCGGCACGGTTCTGTACACGTTCTAACATTTCGCATAAGTACGCATGTTGCGGGTCCCAAGCGGCGCACGCATACTCCATGATGGACCTTACGTGGGTGAAATAAAGAAGTTCTTTCAGCTTAGGAGGGGCAGCCCTGAAATTGCGCCGAAGAAAGTTAAGCGTTCGGGAGGCAGAAGAACAAACATGTTCAACCTGTCTTTTCCAGGAGAGGTTGGGTGAGAAGTAAATGCCGAGGTACTTAAAATCTGTTACGGTGTTAACTGGCACATTGTCAAGAACATATTTCGACAAAATGGGTTTACGACTGCGCGAAAAAGTAATGTGCTGACATTTCATTGCATTCAACGTCATTTTCTATTTTTTACACCAGCGCTGAATTGAATGTAGATCGTTTTGAAGATGGCATGTATCATGCAAACAAGTTATACGGTGATAAATGACACAGTCGTCAGCATACAGACGCACATTGCAGTTAAGATCAGCTACAATGTCGTTGATAAAAACAAGAAAAAGCAGAGGCCCCAAGACAGACCCCTGCGGAACACCGGAAAAGACACTCACTGCATCAGATTGGCACCCATGCAAAACAACGCGCTGCGTGCGATTTTCCAAATAAACCCTTATCCATTGCATTACATTGCAGTCTAAGCCAAGAAAAGATAGTTTGTGTAAAAGCAAGGCGTGAGGAACACAATCGAAGGCCTTCTTAAAATCTAAAAATACACAATCTATTTGTTCGTTTTGGTCAAATGAGGAGAAAATGTCATGACTAAATTCAACCAATTGAGTCGTACAGGAAAAGCCAGCCCGGAAACCATGTTGATAATTTGTAAAAAATTTATTGCTTTCTAAATATTTAATTACTGCACTATAAATTATGTGCTCAAGAATTTTTCCGCACATGCTTGTAAGAGAAATGGGCCTATAATTTTCGGGGTTGCTTTTGGAGCCGCTTTTGTGAATGGGGACCACATTAGCGGTTATTTCACCATCAACTTGGAGGCTGCGTACCCCTGTAGGTTCCTTGCCCTGGGATTTAACAAATTTCCACATTTCCTTGGGATTTTCTTTTAGCTTCGTTCCAAGAGAACAAAAATACTTCTCCTTGGAGTCTTTGTTACGACTCTTTATATTGTTGCCAAGCTTCCTAATAGCATCTAATATGCTTTGGTTTTTACTTTTCCTGTACGCGTTCAGGAGACGACGTTTTTTCTTTATTAGCAGCAAAGTATCTCGAGTCATCCATGGCTTATCAGCCCGTTTTTTACAGGAGAGAACTTTACTAGGGACATATTTTTCTACTAAGTGTTCCAATTTAATTTCCAGTGTGTCCCATATTGAATTGCAAGTAAGTGAGTGGCTCATTTCATTAAATTCTGGAAGGAAAGACTGAAGTTCTTCCGATAAAGCGGCGTAATCACCTCTGTTATAGAAAAATACCTTTCTCGGATTGGTGTGCACTCTTTTGCAGTTAAGCGGGGACAGATAGGCATGAACGCCGTCGTGGTCGCTGATGCCTGGGATGATATTAACATCTTTGATAAGTGATTGTCTGTTTGCAAATAGTAAATCTAAAACAGAAGCTTGCTCTTTCCCTTTTCTAGTGGGTTCGTTTACAAACTGGAAAAGGTCATTGGCCAGAACCAGTTCGTGAAAGCTTAACGAAAGTGCAGACGAATCTGTTAAGACCGATTTCTGATTTAACCATAGCACTTGCGGCATATTGAAATCGCCTCCTAGTATGTAATCGTTTTTTAGAGTAGACAGGAAGTCCGATAAGGACCGAAAAACATTCCGGGTTGGTGCATGTAGGAGGACGATAAAAGGAACCAATTGTTATTACCTGACCATTATTTTTTAGATGAATATTACACCATATCGATTCCGCGTGTGTGAACGATACTGTCAGTGGACTGGATTGCAGGCTGGAGTCAACGAGCACAAAAACGCCCCCTCCCTTCGTGTCCCTATCACTGCGGTATACTTCAAAGCCAGGCGGGAAAACTTCTGAATCACGGATGGAACTATGAAGCCAAGACTCTGTGCCAATGATAATGTGAGGACAAGCTGTTGCAACAAGCATTGCAAATTCGTCGATTTTATTTTTAATGCTTCGGCAATTTACGTTCAGAATGACGAGGTCGGACGTTTGTGACACTGAGCGTGCGCGGCGTGAATCGTTCCGAGCAGGCGCCCGTTTCCACTTCTGCTATCTTTTTGGTTCAACCACGAGATCCAAATTATTGTGTCATGTGAATTGCCTTTCTTACAATACAATAAGAACAGGACAGCAAGAAGTGGTATTTTGCAGCATTTCATGTCTTTGCAACATAAATACAAGCCTGCAGAGTTTTTTAGTGATGCGTCTAAAACGTCCACTCTGGTGTCTTCTGCTGCACATGGACGCAATTTTAAAGTAGGTAGAACCGTGAATGTAAATACAAGTATTTTTACGGCAGAGCCATGTGGCATTTTTCTGGTTGTAAGTCACATAGTTGAACATCGTATTCCTAAATACATCATCTATAGAGATTCGCTGAGCGTCGTCCGTGCGTCATCATTCAGAAAGTAATCGAAAAAACATGTCATTAATCTTGTCTTCAAATTAATTATGCTAGCTTATTCTCCAAACCTTGGAGTGACTGCGGGTTGGGTGCCAGGCCAATCTGGCATTGGCGGAAATGAACTGGCGGATGATATGGCCGCAAATGCTGGACTCCAAAATACAGTAAACACAACAACACTACCTTACACAGACCTCAAGCCACACATCAGACGACACCTTCGTAAAACTTGGCAAGCAGACTGGAGCGCAGAGACAGACAAGAATCTACACGTAATAAAACCACACTTAGGAAAATACACTGCTGACTCACACAACAGGCGCATTGAAGTTACCTTAGCTATGTTACGGATGGGCCATACACATGTAACGCATTCGCACCCGCTCACGGAATCTGCAAGACCCCGGTGTAGCAGGTTTGGGAATGGCGTCTCCGTGATACACATCCTCATTCAATGCAAGACACTCGATATTACCCGACGCAAACACTTCAGAGAATTGTACAGACAACATATTCCACTACATCCATCGTACTTTTTAGGAAACGATGCCATGTTTTCGGTTCAGCGCACCTTGAAGTTTCTGTCAGAAGTGTACTTCTTACAGCTCATCTCATGCCACCCATAGTTTTTCCCCTGGTCCTATACACCAGCCACCTTATTCATCTTTTAACCACACTTGGTCTTCACCCTGGCCCTGTACACCAGCTGTACTCATAGTCTTTAATTGATTTTACTTGTGTTCCTCTAACCCATTTTAGTTGTCATCTAGTCATCAAAACACTTTCTTGACGCTCTTTGCCCTGTTGGACTTCTCCAGTAACATTCAAACATCATCATTATAGCTATATTTCCTGGAGCCCAGCCCGGTAAACTTAGCAGTTCACTTGTTCTTCTCTTCGCAAAGCTCGTATAGCACAAGGAACACCACGGGTACACGATACCTGTCTGCCTAACCGTAGCCTACGTGCGGTATGTCGCAGGAAGGTTGAGCTTCAGCGGAATCTTCATATGCACACTGGCCTTATTACGGTAGCTGTTATTCCAGCGACATCGTTATGAGCGTGCGTGTTCCCCGTGCTAGTTCTGAAGAAATCTGTAGAAATTCAAGTAAATGTCTGCTAATTCGCAGCGTTCTCTTTCCGCTTGTCCAGACTGTGAGTTTTTTCAACTAGGTATGGCTATGAGTAGCGAAAGACGTTGGATAATTCTTTCCTTCGTAGGTTTTGTTTTTACCGCGAATGATGTAAATTGACACCACTGTAGCGATGAATTGCCTTAACTTTTGTAATTATTTTTTTAGAAGATGCAAGGTGTACTGCAAAGATGATTGGTTTAGGGCATTTTTTATTCGCATTTGGAATGTTCCTTGGCGGAGTCTTTTTGGTTATCCTTCTGTTTTGGGTGGGATGTAGACTGTGCACATTTTGATTTTGTCAGAATACTTTTGCTCAACTCCGTGTTCTTATGATTATCTTATATATTTTTTTTTGTGTCCGACCAATTATCTCCAATTACGCAGTTAGGCAGTAAAAATGTTGTTTCCGTGAAATCTGCATTTTTGTGGAAAAACATTGCATTAGTTGTTCGCCAGTTTTTGCTATTTCTATCCGTATTCTGAACACGTTTGCTAAATTTTCGTTTATTACTCGGTGTGGGGGGGATGTATAAGCTGCATATCCTCGTTTTGCGATATGCTTTTTGTGGCAATTTTATTTCTTCGTTTTTATATATTTTCTGGCTTTAAACATTTTTTCCGACAAATTACCTCCATTTAAGCTATTCCACCTATTTAACAAAGTTACTTTGGCCAAAACGGCATTTTTGTACAAATCGCCGTGCTAGTTTGGTAGTCGGCGGGTAATGCTACGCAGCAACAATACTGTTCAAGAGAGCCGCACGATGGATTACTTTACAAATTTGCTACCCTTTGCACGATGCAACAAGACACCACCCGCAAAGACACTGTTTTAATTTTTCGGTTTATAAATGAAACCGCATTGCCTTAAAACGTACGTGCGGATCATAATATGTAAAGTTCTTGTCTAGTGTACTTGGAAGCGGTCGAGAATAAAGATATAGTAAGGCTTTATGTCTAATCCTTACCGTTTTTTCGGCGTCATCTTTACGGCGTTTTCATTTTGCCATACGCTATAGTAAGTCAGTCAGTCAGAACTGCATTATACACCAGTCAAAGAAGGAGCATTAGAAGCATCCTACTGCCGTCAGTTGGCCGGTATCCCTTGAAACTTTGCGGCTTCTAGGGTGAGGCCGAAGCTCTTGTGCTGGGCTTCGGAAGTTCGGCTGAGCAGCAGTGGCTCCCAGGATGCAACGTTTCTGTGCGGTGTGTTGCACGAAGGACAAGTCCACACCATGTAGACCAGGTCTGCTCAACCCTTACATTACTTACATGTTGGGTCGAAGACTTTGGGATGCAACATACTATATAGGACTCGATACGGAAAAAAAAAACTCCGTCTGTAGGCGTCTCCAGTAAATCTCCTCGTTTATTCTCAGCTGCGGGTGCGCAGGAGGTAATGTCTTTCTCTCGAGTCTATTATATTGCGCCATTTCTCTATAGCCACTCGGCTCTTCGTTCGCTGTCATTTGGGAAAGATGTTCGGCATGCAAGGCGCATACTGGTGACTCGACATGAGCACCGGCGACGCTGCCGGCGATCGCCCGCACTGTAAGACCTCGGGCGGTCGCATGTGCCTTCTCATTCTCGTAGAAACTAACGTTGCCTGTTCGTTTGGAAAATTTCTTGCGTTTTCGAGGATACTCCAAGCGGCTTTGGGGATCCTCTCTCGTTTGAAATTTACGATGGCCCATTTAAAATTGCTCACTATCGGTCTAGTTTCCGGCCGGGTTATTGCTAAGCCAATGACGCGACCGGAAACTAGAGCGGCCTCCTCAGCCTCCGTCGCGTCCCTACTCGAAAAGTGCAACACAAGACTAGGATCCTGCTTTCAGTAAACAGTGGCGCTGCGTAAGCTCCTTCACTCCGATATGCCGCTGCGTCGGTGCATATAAAAACCTAATGCGAATTACTTTTTTAATCACATGCATTCTTTTCATCTAACTTTATTTTGCCGTGTATGTGCCTGTTCGTGTGTTCTCGTCCACGCATGTTTGGTTTTGCTCAATGGCAGTTAAGCCAGTTAAATACGCACTAAATATAACTCAGTGATTCACCACAAATAAGGCGTTTTCTTTCTTCAAAAGGAGACAGATCTACCATGCGCAAATTTTACAAACAAGCGGGAGTTTTTTACTGGACCTAATGGCCACGCTGTCAAAGCAATTATATGATATAATTTACATGTCAGCCCTGGGCAGCTCATGGCCACAAGTAATTCAGAACTATGTGGTGAATTTGAGCAATATTGGGGTGATAACTTTGGATTTGGCTCGTAGTGACTCGAACACTGAAGTTGATGCGGCATTCTTATAAAAACTGTATTTAAATTGACTTTTAAGAATGGTGCGAGTGCGTTTTGACCGAAAAGGCAATAAACAATATGCAAAAGGCGTTCGAAAACAGTAGAACTATACATAGAGAGCAGGTGAGTTCTCTTGGCACCTTTAGAAGCTCTTTTTGAACTCTTTCCCTGGGATAATTTTCGTGGGCACTCCTGAAGGCACTCAAGAAGTAAGCAAGCTCTTAATTGCCTTGCGATAGGAGGATGCGAAAAGTGAACGGAAAGGCCGAGAGGTTGTCCAGGCTTAGAGCGCGGACCGCTACTCGGCAATAGGGAAGGGGTGTTAAGGGGTTGAAAGATAGGGAAGGCGATAAAGAGAGGATAGGACCGTCGCCTCGCACAAAATTTAGTTTCTTTGTGGGAACTCTAGTCTTCGGTCCAACTGTGTGTCCTTCATGAAATGCAGAAAAGATTTTGTTGCCTTCTGGGAAGTTAATTGTAAAGGAGATGTCCTAGAACAGTCGGTACTTTGAATGGTTTATTGTTCAATCGGCTGAGTTCGGCAGCCAAAACGCGTCTTTCCGATCAATTGATAGATACCGGGGGCAACAAAAAGGCACGTTTTCGATTGTCTCTTCAACCTTGCAGGTGCCGCAGTGGGCACTACTGGCCATCCCGATGAGGAAGGCGAAGGCAACTCGCAACCACAGTCTTCAAAGTAAAATAGACTGTGGTCGAGACAGCCCACACGGAAGACGGCGCTGCAGTAGAGGGTCCTTGTTTTTCAGGCGCGGATACACAAAGTTCGGTGTATTACATTGAGTAAGGGGGGTCCCGCGCACGAACTGCCATAGCACCCTGTGGCAACAGTCCCTGAAAGCGGAAGCAAGATTGTCCTTTCACAGTAATGGCCTGTTCGTGCAGCTGCATCAGCCAAAACATTGCCGGTTATTACAGTGACTTGGCGGCCACTAAAAATAAAGCTTTGTGGCCTTATGACGGCCTTGTGAATTTTCGAATTTCCATCACAAGTTGACGGAAAGGAGAGCAGCGCAGGGCTGCTCGTAAACTTTGGAGGGCGCCTTTGGATTGAGTAAACATAGGCCATCGTTGGGGAGGAGATAAAGCTTAACGGATGGCTGCAAGTTCAGTAGCCTTCGAGCTCGTGGCATGGGCAACGCGGAATCGAGTATTGGTTGATTCTGGTTGTATAACGACCTGCGGACCTCAAGGATGTCACCGAACCATCTGTGTATATAGGCTTGCGGTCATTGTGTTGTTTGTGCAGCAACTGCATGGAAAAAGCAATTCTGCCTTCTTTTTAATGCCGGGAACATGGAGACGAATCTCCGGTGTTGCCCGGCATTACAACGGGGAGAACGGTGTGACCGCAGGCGTGTAACTTGACGGTACCTCAGCACTGTGCGCTACGACAATGGTGCAAAGGAAGAGCGGGGCGGACTTTGAGGAAGCTGGGCAAGGTGGCGACATAGTAGCGTCGTGAGAAGCCTGATCTGTAGGCGTAGCGGCTCTGTGGTCACAGAAGTTGCTATAGGGTAGTCTTGGACAATTTATATTGTTCCCACTGTGGATGCATATCGCGGCAAACCAAGACACGTGCAAATAGCCTGCGGCGGAAGGATCTGGATCGCCCGACGGTTAGTGGAGCATGTACTGGATATTGCGGGCAAGCTGTAGCGCAAAACTCCCAGGAAAAGTACCTGTTAAAGCAGCAGCATTCCTCTGATCAATATGCCCCACGTCTTTCCAGCGAGAAATCTGCATATGTGGGCGATGGCGGTGAGTTTCTTCTTTAAAAAGACATGTTCGCTTTATGACATGTCCCTGTCGATGACAACACCAAGAAATGTGTGATTTCTGGAGTAAGGTATCGACTTTGCCTTCATGGTTATCGGATATGGCGTCGTGGTGTTGCGGATAAATACAACCACCGTGCACTTATAACTCGAAATGATCAGTCCTTGCTTTTGAAGGGATGCCCTCGTCACATTAGCCGCTTTTTGGAGGCGTGTTCGCAGCTGAGGTCGATTAACATCCGAAATCCAGAGGTAGATGTCATCGGCGTAAATGCATACACAGAGATACTTCGGTAGAGCATGTACAAGCCCGATTATATTTAGCTTGAAAAGGGTTGGGCGTAGCACCGCATTTTGAGGAACACCAGGTTTACTGATTTGCTGCGATGTTGGGCCGTCTTCTCTCATTACAAAAAATGATGTTCCGGACAACAAGCTGCGTCTCCATTTGTAACTTCGGCCACCTAGTCCAAAGTGCTGAAGGGTGTCTAGCACAACCTCTTGAACCGCGTTATCATAGGCCCCGTTGGCGCCAAGAAAGCGGGCTGCTCAGAGGCGTTTGCGGCTTTTTTCGTGCTGTACAAACGTTACTAAATATACCACACAGTCAGCAGACGAACGCATCGTCGAAAACCGGCCATAGCCTCTGGATATACATTGTGGTATTTCCGATACCCCTGCAGCTGCGTGAGAATCATTGTTCCCATCACCTTATCAAGGCAGATCGCCAAGGAAATACGACGGTACAATGCCAGATCAACGGGAGTTTTGCCAGGCTTTAGCAAAGAAACGAGACGGCTTGTTTTTCACTGGGGGCGAGTATGACACGATCTGTCCATGTCTGGTTGAATAGTTCCAGAAGCGCTTGTCGAGCTCCAGGACTAAGGTGGAATAAGGTTGAATACGGTACTCCATCATGACCAGGTGAAGAACGACGCCTGCAGGTTGCCAGAACTACTTCTAATTCTGCCATTAAAAAGAGAACGTCCATACCTTCATCACGGGAAGAAGCTTGGGTATTCCTGGCAGATACAAGGTTCTCGGTTGTAGCAGCAGCTCTCACGCAGAAATCCTCCCTAACTTCCAACTCCCAACGGTTTTAATTTCCATATTGCTTCTCAAGAATGCTGCTGATATGCAGAGTGGGTCGCACTCTGAGAGGGGGAGAGGGCTTGGAAGCATCCGCTTTTTGGTTTGTACTGAAGTGGTAAATGGGGGAGTAAAAAAATAAATATAAGCAGAGTTACTGTGCAGGGACGCGAGAGACAAAATGAAATCATTGTTTCACCTTTCTCAGTTTCATTTCAGTCACGTTTTCTTCAGTTTACTTCGTCCATGAAACCTGGGAACAAATCTTTCCCTTATTGGCTAATTGCCGTTTGAATTCGCGAAAAGCCAGCTTGAGAAAGGAGAAAAACTTTGAAAGCAAACTCGCATTCGGCAATTATATTTGGTGTATTTTGATTTCTGAAACCGCAGAATCTGGATCATTTACGAAACGAACAACAGACTGCTTACACGTTTGCGGGCCATTGTTTCACTTCACTTTTCGCACCCTTTTTTACTGGATACATTTTTTGTTTTTCTTGTCACTGCAGTCTTCTGCGACCTAGTTTTGGTTTCTGGATCTCGTTCATTTCGAAAATAACGATTCATATAATGGCACACACTGCGCACATTCACTGTATTTATTCTTCATGCCACGTACCTAACCGCATCGTCTCTGGGGCAAACCCTTCCCTTCTCCTGCCCTCTAATAATCCTCTCTCACAATGCCTCTTCCACCGAACTTTGTAAGCCGAAAACTCGGTGTCAAACATAAATGTTTAAAAAAGTTGATAAATTTTTCACACTTGTACAGAGGGTAGTGTGCTGAGTTAAAAAAAAACAAGAAAGTTTTTATCGACATATGGGGTTGAAATAAAGCTGTTTTACATATTTTATTTCAGAGTACTGGCACTCCAGAGATCGGCTGCACGTTCACCTGCACGAACCGCACGAATAACCGGCTAGAATTTGGATATCACGAAAAAGGAAGCCGATGTTTGGTAAGAAAACCTCGTACGTTTATTTCTGTTTTTAGATTTTGTTTGAACACGGTATTTTAACAGTGTTAACACAAACTTATAAGTTCATAAAAGGTGCATTTATACATATTTCGTCAGTGATTTTACCCAAATATAGCGTTGAGTTTTCTCTGGGAACATTCCATCGCACTGTAAAAAGATTGGCGCTTCACAGAAAGCGGAAGCAAAAAAAAAAAAATTCTCGGGCCATCTTTACTACCCTGGAACCGAGGCATGGAGTGTATAAGGCTCGAAGTGTATACTTCGAGCCTTGCGTTTTTGCCCACGGAGAAGAAACTGTCTTTAAAGCCCGAAGCGTTCTACCGCGACGCATTGGAAAATGAGTGTCCCGGTGTGTTCTTTTAGTACGCATTTTTTTCCACGGAGATGAAACGTTCTACCTCGAGACCATGGAAAATTAGTGTCCTGCTGTTTTACTACCGTGACTACATGAGACGACAACGACAGGAGACTCGGACAGCCCAAGCCCCCACAGAACTTCCTCCATAAAACGCCCAATTTTAGGCTTGAAAGAAGCTGCGCATAGTCGCACATGAGCGCATGTCGCGACCGGCGCAGAAATAACCACCCGCGACACCGTGTCGGCTCAAAGTGATTTATTCAACCAGCGTGAGAGTACGTTAGCGGCGCTTCATGAGGATTTTCCGGCGTATTCCAACCGTGCGCGTGCGCTTGCGCCACGTGAGAAGCTCCAACATTCGTTGTCGTCGTCATGGCGCTATGGGCCATTGGAGCGCTGTAGCCTGAGGCCATTGTGTTGCCCGAGTGACGGTTTTTATCATTTGAGTTTGAAAGTTCGGGGGCAGAGCTGTTAAGACTTGAAACGCCTAGATTGGTCGGATGGAGGTGACGTAGGCGGGCTTGACTTGGTGTGCGGCGATGCCGTCTGGGTGACCGTTATTGTCGAAGGTGAAAGCTTTGGGCTGCCACTCGATGATATGGTATGGCTCATCGTAAGCGGGGTCGAGAGGACGCCAGGGGCCATAAGGACGCCCGCACTCGTGAGTGCAGGACGAGAGGTCCTGGCTCACGAAAACGGAGTGGTCGTTGCGCTGTCGAGGCACGTCCCGGATTTTCTTAAAGACGCGACGTAGGTCAGCCGCGTATCCGACGGGGTGCGGAGGTTTATCAGCAGGCGGAGGTCTTGGGAAGTCGCCGGAAGGACAAACACGGCAGCCGTGCACCAGTTCAGCTGCAACTGACTTCAGACTTGACAGCTGAACGTAGGAAAATTACAGCGGATGAGTTCATTAGTAAGCTTAACGTAGGCCGAGTAAGACGAAGGAAAGGTGGTAGGCCCAACTTTAGCTTCGCTCGACGAAGATGAGAGTTGCCTTGAGTTGTTGGGGTAAACGTTCCACGATCCCTTTGGCGCATGGTTAGTACGAGGTGGTGGGGATGTGGCGTTCTTATAAAATCGCAGCAAGAGCGTTGAACAGGGCGGATTGGAATGGACGCCCGCGATACCTGGTGACGACAGCAGGGCAGCCGGACGGGGACACCCAACCGACAAAAAAGTTGTGGCGACTGTTTCCACTGTAATACCAGTGATCGCGACCACCTCTTGCCATCGCTTGTAGCGTTCCACTCCCGTCAGGAGGTAAGTGGCACTACACTACTCTGCCCCGCCAAGTCAATTTGCACGTGCGCGAAACGGTGTCAGGTGGATGGAATGTAAAGGAAATGCCTACATTGCCTTGACATGTTGGCAATGCAGACAGGTGCGTTCCCACCACCGGACATCAGCGCCCATGCAGGCCCGAACCACCTAACTGTGACGTGATACCGAGTTTCTCGAATGCCAGGCTGAACCTTGCCATGCAGGGCATACAAAACAGCGCGAAAAAACGTCCATGTAACGAGAGGTAGGGAGGCGAAAGTAGTGTCTTGCGGGTGATGCTGCCTTCTGTAAACGGCAACGAAACACCAGTGAGTCAGTGCGGAGTGGGCTGACGACGTTGCTCATGCCCAGTGTCTTATTGCTGCTGTGAGGCAGCAAGCTCTTCCAAAAAGATCGGTCCGGGCGTGGACGGAAGTATTTCGCTGCGAGACCGTGTGCTAGCATCAGTTTTGATCGGGCAGCTGACATGGAGGAGATGAACGGTAAACTTCGAAATGAAGGAGAGGTGTGTGATCTCACGCGACGAGTCCGAGCTGTGGTTGCGCTAGAAGGCGAACGTCAAGGGCATATATATAGTAAAGATGCAGAAGTTTCTTGCTTTCAGGAAATGACGCAATTTTTTTAATGGCAAGGTAGACAGCAAGATGCGCGGGCCCGCATTTACGTTGTTTCAACAATTTTCACCTTCTGAGGATTTTAACTAAATGGTTGCTAAAAGGAGGCAAACTGTTCTACAACAGCGCGCACAGCCACTTTGAAGGCGTCGATGATAAGACGTAGTTGAGCCCTAGCGACGCAGTGTAAAATCATGTCAACATCAAGGAGGGTCGTTTTTGCAACAGAAAAGGCGGACGGTGCTCGATGTCTCAACCCGAAGTGCTGTGCAGGTTCAGGCTTGGTCACCACCAGATCAGTGAGAGTGCGGACACGCAGGCGTACTTGGAAATTAACCGTCGGTAGAAGTTAAACAGGTCCAAGAATTCTCGAAGCGTTTTGATAGAGGTAGGCTGTAGCACGTACTCGATCGCCTTCACCTACTGCAGAGAGAGGTCTTATGCCGTGCGGAGTCACCAGGTGGCCCAGGAACTTGATCGTCTGCACGCCGAAGACGCACACGTTGGGGTTTCGTCAAGGGGAGTGAAAAGGTCTCGCAACTGCGCTTCGTACTCTGATGGTGATGACCCTTTGATCAAGAGGTCGTCGAGATACGCAAGAACAAAATCTAAAACAACGGGTGACCTCGGCGATGCACGTTGCACGGCGATGCACGGGAGCACTTCGGCCAAGGTCTTATGTTCAACTTTGACGTACATACACAGCATATCAGCAATCGTCTTGTTCAAACGTTCCATTAGTCCGTTCGTCTGGGGAGGGGGGAGAGGTCGCCGTCTTTCTTCGGTGATCCGTGTTGCTGTGGAGTAGTATCCCTTGCTTCAGCTCTAAACTAAAGTCCGTTCCCCGGACCATGATTAGGACTTCAGGAGCTCCATGTCGCAGAACAACTTGGTTTATGTGCAGGGTCACGACTTCTTGGGCAGTGCCCCTCAGAATAGCGGCTGTTTCTGCGTAGCGCGTCATGTAGTCTGCCGCCACGACAATCCACTTGTTCTCGGATGGTGACGTAGGGAACGGGTCCAAACGGTCCATTCCAATCTGTTTGAGACGCCTCGATGGGACGACGATCGGCTGCAGAAGTCCAGCGGGTCTTGTCGGCGGCGTTTTTCGTACCTGGCTATCACGGCAGCTCTGGCCGTAGTCGGATACATCGGTTGTAAGGCGGCACCAGCAGTACTTCGCCTTGATTTTTCCAATAGTGCGTGTTGTGGAGAGATGTCCGGACGACAGGTCGTCATGGCGCGCTTCCTTTGCGAGGGTCTGCAGGGATTAAAAGATTATTTGTTCTCGTTCCGGTTCAACGTTTTCTTCGCGAGGACGAATTTTTTTAGGCTAAATGTTGGTAAGTTGCGTTTAAAGGCCTTCTGCAGGGCTACGTTGCGTCCTTCGAGGTAGTCGATGATGACGGATAACTCTGGGTCGGCACGCTGCGGGGCGGCAAGGTGGCTCTCCGTCACGACTCCGAAGAACGCGCGGTCTACATCGGAGTCCTGAGGTTGTGGGTCGACGGGGGCGCGGGACAGACAACCGGCGCCAGCGTGTTTCCTGCCGGATTTACAGATGATTCTAGCATAGAATTCTGGCAGAGGCAAGCTCCATCGCCTAAGACGGCCAGGGGGGCCCTCAATTTGGCGAGCCAAAACAGCGCACGGTGGCTGTCACAACCTTAGATGGTCTGCCATACACGTATGGTCGAAATTTTTAAATGGCCCATCTGATAGCCAGGAACTTTTTCTCGGAGTCAGAGCAGTTTTCCTCCTCCTTCCACAGACCAAGGCTGGCAAAGGCGATTACATTTTCTCAACCTCTTTGCTTTTGCACGACCGCGGCAACCAAGCCTACATCATTGGCTTCCGTGTGCAGTTCCGTTGGGGCGTTTTCGTCAAAATGATCGAGCAAAGGCGCGCTTTGCAGGCGTTGTGGCGGATCGCAGAATGCTTCCTTTTGGGCACTTTCCCAGCTGAAAGGGGTGCTATCTCTCGCTAAGCGTGTGAGTGGCTCTCCAATGCGCGCGAAGTTTGCGACGAAGCGCCGGCAGTACGCGCACAGTCCGAGAAATCTTCGCCTGCCCTTCTTGTTTTTCCGTCTTGGGAAGTTCGCTGTGGCTGACGTTTTCGGTGGGGGAGGCATGACGCCTGTGGTGTTAACGACGCTGCCCGAAAACTCGAGTTTCTTGTACGCGAAGCGGCACTTTTCAAGCTTCAGCTTTCGCACCGACGTACGGATGGCCTCGAGTACAGACTCCAAACTTGTAAGGTGATCGTTCAAAGTCCGCGCGACTACCACAACCTAGTCGAGGTATACAAGGAAAGTGTGCCACTTCAGGCCAGCTATCACAGCGTCCATGACTCTTAGAAACGTTGCTGGCGCCGTGCATAGCCCAAACGGCATTATCTTAAACTTCTGTAGGCTGTCCAGGGTTTTGTATGCAGTCTTCTTTCGCCCACTTCTATTTGCCAGTAGCCTGTCTCCAGATGCATTAATGAGAAGTACTTCGCCTGGCAGTGGGGTTTGAGGGCGTCGTTGTTTCATGGGAAGGGGTAAACGTCCTCTTTGAGATTTTGTTCCGTCGCCGGTGTTCAACGCAGAACCTCAATGTGCCACCTTTTTCTTCACAAATGCTACCGGAGAGCGCAGGGGCTTTTCGATGGCTGTATAATGTCGTCGCTATGCATGTCTTAGACTTGAGTGCCGGCGGCTTCCCGCTCGTGCGAAGACTCGCGGTACAATGACTGTGGGGTACGTCGGGCAACATCTTCGGTTATGATTCGGTGCTTCGCCGGTGGTATCTGAAATAATTTTGAATTAGATGAATAGAACTCGCTGTAGCGACGTAGCAAATTGAATAACTTGTCCCCATTTTCTTGCGGCATAGCCGGTTCACGTCGAAAGTATGCGGCAGCTTCAAAGCGTATGCACGAACCCGTTCACAGTTGGTGACCGTGATCACTTCACTTGTTTCTTGCGTTTCTTTGAGGAACAGAGTTGCTGCGCCGTAGTTTAGATGCTGGTTCTCCTCGGTAAAATTGGAGAACAAAACGTGGGATTTGCATTTTCTAAAGCGCGCAATGCCTCTTGCGACGGAGACACAACGGTCGAGAAGCAAACTTGGGTCACTGTGTGCAGCAGCGTCGACGAAAGGAGAAGCATCCTCAAAGTAGACGGCGATCATCAAGCTTTTGCGGGGTGGCAGGGTGACGGGCGATCCTTACAGGAGTACGGTGTTTGGGGTCGGTTCCGCTGTCACGGAATGATCTGAGCAAAAAGGTATCGGCCTTGTCTGCAGATGAATTGTTGCAACATTGTCCGTCAAAAAGGCCATTCCAAGAATTACGTCGCGGAAGCTTTTAGCAATAATGACGTACACAGCAGGGTACGTTGTGCTGTGTATGGTGACGCAGGATGTACACGTTCCACTTGGCATTACGAGGTGGCCTCCTGCTGTGCGTATGTGCGGACCATCCGATCTTGTAGTAGCTTCTTTTAGCTTAGACGCGAATGACCCGCTGGTTACTGAGTAGTCGGATCCCGTATCGATAAGGGCGACTACATCAAAGCCGTCGATGGACAACTGGATGTCGGGCGCCGCTTTTCTCGAGTAACAGGTGCGCCAGGGCGTCGTATCTCAGCTTCTGCATGTTAGCGGTCGGGATTATGCGTCGTCTTTTTGGTAGTCTTCTTAGCGGAAGGCCTTGTCATGTCGGATAGTCGTTGGGCCGTGTCGTGGTCGTGTACAGGAGTCACGTCTGGGATAGATCGGGTCTTGGGGCTGAGGGCATGTCGTGAATAATGTTCTTGGGCGCGTGGTTGAGTAGTTAGAGGGTTTTAATTTTTCCGCCATCGTGCAAGAATACAGCAACCGCTTCACTTGGCACACAAATAACAGAGACCGGCGCAGCCGGAAGGAAAAAGAAAACGTAAACAGAGAAACCGAATGGAAGGCTCGGGGCAATATCTTGCTGCCTGCATGATTCGCGGCCACGTCCTGCAAGTGTGGTTGTGGGTGCCGGTCGGAAATGTGATTCCGTTGAGCGCATGGTAGTCACCGCATGGCGTTCAGTCACGGGAACCCTTCTTGGCTACCATATGAGGGCTCGAACATATACTCGAACTGTCGTTATGTTATGGGGAAGCATCAGCTGGACTTTGTAATGTTCCCTGCCCAGCGTTTTTCCAGGCATGCCCAAATGGGTTCTTTTACAGCGTAAGTTAACGTCAAATGTGACGTGCTGTCTCTAGTGACACTATTTCCAATTCTGGTTGGGCCTTTAATGATGTTGCACAAATATAGATTATGCTTTCGGATGGCTTCGTATAGCTGCTGGCCTGTCTTGTTATCCCTCGGTAGTAAGGTGCCAGGTAGAATGGTGCGTCTCAAAGTCTACTACTATTACAACGGCAGTACCTTTTGCACGTTGCTTTACTGTTGTAAAAACAAAGTCGATCTCACCAGGTGGTGCAGATTATGGTCTGTATATGCTGAGGATGAAGAGGCTTGCTTGAGTCTTCCTGGGTTGGATGAGTTCGACGAGTGTATAATCCAATGAGGTGGGACGAGAATGTGTTTGGGCTCTTTGGTTTGCCTAGGAATCGTCAAGGTATGTTTGGTATCCCCTGAGCTGTACTAGATATGTCTCCGTTTCTTGCAATGCAGTGACTGTCGATGTGTGTTGAGATGCGAAAAGGGATAATGAGTGTTGGTGTTCTTAATGCGGTACGAGCGGCAATTCCCCTGCCATTATGTGGTTGGCTCAGTTTGCGGGATTTTAGGGTTCTCCACTCTGGCAAGGTTCCCATTCATCATAAATGGATCAAGAAATGGTTTCGGCTTTCACTATAGCTGAAATTGAAGCAGTGGTTCAAAACTTTACCCGGAATACTACAGCACGAAAGGACAAGATTCGAAACAAGCTTGCTTCTACGGAATTTGCACACCACGGCGTTAGAGGCTCTATTGAAATACATTACTGGTGAGTGGATAGCCAGAAAAGTCCCATCCCAGTGGAAACACGCCGACGTTACACTGATAAAAAAAAACCCGTAAGCCACTAGCCCCAGCAAATCTGCGACCCATTTCCTTCACATCTTGTGTTGGGAGGTTATTGGAACACATGGAACAAAATAGCCTGTACCTGTACATCGAAAATAATAGGAATTTCCCAGCAAATATGTAAGGATTCTCCCCCATGTATCCACACAAGATATCGTGCTGCGTCTTAAAGAAGAAATATTCGACAGCCTTTTCAATTCGCACAAAAGATCCATACTGGCTTAGGGTATGAAGGGCGCCTTTGATAATGTTAACCACCAAGCCATTCCTTGCGGACTAGCATTAATTGACTGTGGTCAGAGGCTATATAACTATTTTTATTTATTTATTTGTATAACTTCAGGGCCTCTAGGGCATTACTTAAGAGGGGTTTATACAGTAATCAGTGACAACAGCAATTTTTAACAAGAAAAGAAGAAGACAAAAAAACATGCGCGGGATACACATTCGGTAAACAAAAATAAGCAAAAAAGAACACAGCAAGGTTTTCACAGGCGAGCACATTAAAAAAGCTGCACGACACGTTATACAGCAGCAAAAAAGGGGCAATGGCTAAGATTGTCCAACGCATTCAAGGAACGCAAATAATGCAGACTGGAAAGATGATTGCTGTGTATGCGTTACAATGCTGGCAGGCAGAGCATTCCACTCGGTTATCGATAATACAAGGGGTGAGTATTGGTGTTTTTTTGTGCGAGGAAATACAGGTTCTATTTTATGATCGTGGTCAACGCGTGCGGAAATGTACAAAGCAGGGTGAATGAACGTATGGCGGAACGGCGAATCACTGTGATATAATTTGTGGAAGAAAGATAAGCGGAAATAATTTCTGCGCATGGCAAGAGGTGGTAGATTTAAATTTTTCCTAATGAATGACACACTTTCATAGCTATGTTAAAGCCTTCCTGACAAGGCGCACCGCATCCATCGGAATAGGCCACCCTTGTTCAAGAACATTTAAAACAATACCACAGGGCACTCCACAAGCTTCGGTGATATCACCGCTCTTATTTAATATTATCAAAATATCTGCCTCAGATACTCAATAACATCCCACACCTACGGCATGCGCTTTACGCAGACGACTTCCCCATCGGACCCCCAAGGGATCAATGGGGGGCAACAAGACGCCCTACAATTAGCCATCGAAAAGGCACACGAATACATTCGAGCCTGAGGCTTAGCTGCGCCTCAGGAAGTCAGCTCTGCTTACTTTAATATCTGAGAAAGCAACGCAGAGGAAGAAAAGCCTCCCTGAGCCGGTGCTCACAACACAGGGCCAAACCAGTTCTCATTGTGCCCATCTGCGTAATTTAGGGTTTGTGATTCCCAAAAATGGCTCAGGAATGCATACAATTGCCCCTCTCAACTGCACTCTCTGCCAGATAATGTGGCTCATTCATCGGGGGTCAAATAGAAGGTTTGGCTTGCTGGAGTCAAATACCCTGTGCACCATACAGATTACTCTAGACAAGCTCTAGACAATTCGACAAGCTTAAAAGATCGCCTTTGGACTGCCATCCAAGACATCAACAAAAAGGGCCCATCTCCCCGCGAGGGGGACTAGCGTAAATGCGTCGCATAGGGGGTGGGTGTATTGCGCTAACGTTTAGTGTTTGGGGAGTTGGTGGTAGTGAATGCGTTGTATCAGCAGCTTCTTGACGTAGTTTGAATGAGTCAAGGATATAAGGCGCGTTCGTAGCCTTTCATTCTGTGTCGGTTTTGTGGCGCAGTGGGAAGAGCACCATGTACCTCGCGTTCCGCCCACAGGTAGTGAATGCGTTGTATCAGCAGCTTCTTGACGTAGTTTGAATGAGTCAATGATATAAGGCGCGTTCGTAGCCTTCCATTCTGTGTCGGCTTTGTGGCGCAGTGGGTAGAGCACCATGTACCGTGCGTTCTGCCCGCAGGGTCGTGGGATCGAAACCAGGTGCCGGTAAGTATTATTTTTTATATAGTGTAGGGGGAGGGGTGCGAACCTGTTGTTGAGAGCGAGGAGGGTAGCGTGATGCGGGAGAGTAGGAGTGGGGGAGAGGGCGCACCTGGAACGGCTGTTGGGCACGCCAACGCCGGGTGACATCGTGAGTTAGAGAAACGCTCTGCATTTAAAAGATTGCTCCGACTGGGAATACATAATAGTTGGGAGGAGATAGAGGATGCACACTGCGCCTCTCAGATTGAACAACTGAAGCTACCTCACACGGGAAGGACTACTTTTTGGCAGGTAGGATGCGCGACCCCACACGTGCAAGACGAGAAGATACATGTTCTATTACAGATTGGACAGCACATTCGAGTTCTACCGATACCAAGAAACATGCAGGTCGTTCATAACAAGGCAAACCGCATGGCTAGAGGGAAAGCCGTGAACGCCAACTATGGAAATAACCCAACAACATTCAGCGACGCTGCTTTATGCCTAAAGCAACCAGCACACGTCCTCTGCGTTGTTAACGCGGCTGGTCAGGAACTGACAGCTATGACTGTACGTACAACCTCAACAGAAGCTGCTGAGGAAGTTGCGATTGCACTGGCTGCCACGCCCAGGCCCAGGAGGACGTCATCACTATACTAACTGACTCGCAAGCGGCATGTCGAAGTTATCAGCAACGGCGCATCTCACACCACGACTGACCATTCTGAAAACCATTGCTCAGCTACCTGAGATGGAAATCATCTGGGTTCCTGGGCTTGAATCCATCGACGGTAATGAGGTGGCTCACAGCGCTGCCCACGCGTACCTACACCGGGGCATTACCCGAGGCGAAATGTTCCCCGCTAACACCAAAACGGACCCACTTCACGGGTATTCAGACGTCCTGGAAAATTATAGTCCAGGCAGAAGAAAATTCCCACCGCCTTATCTTCAGTTAACCAGATAAGAAGCCACCACTCTTCGGCGATTGCAGACGTATTCTTATCCCCACAGAAACCTCCTCCATTCCATCTACCTCACTCGGTATCTCTCCCTTTGCAATTTCTGTCTAAAGCCAGGCACCCTGTACCACCACGTATGGGAGTGCCAAAAAACTCCCAACCTACTCCCAATCCCCTTCCCATCTTTTGAGCAGTGGATGGCTCGTCTTGTCGAGAGGAACATTGGACACTAGCAAGAAATGTAAAGAGAGCCTGGACTGCAAGTCGCAGCCTGGGTATCCCGGAGTAATGATGCTCTCCACGGGCGAGTGCCCTGCCATCAGCACTCACGGTAACTAAATGTTTATTCTCCTGCTTCTCCTCCTCGAAGAGAAATGGTGTGACGGGATCCAGAGACCAAGTGGTCGAGCGAAGACAGGTGACCTTGCCGGGACGATGAAGTGCGAGATGGTGTGCTTCACTGGGTACTCGCCGTTGCGGGGCCCTGTGATAGCTGGAAAATCGGCAAGAATCTCCTCGTAGATTGGAGATGGCTTACAATCACGAAGTCCGGTCGCCGTGGCAGAGGCGAGAACACCATGCTTGTAGTCCTGTCCAGAAAACAGCCCCGAGAATGGGATACTTGGTGTCGGCAATTGTGAAAAGTCACCGAAGGTGCGATGTAGGCCAAGAATGGCCTCTTACCGTAGGGATTGAGGTGATAGTTTTTGAAGGCGATCAGCGGGAAGGCCATTTCTCGGTGTGGTTGGTCAAGCGAAGAGGCCGGTAGTTCGCTCACCTCGGCTCCCGTGGCGAGCGGGAAGCGGTAGCCTGACTTTGTCGGTAGCGTAGAACAGGTGCCGACAATGTTCCCTTGGTGCCGCAAGTGTCTGATCTTCTAGTTTCCCGCCCTTGAACAAGGTATCTCCACTTGCGGGCGGCACTGCCGAAGGTACGATGGTACTAACGGACGCCGAAAGGGCCAGGCTCACCGAGCTTGACAGGCCCTGATCGCTCAAGCACATGATAGGCTTTTGCGTTACTCTACCTGGGTGCGCAAATTAGGAAATATGGCTTAATATTAAAACCAAAATGTAATCGTTGTTCTTGGAACCTACCTCTAAAAAGGTATATTATAACAGTTTGATACGTTGTCTAGAAGGGAAGTGATTTAGGTCAATTGGTTCTGTTCTCGGGGTGGCGCAAACGTGACTGCACTCTTCAAAATTTTGCGCTTCTCCTAGCTGGCTGGAGCACTATTGCATGAGGACAAGGGTGCAAGCATTCTCAATAATTTCAGAACTTTTCCAACAGGCCCCACTACAACCCCACAGTAATTGATTGTACGACCACACATAATTTTACTCGGATTATATGGCCGTCAAAAAATCATTTTCGAGTGCGTACGAAAGGTAACAATGAACTTTATGTGAACTGCCTTATTTCATTTCTTCAAGGAAGTTCCAGAGTGAAATTCACACTGTTGTATATGCTTCCATCTGAATGTTTTTTTTTTGCAGCATGTTCAAGAAAAGAAAAATGTAGAAGGGATATGCAGGCAACTGGACAAAGTAGTGAAATGCCTGCCAGGCGAAGAGGGAACAACGTGGGATGACTTCGCCCAATCCAAATTTAAAACGGATTAAAGTTGAAATAAAAAAATACGGTTGAGTTGCTGTTATGTCCTGATATTGACGATACGCTCCATTACCGGGTAAAAAAATAGGTGTCCTTCTAGCAGTGTTAGTGTCAGCTCTCCTTGTGCTTAGTACACACTCTATTTGTGTGCAACTTAAAAAATGCGGGTATATTTATTCGGAATTTCCATCAATTCAGACAAGAGCGACACCGCTGCAAACATGAGTGGTTCAAACCTTCAGTAAACTCATGAAAAAAACAATGTTCTTGATATGGAAAGGCCTTAAAACTACTTTCGAATTGTCGGCGCTATTGTAAGAATATCCGAAGTGCCGGATTAAAACAACTAAGCATGAAAGAAGTCTTTTCTTTTTTGTTACTCACCTACGTGACATGTGATAGACATATCCTACATTAGTATTACGAGAAATGAATACAATGCCAGTGAGTTAAAAAATACTGACTGTGGGATATTATGTGTCACTGCAGCCGTTTTCTAACGCAATTGTGCTACTTGTTAGCGAAGCCAGCCATACCCACGATAAACGTCGCTCCGTGATACCTAGGTCAACGCTTTACTTTCTTTGTTAGCGGAATACAAACCAAGTGAAATATTAGAAGGCGATTTAACGTACTGGGTTGTTTTCCAACCAACTGAAACGTGCAATAAGATTCGCATAAAGCTGATATCGCGGTCTTTGAGGATAAAATAGACGCATGCATTTCACGGTTACAACCGCACTTTCACTTACCGATATAAGAAAGAATCGCATAAAACATGGTGCCAATCTTGCCAAAGGAAACAGCCGAGAGCATGATAACGACAAATAAATAGTGCCTACTGAGCTTCATGGCAAAGAGACAAGAGAACACACAAGCAGAACAGCCGTCGGATGGAGTTGAGAGCATCCATGTTGACCAGACGCAAAAGAAAATCACCTGGAACATTATATGCTGACGACCAACATTTACTACGCATTTTTGACACACAGGCATACAGGCATATAATTTAATCAAAACAATGGAACTGCTCATTATGTCATTATCATCATCTCTCTACTCAGATCCACTGCATCACGAAGGCCACTGGCATTGACCTCCAACTGCTAATGCCCTGCGCTCCTCAAGTCCTCAGTTTACCTCATAATTTACCAGTTTCATCAATCCATCGGATAGATGGTCTTCCCCTTCCTCTAGACCCACCTCTTGGTATGTAATCTGTTACCTTAATTGTCCACCGCTTGTCAGTTCGTATCACTACATGGTAAGTCTAAGTCCATTACTTTTTCTTTATTTGAACTATGATATCTTCTACTATAGTTTGTTCACTTATCCAGGTAGCTGGTTTTAATTGTCCGCCGCTTGTCAGTTCGTCTCACTACATGGTAAGCCGAAGTCCATTACTTTTTCTTTATTTGAACTATGATATCTTCTACTAGAGTTTCTTCATTAATCCAGGTAGCTCGTTTCATAACCTTGAGTGTTACTCCAAACATTATTCCTTCTCTGGTCCGTTGAGCCGACCCAAGTCTGCTTTCTGATCATAACCGGCTGCATGCACTTGTTCTGGAGTTTTCTTATGACTGACAGAGGTAGGTTACTATTCATTATTTGGGAGTGCTTGTCGAGTGCTACCCGACCCATACCTATTCTGCGCCACATTTCTCTCTCGTGGTTGGGGTCAGCACTAACCATCTTATTGAGGTAGCTGTATTCTTCTACTGCTCCTAGCCTTTCGATGGCTAAAGTGAAGAGGACGTTTTCGGCTTACCAATTTCTTACATAGATTTATTCACATTGACTTTTCGCCCCAAGGCCCTGATTTATAATTTTAGTTCCACAAGTATTGTTTTTAGTACACACTGCAGTTCTCTAAAGACCAAGCCGGAGGGCAGACGGGAAAGGTATATGCCTCACATGGTAGCGGTGAATACATATCAATTACCATGCTTTGGCCACACACACAAAAAGTATAAATATATAAACAAATACATACATATACGTACATATATACACACTTATGCAGGTTTCAAGCAACGGCAACATCATTTTAAACAAAACCGTTGCACAGTGGAAAAAAGTATTGTAAACTAAAAAGTTACAACGATCACACTGTTTCTACGTCGAGAGAAACACAACATTCGTACAATAGAAGCTCGTACAATAAGACACCACTCTAAATATTTTCATATCAAAAGAAGCAATAGGGATCAAGCAAATACGCAAATTTCCAAACAAAGAAACCCACGAATAAAATATCCTCAGCCATTCAAGAGCCACACAGAAAAAAAGAAAAGCACAACCAATCAGTTGGCAAACCTCTGACAAAAACATGCTTATTATTCTTGGGCAGCAGACACCTTCACTAAAAAATCGGCTGCAGTTCGCGCAGAGAAACCCGGCCTCGGTAATGCATTCCACTCCGCAATTGTCCGTGGGAAGAAAGAGTATTTGAATAGATTTGTGCGAGATTTGTAAGAAGAAAATTGTGGGAGTGGCGATGACTCGACGCTCGAGGTAAGAACGGCTTCACGTAAGCGTTTGCGTTGAGCTTTAGGTGGCAATGAAAAAGTGAAAACAGAAATTTTATGCGAGCTAGTTTACGTCGCTGCTCTAAAGTTGAAATTCGATGTTGCACCATTTACGAAGACTGGGAATCAGTGGATCTGTACTTGCTGAAAATAAAACGCTCTGCTTTGCGCCGCATCACTTCTAGCTTTTGCTTGTCTTTCTTAGACAAGGGGTCCCAAACAATGTTTTCGTATTCAAGTTTAGGTAACACTAAAATCTTATAAGCCAATAGCTTTGCTTCTGTAGGGGCAGCTTTAAGTTTGTGCCTTATGAACCCAAGCTTGCGCATGGCAGCTCCGCAGATATTTTTAATGTGCTTAGACCATCATAATATATCAGTAATTGTCAGCACTAGATATTTGTGCTCAGGGTTTTCTTTAACAGTCACCCCATCAAAACAATACGAAAATATAAATGGCTCTTTTTTGTTTGGGATTCGCAATAGAACAGTCTTATCCGTGTTTGCCTTGATGTACCACGACGTGCACCATTGGCCAATATATGTCAGGCTGTCCTTTAAGGTTATTTGACACTCAGGACGTGTAGGTTTTCTGAAAGTGATGCAATCACAGGCAAATAATCGTATATGAACATCAGACGAGACAACTGAAGTAATATCATTTACATAAATTAAAAAGAGAATTCTGCCCAAGGCGCTTCCCTATGGAACACCTGATAAGACAGGTAATGCGCCTGGCGAGCACACGGAGATCTCCACATATCGAGTCCTGTTAAAAAGGTAAGATTTAATCCCGTTAAGAAGAAAATCGGGCATACCAAGGTTTTGTAGTTTGCCTAAACGTTTACCTTGAGGAACGCGATCGAATGCCTTGCTGATGTGGACGAACACGAGGTCGATCTGGCTGGCCGAATCAAGCGACGAGGCAAGTTCGTGCACAGTAGCTATCAGCTGTGTGTGCGTGGAAACCCCTTTACAAAAACCGTGCTGAAATTCGGAACGTAAGCCGTTACGTTCGAGGAAGGCTGCTATAAAATGAGCAACAATGTGATCTATAATTTACAGCATGTATACGTTAATGAGACTGCAGGATTTCTGCACTCGCACTCAGCAATACTGTGTCTTCCGCAAACCTCAAATGGCTCAAGTATACCCAGTTTATCCTTAACGCTACGTTTTCCCGCTCAAGCTTTCAAACACCCCCTCTAGACATGCTGTGAATAGTTTTCGCAAAATGTTACATCCCTGTCTTACTCCATTTAGGATCGTAATTTATCGTTTTGCTTCTGGAGAGTGCTTATGCCCGTTCATTCCTTATATATGCCTCCTGGAAGTCTTATGTAGGTCTCCTCTATTCCCTAAAATTTTAGCGCTTCTAGCATGCCTGCAGTGAGTTCGGAGTCCTACGCTTTCTCATATTATATAAATGCCATGTAAATGTATGTAGTGCATTCTGCTGATTTTTCCATCGCATGATCGACAACATGGATGTCGTCCATGGTTGAGTACCCTTTCCTAAACCCAGCCTGTTATCTCTTTTAGAGAAAATAATAAATATCACATATGCAGCTAACTACAACTTTGGTAAAAGGCTTGTACATAACCAAGATAAGGCTGATGGGTATGTAATTCTTGAGGTCCTTGGTATCTCCCTTATGAATACGAATAATGCCAGCGTGTTTCCAGGCTATGGGCAGTTTTTGAGTCCTTAAGCATTACGAAAATAGTACAACAAACTTTATTAGTAAAAATCTCCTCCCTCCTTCACAAGATCCACGGTTGTTCTGTCGTCACCTGTGACTTTCCCTTTTTTTCATGCTTTTGACAGCCCTTACTCCCTCCGCTTTAGTTACTAGTGGAGCTAGCATGTTGAACTTGTACTATCACTATTAGTTCTTCTTGTTATACATTTTGTTTACACACAAAAAGCAAAGTAATTGACCAAAAACGCCAGGGTTAGAAAAGGAAAAAAATTCGCCATCTTTTCTTAGAGGAACCTTGGGTAGTATGCTAAGCAGCCATGGTGTCAACTCAAGTTCCCATTAGTTTTCAGTTCGATCGTGGCTTTGCGGGAGGAGAATGATGGGAGCGGAGCGCGCACGCGCGTCATTTTTACCGCGGAGTTACAGTGTCGCCCCCAGTGAAGTATGCAGCGGCTACCGTCGCGTCTCTAACCCTAAGCTGCTTCGTATTATCGCGCGCGGAGCCGCAGGTGTTGCCATTCGTTGCGCAATCCCCGAGACGAGAGTAGCTTCGGAGAAGAGAGGAGGAATGTCGGAGAGGAGAGGAGCGTCGGAGAGGAGAGGACGAATGCCTCGCATACTATTCAGGGTTCCCCTACGCGAAGATGACGACGGTGGTTGTACGCGAAGCTATCTCGTGATGAATTTTTTGGTTGGCCAATCCCGAAGGGCATCCTGCCACAATCATCATCAGCGGTGCCTGGCCAGGCATACGCAGTGGGGGTGTGGACGACGCCGTACAACGGCGCCCACACAATGGCGGAAGGAACAGGCTCGACCATGAGCTGCTTCGCATCTAAAAGAATGATCCATACAGACGGGAGAACCTGACGAACGTGAGCCACCAAAGGTCGCCACCAGGCCGCTTGGTCTGTTCCCTCCGGCGGCATGAATCAGTCGGAGAGAAGATGAAGGAGGTTAAAAAGATTTAAGGTCAGTTGCGAGTGATGGTTGTTAAGCAGAACCGTACCAAAGAACATCCGGTGTATTTGGGAAAGCGAGAACACTTGGAGCCCCATGCAGGACTGCGATTGCCTTCTAATTGATGCAGTATGTGTGTGGTTTGAAGTGTGTCTATTTGCGCTTGCCGGATAATACAATCATCTTTCCTGGGTGACAAGTGAGAGGGAAACAGAAGAGTCTGCTTATCCCTGACTAACTCTTGCACAGTCCGGCGTCGGTGTACACGGGTTTATTGCGCCGGCTTGGGTGGGTGGAACGGGATTGGCCAGGGCGTCTTCGAGTCTCCCGGTTGGGGCGGAGCATGGGAGAGCACATGCGCCATCTCGTTGCCTGGGACGCCTGCGTGACGAGGAGCCCAGTCAGCACGTAACTAGTACCAGTGTGTTTGGCCAGATGAGTGTGGAGTGTACGCCTCATATTAATTGGAAGCAGCTGCACCTGGAACAAGCGGAGAGCATCCCGACTGTCACTGAGAATCGCGTGGTTACCGGGAGGTTCTAAGGATAATATTGCTTTAGTGATTGCTTGAGCCTCGACAGACAGGGTGAAAGGAATGCCCAAGTATCTTTTTTAAAAGGGCGGGTGGTTAGGAGGACAACTGCTGTGACCCCGCGTGTGTCTTTGTAGGAGGAGAAGGTATCTGTGTACGTGACGGTTGCAAGACCACCGTAGCGATAGCGAAGAGTACATATTTGAGATTGACGACGTACTGAATGTGAGATTGCGGATACGTTGATTGGAATAGTAGGAACTGTTATGAAAGAGAGGGGATACCGACGGTTGTATGTTTCTGTACTGACGGGTAAGAAAGATACCTCGTACTGGAGTAAGAATAGGAGAAGACGGTCATGCCAAGTAATCTAAAAACGGTTGTGTTGGGCCGTCAAACGAAGATCTACTTGATCTGACAGTGACGCGAACGGGTGAGCAGCCTTCCACTTAGCGAGGGGGCATATCTAGGCACCCATAGAGTCAGACGGCTGGCAGGCCAGAGGAGCCGCTCAAGCTGGGATCGCGGCGATGACCTTAATTTTACCTTTGGCAGAGCGTAAACAATGCGAGCCTATATTAGAGATTTCACAACTCGCGTAATATCGTGTTCTTGTAGGCCTTGGCTACGTCGGGACAGGCGGCCGATTATGAACGTGAATTAGTTAATTTGAGTATTACGTCAATCTAGCCACTGTGAGGCCTTCCCATCATCATCAGAGTTTATTATCCGAGCTGTCGAAACTGATCGACCAAAGTAAAACCGACGACATCCACGCATATAACGGGGCGGTGATCGATGAAGTGCAGCATATAGGGGGAAGATTGAAAGCAACTGATACAAAGCTAGGCATCGGCAAAGAGGGGATATATGCAATCAGCGACGAGCAGGGTAATAGCGCACAACTTAGACAAGATAATAAAGGTAGGAGAACAAACGTACACCAGCTGTATGCCAGCTATCTTACACCAAGGGGAAGCTACTGAGGGTCAAATTACGCAGTGGCTCTTAGTGGTTTGGCCGGGTGGAAGCAGCTGGCACACAGCTTGACCTAAAACCGTTCTTCTAGCTTTATTATCTCGCCCAAGTTGTGCACGTTGTTACCCTGCTCGTCTCTGATTCCTTACATCCCCTCTTTGCTGATGGCTAGATTTCTCTCAGTAGCTTTCAAGCTTCCCCCTATTGGTAGCGTTTCATCGATCATTGCCATGTTATATGCTTAAATGTGATTTGTTTTACCGGTTATTCAGTTTCGACAACTCGGATAATTCAACCTGATTTCCAGTACTTGACACTTTGATGAAGATACGTTTGGCATTTACTTCCTTTGTGTTTTAGCTAGTTTTCCAGTTTGTTCCCTCCATGTTCCTTCTCCCACCGCTGCTGCAGATTCAGATTGCCGAGTTTCGGTAGTCAATACACTGTCCTACCCTGTCTTCGTTCTGCTCACATAGAAGCGCGAATTTGTTTTAAAGAGAAATTTGAAACCCCTGTGATCCTGCTCTGACTGGCTCCATGCCGGGTTTCTTAGTTTTTCAGACTTTTCTTCTTTCTCTGTTGAAATTAAGCGTTAGCTTGCATCTAACCATCATATGATCGCTCCTCGATCTTACTTAGCACTTTTACGTCTGTCGCAATATCTGGGTTGTCACTTAATATGATGTCAATGTCGCTTTATGTTGCAGCATCGGGAAATTGCCACGTCCATTTCCAATTATTTTGTTTGTAAAAGGATGTGTTCATTAACCTCCGGTTATCACTCTCCGCAATTCCCACCAGTGTACATACTCGACAGTTGCAATCGTCTATTGCGAAGTTTCTCGCTCACCTTTCGCCCATGTGATTCTTACCGGCCTTTACCTTATTGTCGCTCAGCACAATTGTGCACTGTGTTGTTGCCTTCTTCACTGCTGATTGGACATCCACGTAGTAACTATTTCCGGCTTTGTCATCATGGCTGGTTGTTGGCGCTTATGCTTGTACTTCGTTACCCTGTATCACTTGTTGAGCTGGATCAGAAGATCGCCAACTCTCTCACTAATGCTGAAAAACTCATGCACGTTTCCTGCTGTTTCTAGCTGGATTAAAAACCCCACTTCGGGTTATTTCTTCTCTTGGAGTCCACTGTAGCACAGAATATTCCAGCTAGTGATCTCGAAGAACCCTTCTCCTGGCCTTCTAAGTTCGCTTAACCCTGTTATATGCCACCTAATGTGCGAGAGCTCCTCTAGTAATACAGCTACGTTTCCTTCGCTAGAAGTGCGTAATTTGATTGATTGTGGGGTTTAACGTGCCAACGCAACGCAGGCGATGAGGCGCGCCGTAGTGGAGGGCTACGGATTAATTTTGACCACCTGGGGATCTTTAACGTGCGCCGAAATCTCGACCACACGGGCGTTTTTGCTTTTCGCCTCCATCAGAAAAGCGGCCGCCGCGGCCGGGAATCGAACCCGCGACCTTTTGCTCAGCAGCGCAACGCCTTGGCCACTGAGCCACCGCGGCGGGTAGAAGTGCGTAATTTGAAGGTTGCCAGGGTCAAGTTCCGATGGCAGTCTGTCCGGACCCAGAAAGCTTTCGCACCATCCGGTGTATTGCTGTACTGACCGCCGCTGTGGACAGCTGCTCTACAGGTACTGGGGACTGAGGGCCGAAAGTTCAGTTGGTCAGTCACGGGAGCTGGCGGCCATCTACTACACCAGGGTGTCCAGATCTTCTCTTGGGAGGGAAGGCTGTTTGTGCCCCTCAGAGCATTCCTAGCATAGTGGAACCTTTCTAGTGTAGCCTCCAAGGTATCCGGGGTAATGGTTACTTCCGAGGCCGGCAGCACTCCATACCTGCATGGGTGCGGTACAAAGCCAGACGGAAAAGATAGAGAAAGCGAGAGAAGCTTCCCGGGGTCGACCTTGTCCCACACGGTTGCAGTGGTATTCAGGCAGTATTTCTCAGTTCTGTTTTTTTTTTATTCGGGCGTTTCTGAAGGAATAAATTGAGGCCCTAGCTTACCAATGAGAAATCCAGTGACGTCTGGTAGTTGGAAAAACGAGCCAATGCTGGGCTCGTGTGTACAGCTTCTGTAAATAGCTAGCTTGAAGCTCAGCTGGCAAACAAGTTCGGTGAAAGTGTATTGCGTCCTTCCTACCTGTATCAACCCTATTCTAGGTCGGAAAACTGTCATTCAGAACAACGGTGGCCATTTTACAGGGCTGCGAGAAAGGTTAGCAACACGGTGCTCTCTCAAGGCTGGAAGTATTAGGACCGCGATAGGGGTTTAAAAATTATCTGTTCGTATTTTTAACATAAAAACCGATTCGAAATCTCGGTAGTCCTTGCTCGAAGGGGCACAGCAAGTGGTTGTGCTGAACTGTGCACCCAGGGGTTGTCGATATATTCAAATTTTAGCTGTGTTACAACTGTCACCCCGGATCGCCTCGTACTCCAGGTCAGTATGGGCACGGCTGCTGCGGCATAGCGCTGAACTTATTTAGAGCTTTCTCTTTTGTTGCTATGTGTCTGAGGTTGCGGAACGTCTTCTTTAGCTTTTTCGAACAATCTTTTTGGCCTACGTAACGCATAGTGTCCTTTTTTCGCATTTAATCCCGCGTCTGTGCCGGTTAAGGTTGCGGCTACTGCGGTTTGCTGGCATTGCGTATCGACTTGCGCTGTTATTATTTCGCCCTTTCATTTTTTCTAAGTGCGTGTCCGACAACGCCAAAACACGTTTACCTATTTCCACTGTTTAAAGGCCCCGCGAATGAATTACTTGTTTATTCAGCGATGCTGTAGAGACGGCTTTGCAAAATAGGGGTACGCTTCCTGCTCCTTTTACATTTGGGCTTTCGGCAGTAACTTTACCAGAAATGCTCCTAGCGAGCCATCTACCTTCCCAAACTATTGGATATGCCCCGGGATAACGCGAGCATGGCATTCAAGGGGCTACCGTGACACGGAAGTGATGCGTCTCGGCAGGTGTCAAGGGCCCACTGAACGGGAAAGTTCCGAAGTTTTCAGCCTGAGACTAAGAGCAAGGTCACTTTCTCACATCGAATGAACTTACCAGTGCTCCTCTTCAAAGATAGCCTACACTTTTGTAACGAAGAAGTATAGCGCTTAACGAAAATGCATTCATGCGAGCAAAAAAACCTTATTGTTCAATGTGAACAACACTGTGGCTTCTCAACTACCTTCCTTGCGCCCTGTAGCATACTAAACACGGAGTCATACCGCTAACGCAACATCGTTAAAACAAAGCCAATGCAATTTTCGCATCGGTAACATTTGTGCACAGCTCTTTTATTAACATTTAAAGAGAAATTTCAAGACCTTTTTCCAGTTTTCTCTAATCTTAAACGCGTCGTGCAAGGTAGTCGACAATCACATCCAGCATTTTGAATATAGGGCGATTAACTATATCAACCAAATATTACTGCTCAACCCCATCAGACAACTTATCTACCTGCTAAAAAATTTGCTATCTCTCTCGGGCCTTGGCGTTTTTTTTTTAATTTCAGCGATCGAATAACGTCACCACACCAATGTAGCGGCTATTGGCTGCTTACGTTTTGTTGTAATAATCAATGCATTGGATAGCGACTTCATAAAACAGCCATAAAGCAAAGCAGAAATAAAAGGCGGATATTTCTGCTGCTACGAGCAAATCACGCCGTACCGCTCTGTGGTGTTGATAGCTGTAGCTTTGACAATGCCTCCATACGCCAAGAAAAGAGTTAAAGCGTTTATTTGTAGTGTTAAAGAATCCCTATAATTATAAGTGCTACTTTTTAAAATTTCCTACAAAGCTTGACAAGAGTTTATATGGTATTAAAAAAACTAATCGGTGCTAAAACATGAACGAAGAAGAAACACGTAACACACAACTCAGTGCCGAACTTCCGATTACTTTTGTAGCATAATGTACCAACTCGCCCAGATCAAGCTTTTGTTACTTTATATGGTATATCGGCACTGTAAGGGGCCCACAAAAGAAGTACAGTATTCGCGGTAAAAGGAGAAGTTTAGTTATACCGCGAATGTCAAAAGCGAAGAAAAATACCACAACCCTGCGTAATTCGCCGGACTACGATTTGCCACGCAATAGGCATTAAAAGTGTTACAAGATTGGTAAAGCTGGTTACTGCGTCCTTGTGAGAAGAACAGTGAGATACTGCCGTGCATGCGTGGCCTAAATGTATCTGCAGATTTAGCGTTACCCACACTAAAACAAGACACAAAGTTCTTATTTGGCTTCGTGTCTTTTTCACCTGGCCGGCGCAATTGTTTCATACTTATTTGACTTGTTTGTCTTGTCAACAAATTTAGTCAAAATCTATTCGAAGTGGAGGGAAATACTAGCATGTGTTCTCACTGCCGCATACATCTAAAGAACAAAGGCAAAAATATGTTAACATAAAAGACATAGCAAGGGGAATAACCTAGCCTCGCGGCTATCGTTCGTACAGGTGCCATCATAAGTAATTGGAGCACGGGAGCTGTGACCGAACTGCATAGGAGCTCCGTTTAGCTGCACCAGCGGTAAACGAAAGGAGCAGAACACGCATGCGCGCCTGCTCACGGTGATAGCCCATCTATACTTCTTAACCCACTTATTTTAACGCGGCTTCGAGCTTTATTCGCAGCATACTGGTCTCAGCGATGGCGCTGATAGTAGAGGCGGTATCTGGCACCGTCACTAACACGCTTTCAGCGAACGCGAGCTGCTCGAGAAGAGTCGCAATCGAAGGGATCTGAAGTGACAATTTTTCTTTTCTAATATTTTTAGCTGGGTGTACTATCAGCGTCAACACTGAGACCAGTGTGTCGCGAACAACGCTCGAAGCCACGTTAAAAGGAGTGGGTTGAGATTTATAGAAGGGCCATCTGCGTCGGCAGGCACGCATACATGTTCTGCTCCTGTAGTTTACCGCCAGTGCACCTAGACGGCGCTCCTATGCGGCTCGGCGACAGCTCCCATGCTCCAGTTACTTTTGACAGCACCTGTACAATATACGCCCTCTCCTGGGGTCCACAAGGTCGCTATCTGATAAGCGTGTAGTGGGCACTCCTTAAACTCTCATTCATTTGAGGACGTACTGTTTTACATGGCGAGAAAATGAAACTGGAAAAGATAGGGGCGTGCCACCGTGGTATTCATTTGGAAACGAACGAAGGGCACTTGCTTGTCGAAGAACAAGTAAAATTGAAACAAAGTGTGGTGAGCTCGTTGAAAATCAAGAGGCCGTTTATTTTTTCGGGGTGCTAAGATCCCCGTATTGTAAATTGTATTTAAGCCTCGCGCTGATCTGCCACGTGGTTCGAATGAGCTGCGCAAGGAATAGAACGGGTCTTAGCGTCTCGTCTATTTTTCCACCTTTTTGGTGCCGAAACCCGGACATTAGGTCAGTGGCACGAGCATTTTATTCCCGGCGTGGGTGAGCTGCACTTCGAGCTGTACCGGCATGGAACGAGCGAAGCACAAGCGATCCTCACTACGAGCCATGAACACGAGGATTATCAATTAAGTCAACCATGTTCTATGGTCTCATCAGCTGTAGCTTTCAGGACTTCTTATTCTGCACGGCCGCCTGCTGGCCAGCAACTTGGAACTTCGAACTCTGAAGAACGAGGTTGAACCACGCCTCACTGACGACTTAGCGCCGGACGACTATGAAGTGGTCATGCAGTACGACGACGCCGCGAACAGCACACTTGCGTTGCCGGAGCACCACATTGACGTACTGCAGACCGTTGCAACGCCTCCGCCTTCGGATCCACATTTAGCGTTTTCAGAGACAGCACACAGCGGACACCAACTTACTCCACGTGAGTTCAGAGCGAGGCTTCCGAAGTTGGAGCTTCTTCGGTTTCAGTTTCAAGGTTTATTTGAAAAATAGAATATTGTACAATTATAGAACGTAAGTATACAAGGGGAGGTCCCAAGGTAAGAAACCGTGGGCGGGACCTCCTATGATTCAACACCACTAATAGCTAGCACGTAAAAAGACATAGTCACAAGTTAATAATTCATTACCACGTAACGGAAAAAAAATTTAGTGGCGATACAGAAACACCTCAAAAGCAAAAATAGCAAAGTATATATACAATATGGCTCAAATCTATATACTGCACAGACCAAATGAAAACAAACCTTTCAAGGAAGAGAAAAAAGTGGAGAAAAATAATGTACAACAGGTTATCATTACAAACAAAAAAACAAAAAATAGGTCAGGAGTGTTCTTGCCAACCAAAACCAGTAATTGTGGCATAGTCTAGTTATTTTTATTGCAGTAAATGCATGCGTACATATTTTTTACAGAAGAAAAGGGTTTTATAGTTTTTAAGGTCAATGCTTAAAGTGTTCCAAAAGCTTATTGCGGAAAATGCGATAGTTTGTTTTCCGTAATTTGCTCGTACTTTCTGCAATTACAGGTTATTTTGAGACGCAAAACCTGTATAATTACGATTGCACACTAAATGAGAAGAGAACATGTCGAAAACAAGGCCGTCATTTATGGCACGAAATAACATGGTGGCAAGTCTATATGCATATAATTTAGAAAGGGGAAGAGTATTCACTTGAGAAAATAGAGGTGATGACGGAGATAGACGGTGCGAAAAAGTTAGGATACGTATGACCTGTTTTTGAATGTTTTTAACGGGCTAATCTGAGCAATGTATGCCTTCGCCACGATGAAATGCAATACTTTAAGGGGCTGTGGATGAACGCAAAATACAGAAATGTGAGAGTTCGCATGTTAAACAATTGCTTTGACCTTAGAAGTGTCCTTACTTCATAAGCAACTTTTTCGCAGTTAGAGACGACATGAAAATGGAATTTTAGCTGCGTGTCTATAATGATACCCAGAAAAGATGCTTTCTTAATTTAACGAAATTGGTTGATATACAAGGATGGGATAGTGGGTAATTTTCCTTGAGGGGAATAGAAGGGTACGAAAGAGGTTATCGAGCACTTGATGGAAATTTTACTTGCATGACACCACTGCTCGAGGGAGAATAGGTCTGATTGTAAATTCGAGATAGGGGAATTGATATCCTGATGGTGAGGTAAACTGGTGGTGTCGTCGGCGTAATGTATACAGTTGTCTTTATCAATAAAGTCATTAAAGTAGACAGGTGTCAATAGGAGAGGTACAAGGAAAGATCATTATTGTAAGCTAAAAATAAAAGGGGTCCGAGAATAGAACCTTGTGGAACACCCGTGTTTGCTATTACCCTTGCGGAATTATCACTGTTGATGGAAACAATTTCATGCCTATCATGAAGATAACTTTTTAGAATAGTTACACCTGGACCAGTTACGCCATAATATTCAAATTTTTAAACAAGATACTGTGATCAGTGGTGTCAAAAGATTTCAGAAATTTATTAACACCGCTCCCGAAATGATACATTCGCCGGTGTAAGATTTAACCTTATCAGTAAAAGTAGCAATGGCAATGTCAGCCGAGAGACCTTTTCGGAATACAAATTGGTTGGAAGTAAGAGTAATAAACTTGTTGAAATACCTAGTCAACCTCGCCTCTATCAGTGTCTATAGAATCTTGTCGAAAAAAGAAAGAATTTAAATTGGCCTATAGGTGTCCGGGTTTTTAGGATGACCTTTTAAAATACAGGAACAACCTTAGCCTCTTTAGGTCGATGCAGAAACATTTCTGTCTTAACTACATAGTGAAAATGTGGCTCAGTACGTGCTATATCAGTTTACTAATGATAACAACATGTTTTCAATGAATACCGTCTAAGCCAGGATCCGTACCTTTTAGTGTGTTAAGAATGGACTCAACTTCCTGCGGACAAGTAGGGTTCAAGAAAAATAATTGCAAACTGCGGTTGAAATAAGGCATGAAATGCGAAGCCGTGGCGATACGAACATTACGGAAAAAATATTCACAGAAGGCATTTGCCAGTTCTGCGGGGGGGTTGGGAGGGTGGGGGGGGGGGGGGGGGTCGGTGACAACGGATACATCATTACTTAGAGTAAATACATGGTCTGGTTGCTGGGCCTTCTTTAAATATTTATTAAGTATTTCCTATTTTTTCTTTACATCACTGCCACACTGCTCAAGGCTATTTTCGTAATAGGTATGTTTAGCTCTCTTCAGTACAAGGGAAAGGATTTCAGAATATTATTAGGGCATGTTTTTAGTTTGTCATTAAAACGTTGTTGTTTAGGTTTTTATTTAAAGTAGGTTATCCTTCTTAGGCAAGGAAAGTAAGAGAGCACTTGTAAGCCATGTTGCAAGTGGGCTAGAATATTTTCGATTGCATTGATTTACGGTAGTGCAGTTAATAACCGCACAATTCTTGATTGTGCGAAACCGGTCTAAGCCAAGTTCAGGGTCGGCATAATTTGGTGATAGGGGACCAGTCAGTGATCGAAATTAGGTCGAAGTATTTTTCGCGGTCAAAGAAAGACCAGAAGATCGGTTTGTTAATGTTTATGGGTTTAGTATGTAAGCACAGAAATACCCAGAAAAGGTCTGTAATCAATGTCTCAATTACACCAAGACAGGGGAAGTGAAAACGTTTGACAGAATGTGGTCAAGTAATGACTCAGAACCCCTATAACTACACCTCGTTGGAACAGAGATTAGCGATTGAAAGCCGTAGCTAGAAAAAGAAGTCATGTACTTGGAACAAACAGAATTGGACGTATCAAGAATGTTAATGTCACCCAAAATTATAAAGTTTCTGTTTTCGAAAGTTTATCCCTAAATGCACTAAATAAAGCTGATAGTTCGGATGGCGGGAACCGATAAATTGTATCTCAGACAGTTTTACAGCGGTTGTCAGAGGTTGGGAAAGTATTGAGTTCCACCCAAACAGATTCACATTTCCGCACGTTAAGCAAAAAGTCAAGTCCGTGTTTGTAAGCAATGTTTTTATTAATTTAAAGACCACAACAACCGTAAGGATCGACGGAACGATGAAAATATTCGGACAAATAACCGGGAATGTTAAAAAGGATTTTATAGGAGGGGGTTAGCTAAGTCTGAGAAAAACATAACAGTGAAAAGCTATGTTCGAGTGAATAATAAAAGTGGTAATATTATCGAAGTTCTATCTCAAGGTCCGGGCATTCCATGTATTACGGATAGACATTGCAGATTATTCAAGGCGTTTTTGACGTGCTCAGGCGATACGTAAGACATAAAAAAATTTAACCAATCATGGAAGTAGGCGAATCATTATTTACGTGCTGAAACACCTTAGATCGCTTTCGCATGCGAGCTGGAAAATTGGTCCGTCTAGCGTCTTTCTGGCCTTGATGATACAACGATCCGTCCAGACGAATATCCACTTAAGTTGCTTTTTGAGTTCGAGTGCCTATGAAAAAGTCGTTTATTGTCAGGCGTTAAGTAATCATAAAAGTAAATCGGAACCTTTGAGAAGCAGGAAAGCCGAGATCAGTGGTTTTGGGATGGACATTGCGCGCTTTGGGTGAGGTAGTAAGAACGCGTGTCACGGGTGCAGAATCGTAAGACGATGTTTTGTTGTGTAGTGTTACATTTTGGAATCCCGTGAACCGATTCGATGTCCTCCGGTTTTAAGGGGCATCCAATCTTGTCGACAAGACACGCCACTATCTAGCCTTAAGGAGGATATCGAAGGCATAGTTGTGCCTTTAATGTAAGAAGAGATGGCTGTACCGCGTAGTGATATACCGTTTCTGCAAACCGTGGCTGCGAAGGAAAACATCAGCCGGACGAAGTCGTTTATCCGAGAAGTGAACTTTTTAATGGTTTGTTCAGGTATGTGTTGTCTAGGAATACGAAACAAGTTTTAAGTTTCAAGTTTCAAGTTTATTTTCCAACATTACAGTGTTGGGGGTCCACCAGGCGAAAAAGCGGTCAGTGACCACTTGAAGAGTGCCTGGCAGCCCGTAAACACAGCAGCTGTCTGGCAACGGTAAAACGCATACACATGCTAATGTATACGTGAAATTAGCAGATATATTCAGATGCATAAGTGTACATGCAACAACAATGCATAAGTGCACATACTCTTAGATAATATTAATCATGACATACATTTGGTAACAATAAAAAAAAATGCATAGACACAATAAACACAATTCTGAAATATAACAGAACCAGCTATTCCTTATCCAAGGCATGCGACACTTCACTGTGCGAAAGAAAAAGAAACCAGAACAAACAATAAAAGCCTATACAAGTGCACAAAAATTAGACCAAACACTATCTGGCCACAAAATATTTTCGCAGATTCGTCTTCGTACACTTTCTGTACTCGATACCATCTTTTTGAAATTTGTTAAGGATCGAGGGCAATGAATATTGCAAGTACTGTAGAAAATACCCGGTGCGCCGAAGGGGAACGAGCCACCTGTCACCGCTGCGTGTGCGAGAGTCGCTTGCTTGAGGAGTAATGCTTGAAATTATTGTAATGAAGTTTCTGAACTTGTCATTAGAAAAAAGATACGAATTAAAGTAGACGGAAATCATAGTAATTCTTCGCGCTAACTATTTGATGTCGGGAAAACAGCGGTGCACTAGGATCTCTGAAAGGGACATTTGAAATAAATCGAAGTGCTCTCTTAAACACAGAAATGGCTGCGTATCTGCTCCTTTCATTGCAAATGTCGACTAAACACGATAGTCAACTGGCATCCCAGCCAAGTAAATGCCTCCCTTGTGTTTTCTGCTCCACTCTCGTGCTGTTCCTCTCCCGTCTCGGTCTTGCCAAGATAACACGCTAGAGGTTTGCTCAAGTCAATTTAAATTTACCAAATTTTACTGCTCCAAGTCGGGTGCCTGGATGCCAGCGCTGCCGTACGGCGGAGAACGCGAGGGAATCGCTCCATCCTGCTAGAACGTTTACAAAACCATGTTGTCCTAAACCACGAGCGTTCCAAGCGGAACGTGGAACCTATGTAGTGAAACTTTTCGTCGCTCTTGCCGTTTGATTTCTAAATACCGTCAGGAGTTATAGTAGCGCAGGCAACAGTCGCCGACTGCTTTCTGCAGCTGATGTAGTATTTGATTTGCTATCGCAAAAACCAAGCATTTAAAATTTATAATAACGGAATAGTGAAACTATAATTTATGTATTGATTTTCTGCCTACAATTTTCGTTATTTCTTGTTTTTGTTCAACAATGTTTACAAGTATGTATGTACATTCACACCGGACTTAGCCATTTAGATTAGTTTATGGATAAATAAGACAATTGGAAGCTTGTGTTTCACTTTGGCCTGGCGGCTAAATCGAGTCACAGGCAGGCAGGCAGACAGACAGACAGACAGAAGGTCAGACAGACAGACAGACAGACAGACAGACAGACAGACAGACAGACAGACAGACAGACAGACAGACAAACAGACAGACAGACAGACAGACAGACAGACAGACAAATTTCTGTGTTTAAGTAGCCCAAGAAAGGCTATCGTCTTTAAAACCCATTATGCCCTCTTGCATGATAATTCTCTCGGCGTGCAAAGAACAGCCTTGACCCATCATTTGAGAAGGGAGGTGTAAACGTTCAAAGCCATAATATATAACAAGAAATGATTTGCGGCCACTTGACGCAACTGTGAACGAGACCCTACCTTTCTGAAAGTATCCTGGTTTCTTGAATCTAGCGCTGAAAATGACCTCTTGAGCGCGAACTTGATTAAAATATTTGAGGGATGCGTCTTGGGATACGTGTCAAGTGTTTAGCGTTTAACCGCCGGCGTATGATATTACAGTTATCTTCAAGCCCATCAAAGAACCCTAAATGATAACTAAATTTATTCCGCTTGCCGTGAAAGGCGGTCTGGAGTCCATGGCCCATGAAGGAGTTCTCCAGGTACGCCCGAACACCCATCTTAACCTCTTTGCCATTGCCACGCGGAACATTTACTCCCCCACGTTTCTGCTGAAAGTGACCAGCATTGCCGGCATCCAGGGTAAAGCATACGAGCCTCATCATACTAATTGTGGTGTGGGCGTGATAAAATGAATACCGGTAGGTCTCACCTATGTCGATATTTAAGATGCCCTACTCCAGAGAATACCTCTGAAATCTGACCGTCGGCCAGGGGAAAAATCTGAGAATGTGAGAGTTGTTTTCGCCGCGGAAACGGCCCTGAGCACGTCGCTCTGGGTTATACGAGATACCGCGTCTTTCCATACGTTGAAAAACCGCTAAAGTGCACAAGGTGCTAGCGATATGCACATGTGGCTAGCACATGCAACCTGCCCGAGCTGTTCCCTCCTTTTGGTGGTAGACATGACCGTTCAGCCTGTACAGCGGAAAACCTCCAATGTCCCAATTGCGGCAAGAAGCACGAGTCCACGTACACACACTAAAGGTTCTTCAGAACGAAAAAGCTATTTACCAGTTGAAGGGCATCAACAACACTGATTACAAATCTACGAAAGCTCCTTTTGAAGAACAGCCTGAAAACAAATCTATTTTTGCTAGGGCACATGATCGTAAAAAAGAGCGTCCTAGCAGGCAGGACAAAACGCCTTTTAAGTGTTTTCCCGACGTGAATATGGGCATGCCATTCCTCCCACTGGCAGTGGCAGTAAATACTCAAGAATCATCACCTACACCTGTTCCTCTGTCTGAAGCCACATCTGCAGCTGCCACTTCACGTTCGCAGCCACCAGCGAAACGGCTGCGTGAGCACACATCAGCAACAAACTCCGGAAATCTCTCTTTAGTTATACCATCACTTGTGGACAATCTGCGTCCCTTTCTAAGTCCCTTTTCTCCTTCCCTTACCGCTCAGACAATCTTGACAATCATGGACTTTGCCGCTACACTTCGGCCTCAGTTGCGGTAGAATGGAAGAGATACAAAAAAAGACCACCATTTTCCAGTGGAACGCTTGTTGGCAACCAGCACCTTCCAGACTTCCGTCACTCTGTATATAAGCACCGCTTCCCAGTGATTGCACTTTCTGAATCACGGCTGCTTGGTGACATTCGGCTTTCCGGCTACACGGTATTTCTATCATCCACTGGTGCGGCACTCACAAGAGTTCTACTCGCCGTAAGAAACGACCTGACCTGCTTACAGTATAATCTGCCTCCAGATGCCCCAAATGAGTACGTGGCATTGACTGTGAACATCGCTTGCCTTTCATTTACTGTCATCGCTGCCGTCGTTCCCCTTCGAGCAGGCTTCGACACTTACCGCATTCAAGGCATCATCCAGGCTATTCCGCTTCCACCCCCCATATCCTAAATGGTAATTTCAACGCGCACAATACATCTTAGAGAAGCCTTAAAATATCAGTGAGAGGAAGGCGCCTTTTACAATCTGAGTGGCCGTTCTAATTTCCCTGTTTGCGTTCAATTTGTTTACTTACGTTCTTTACATATCTATTCCCAGTTTGCACTTATAGATCAACGTCGGCAACGTATTGAGGTGGAGAGCCGAGTTTCATAAAACCGCCTTTTGCGAGGTTTCGACGGCAAATCGGGTAAGAGGGAAGGGTTGCTTTAAAATCAAAGACAAATAATTCAGCAAATTGCCATTATGGTTTGACGATAATGCAGAATCGGGCTTAGTATGAAGATCGAGGAGAGGCAATTGGAGGTATTTAATTCTCTGTTCTTGGCTCCCGCGTAATCCCAGTTTGAGGTCACAACTGGCGTGTCGGCCATGAGATGTTTAGTGACAGGAGATGGAGGGTGTTTCTAAAGACATGTAGGGGGCAGCTAAATACTGCCCCGCTGGCTGTGTTCGGGCCGCGAGTCGTAGGTTGTTGAACCTTGCACTAGAACATAACTAACACAGTCAGCGACGATCGTATCTGTAAATATATGGGCCGCATACACGATATACGGCTGCATTGTGGTATGTAAGCATAAACGTACACATCTAAACATGCAACGGACGTGCGATTTATTTGTTTCCAACCTTCAATTGCGCCTGTTTCTTTTTTATTTGACGCAATTGCCTCCCCTTCTACCCGGTAGCATACATATACACTGCAGTTCGTAAATCGTGCGGCGAAAGATGTCGCGCGAAAAAACATTTCTGTTGCGGAAATATAACATGTAATTTCTACTGGTTTTCCAGGTGGTTCGGGCTGGTGGTTTTAGCTAAGCGAGCTGCGCTTTTCGCATCCACTTCAATGCTCCCCCTAAAGCAACCTTCTGTTGTTACCTCAGGCTATAGGAGATGAACGTTTTGTGTTCTATGTTGTTTGCGAACTGTTCCTATGTCTTTCGTACGCAAGAAGGAACGATAATTATCGCCAGGAAGTTGCACCATCCGACCTTGCAATACAGACGCTCCTCGCGACTATCGCTGTAGCTCGCTCAAAAATGCCAGCAACTCGTCCTGTTTTAGCGGGTATTATTTTCATTAGCCTCTTCAAATAATTTACGTGCTAGTTTATTTGCAATCATTCATACGCATCAAACAGCGATTAAATTAGGTACAACCAAGTTTTGGTTTGGCCTTTATTTGAAAAAAACATGGAGGGCGGCGCGGGTAGTATGCTCCTGTACTACGCAGCCGAGGCTGGCACGAGGGGGCGGTGCATGTCGCGAAAACTACAGCGCAGAGGTCTAATCTCGACGCACTGACTTCACCCTGAACTGTGAATTCCCCGGAAGTCTTTTCTGATCGGCTTTCAATTTCGGTCATGCTCTTCCGGTTGACAAAGCAGTTGTGTGTGCTTTCACAATTTTGACGTTTCATTATATTTACTGGCAGTAGTTCTCAAGTACCTGCCGCGGGGGCTCAGTGGCTAAGCCATTGCGCTGCTGAGCACGAGGTCGCGGGTTCGATTCCCGGCCACGGCGGCCGCTTTTCTGATGGAGGCGAAAAGCAAAAATGCCAGTGTGTACGAGATTTCGCCGCACCTTAAAGATCCCTGGGTGGTCAAAACTAATCCGGAGCCCTCCACTACGGCGCGCCTCATCGCCTGCGTTGCGTAGGCGTCTTCAAACATACAATCAATGAACTAGTTCTCAACTTTGCCTTATTTTACTTTATGGAAAACGCATATTTCTTGGCCTGCATCGAAAAACTAAACGAAATGCAGCGTACATGATCACGTAGGCCGGTCCTCGCTATTCAAAAATACTACAGCTTGTGTGTCACCCCCTCTCTGTGATTGGCTGGGGAGATATGGCGTAATATAAACAACTGGTGGGAACCTTTACACCACACATTGGCAACTTCAGCTTGCGCAAAACTGACGTGTTCCGTGGTAACAGCTTGCAGATGGTGGTTGACATGGCCGTAAAAAGGGGTGAAAAATGTCACTCACAATCAGCCCTGTCAATTTGCAGCAGGCTCACTTTCGCTTCACGCGCGGTTTAAACCTGTTTTCTTCAGAAACAAACAATATTTTATACTGTGTTCAAATCAGCGACCACGGAGCGTGCAAATAACGTGCTATATTTTGTTTCTTTGTTTGGGAATAAAAAAATTATTTGTTCGCCGCAACAGTAGCCTAATTTAGAGGGCAGTACAAGCCTCTCTATGACAAAGATAGCCCAGCGAATGGTAGTTGTCCACACTCGTACTCGTAACTGGTGGGCCACAAGGCGTAACGCAACAGAAAAGTAACAAAGAAAACTCAGTGTTTTATTCAGTACTGCGGTGACAGAGTACGAGCTTGGTGACTGAGCTAATCGGCGGCATCGGTTCGCTCTGCCGTTCTCAAGCGTAGTGTTTTGCTTTCCTTACCGCGTCATACAACCAGTGATCACAGCCGTTTTTTTTTCTGTATTTCGCCATAAACATGTAGCATAGGAGCACACAATAAGGTGGTGGCGGTGACGGCCTCGAAGGTGACAACGCAAAAACATTGGGCGCATCTCCCCACGAGGGGGGACTCGAGTAAATGCGTCGCGTAGGGGGTGGGTGTATTGCGTTAACTTTAGTGTTTGGGGGGTGGTGGTGGGGTGGTAGTGAATGTGTTAACTATTATTGCTTATTACTATTAATTATTATTATTTCTTTCATATATTAATTTATACTTTCGTGATTTTGCAACTCGAGTCCCCCCTCGTGGAGAGATGGGACCAATTTTTTTTTTTTTGGTGACGCAAAAAGTGAAGCGCTAAAGTGTGCTGTTAAGGGGTCTTTAAGCAGTGGTCGTGCGTTGCAGCAACTGGTGAAGACGAGATCGATGCAACTGCTGCCGTGTATCAGCAGCTTCTTGACGTAGTTTGAATGAGTCAAGGATATAAGGCGCGTTCATAGCTTTTCATTCTGTGTCGCTTTTGTGGCGCAGTGGGAAGAGTACCATGTACCTCGCGTTCCGCCCACAGGGTCGTGGGATCGAAACCAGGCGCGCCGATAACTATTATTTTTTTTTATAGTGTAGGGGGAGGGGTGCGACCGCCGACGGTCGAGGGACATCGTGCGACTAAGAAACGCTCCGCGTTTAAAAGCTTGTATGGAAGCAGACAGCTCAACTATGTTTAAAAGAGATTGGAAATCTCTTTTACACAATCGGTAAACAGATTGTGTGATGTTCTTTTAGCTCAACACCCGCATTCCTCTCGCCTTTGGATAAACGTTACTCAATCGCCTTATGGTGTTGACGCGAATTTTAACCTAAAAAATTGTGTTTTTACTGGCAACCTGTGCTTGCGTCTTAGTTTTAAAATAAATAGCAAGACTTCCTATATCTTTTATGCACAATATTTCACAGCTCGATGGTGATCTTTAGGAGGTAAGCGTCAAAATACCCTGCATGTCGTCGTAGGTATTATGTGTATCACCTCACTGATTCCTTACGTTTTGTATACGCAAAAAAATGTGGTGATCTTTAGAAGCTAAGCGTCAAAATACACTGAATAACGTCGTAGGTATTACGTGTATCACCTCACTGATTGATTACGTTTTGCATATGCAAAAAAACCAGCGCATTTACCTGGAATTTACGCAGTCGAAGGTAGGGCTCCTGGAGCACCATCATCCCTGGACTGTTTCCAACGGCTGCACTGCGGCGGCGCCAACGTACGTGAAGGTTGCAAATTGACGCCGTCTTACGTTCAGCAGTACAAATGCTTTGGTGTGATGACACCCGTTTCACCCATAACTTGCGGCCGTGTCAACCAAGCAACCTACCACCAAGGGGGCAAAGAACAGACTTCACTGCGCGACACGGTCTCTACTGAAATCATGGATCTTTCGTTAGCCCCAGCTGTGGTATCACAGTCGCCCTTTCTACAGTCCAGTCGCTGGCGCGCCAGGCGATAACTCACATCTGGCTGACTCAATCCCTGTTTTCGGTAACCAGTGATAATGTACTTGCGCGAACGCCTGATGAGCATGGTTGATAGCGGACGGCTACCAGTCACGGCGAAAATTGAAAAAGGAGCCTAAGAAATCTTTCGCGTGACTGCACGGAGTGTCTCTCTGCAAGCGGAAACGTCGCTGCACGCGCGGCTGCTGCAACCATTTGGCTGCACGCTGGGCACGGAGCCCACTATTCGGTGTATGCACTATAGAGCATAACCCCAGCCGCTAAAACTTGTCGCCACACGCTTGTGCGGGGCTGTTTTTAAATGCAGAGCATTTTTAACTCACAATGTCCCCCGTCCGTTGGCGATCGGCGTCCGCAGCCAGCCAGCACGTGCGCCCCTCCCCCGCTCCTCCTCACTCTCAACAACAGGTGCGGGCGCGCATGCGCGTGCTCAGGCGCTGAAAGAGGCGTTGCAGCAGCAGGTGCTACCTCCTCTCCCTCTACTGCGCGCGCTACGAATATAAAGCGGGTATCGGCGCGGCTCACTCCATTCTACTCCTGCGCTCTGTTCTGCTTAAACAAAATAAAGAAACGAATAATAATAAAGATCCAACCGATTGCCCCGCAGAGAGGGTGGGGTGCAAACGATGGCAATAAATAACACGTTACGTACTTACGTCTCTCGTCTATGTCTCTCTCTCTCTCGTCTCGCAACCCAACTACCCAACCCCTACGACAACAACTACAACTACCACCGCCAACTACCACAACCTATGCCACGTGACCACCCCCAATGCTCTGCATTTACTCGTGTCCCTCGCGCGGGGGCATGCGACGGAGGTTTTTCGTTCGTACCTGCCCATGCTCAGAGATCCCTGTGCGCCACATTTGCTGGTTGTTAAATGGAAGAATAACATGCAGTGCTAGTCGTTGCTGTGCCCCTGGAGCAAACTACAAAAATAGTTTAAACAAACGGAGTGGTTTCTGGCCTCTGCTATTCCTTGGTTATGCGCCCTTGCTCTCTACAACGCACTTGTTACTCCATTATTTTTTGAGGGCATTTCGCTTAGCCTTTGCCGATTCATTATTAGAGAGATGGAGAGAGAGAGAGAGAGAGAGAGAGAGAGAGAGAGTGAGTGAGGGACGGAGGGAGGGAGGGAGGAAGGGAGGGAGGGGAGAAAGAGAGAAATTTAATGAATACTGAAAATTCTTTGTTAGAGGCGTGCACGCGTTCTGCCGGAAAGCTATGGTGGCTCCTACAGCCCGTGCTACCCGGACTTACGCGCAAGTCAACATAGCTATTTTAAAAGCAGTTTAAAATGCATGAAGGGGGGTGATATTGCAGTGAAGATTTCCCTGGGGATTGTTGTCGGCGCCACTTCGTAAAGCGGTGACCGAAGAAGTGTAGGGATGAGAAGCCTTTTCTGCGTGTCCCGTCCTCGGTTCGCCCTGTTCGCCGTGACACCTCTGCATAAAAAAACCACGCCAACCACGCCGACACCATGCGCCACGATGCGCCTCGCATCCCGTCCTCCCCTCAGAAAACGAGAAGAGGAGGGGAACAATTCTTCCAAACACCCCTCCCGATGCGCCGCTTTGTCCCGTTCCGTGCCTCCTGCTTTGAATTTGACTGGGTGCCTCTTCGACTAACTCCGTTTTTCCTCGGATCAGACGTCAAGGACGGTGTTTTGGAAACGCCTGCGTGCCTCACTGAAAAGGCGATAGTTGCGCGAATACGTGGACAGCGGTGGCAGTGACAACTCTGACGACGTGATTGCACAGCCTACTCGGGTAGGACCTTCGTAGGAGGCCCAACGCATGATAGTCCCCCAGGGACTACGTTTCCACCTAGGACCCTTCGCTCAGCTAGGTGAAGCACCTATAGATGCTGTTGGAAATGATGTGCTCCAGCTTCATGTGCAGCAAACACAGCTGAGATCGAGTATGGCTTCTTTTCCACAAATAGGTAGCACTGCAACCTTGCTTGCCTGCAAATAAAATGTTTTGAGCTCTGCTAAGTCTTTTTATTTTGCAACCCGGATATAACAATCATCGGTTATAACAATGGCATTTCCTTGGCACTTGGATATTGTTATAACCGGACTAGACTGTAATGGAAATCTTCGATTATTGCAGTGAGTGAAAATGTCGTGTTTGGGACTTTGTCGTGTATCTGGCTTTCATGCACAGGATTCCCGTGTTCAAAATCTGACGTGCCGACGCAAGCACGGCCTACCGACAACCCCCGCAGTGCGCGCGGGCCGATCGGCTAAGGTGACTCCGCTTGGCGCACCGAATCGGGGGAGGAGATCGGCATGAATGGATAACGCAGCCGCTCTCTAGAAGACAAACTAAGTGACGTATTAGTGCCCTGGTCTAATTCAAACGAGCATAGAGATCGTGAAAAGCTGTATTGTCTATTGACTTTCCTGCGAAAAACATGGCTTCATCAGGCTACCAAATATAAAAAATACTGACTCGCAAAGCTCCCACGAAGCTTCTGGACTACGTAAACCACGTGTGGCTCACCGGACAACTCTTTCAATTCTGGCGTCGGGTGGCTATTGTCTCGCTCCCAAAGACCAGAAAACCACCACATGAACTTCTCAACTTTTGCGTTATCGCCTTGACATCTATGCTGTGGAAGCTGGCAAAGCGAATGCTTAGCACACGTCTTTACTGGTGGCTTGACCCTTTTCAAGGGTACCACACAGCGCAAACGAGACTCAGGCGTCATCTTGGTACTTAATTTCATTTCATTTATTTATTCTCAAGGCACAGAGCATTACAGGGAGGAGTAGGCAAGCAAATAAAAAAAAACATACAGTGAAGAGGCAGTATTGCAATTAGTTACAATGCAGCGTTCGACACGGCTGTTTAGGAAGCGTTGGTGTCAGTGATAAATGCGATGAATGCTGGAAGGTGGTTCCAGTTGCCGGACGTTTTGGGGACAAAAGAGTTCAGATATTGGTTCATGTGGCTGAAAGGAATACCATTTTTGTATTAGTGATCACTGCGTGGTTATACGTAGGTTGGGGGCAAAAACAGTGAATCGGAGAGGGCTCAATTGCCACTTAGGATGTCTTGGAACATCTGTTATCTATGGTTTTGGTGGGAGGCCGTTCTTGCCGTTTGAGGACTCTGCTAGTCATGAACATACCGAAGGCGTATGGTATGACACCGCTAGTGACGCTGCCATATTACTAGTCCTAAGTTGTCTCCGCTTGCAAGACATAGTCTCCGGTGTTCAACCTCTCTCTTTTTTTATGCGATCAAGCGCGAAGATGTCGGCTCGTTTAAAGTAGTACACGAAGTACCACAATGGTCTGTTCTCTCCTTCGCTACTTTTTACATCATCTTGTTGCGGCTAGCCTGGAACCCTGGCATTTTACAAAACCGGTATTTTTACATGTAAGCTACATTACTGTGTAGACAGTCCATCGAGACCTGTAACGTTAAGCCGAGTGTCTCGAACAGGCGCTAACAGACTGCCAGAAATGGTGTAAATATGCGGGCCTCATCCGCTCTCAAGAGAAGGCTGGAACCCTTTTAGTCACCAAGGCTTGGAGCCGTCGCTCCATTGCAGTATCTTTGATCGCACAGCAGCTGACTGCGACTTCCCTTCTCATTGTTAGACACCTTCGGAATCTGTAAGCAAGGCTGGGATCTGGGTTCGGGATCTGGGCTTGGAGATATCAGCCTCAGGGTCAGCAGCTCAGTGGCTCCGGTCTTCTCGACTGAAAGCTGGGCAGCTGCTCCACCTTGTTCTCCGCACCTCTAGTAAGTCCGGCGAGGCCTGCTGAACGATTGCTAGTCTCCTAGTGCGCTCCGACACTCGTGCACCAGGCACAGTTCCAGCACCTGACGGAAGTCGACAGTTAACGGCTTGAGACAATTAGAAGGGCTGCCATGAGCACCATCACTGGCCTCCCCCGCTTAACGGCAATTCCACAGCTACAGAGAGAAACCCCGCTAAACACGCTACATAAAATTCTTCATCAGCGTCGTTCCTCACGCCTGCGGAAGCGTGGACTACTTCTACAGCCAGCAGCTTGCGCAGCGTTTATGCGCAAGCCGCCTGATTCGATGCTATCCGTTTCCGCCGCTAGGCCGCTCTGGCTGTATACATTTAGGTGACGGACATATCCTCTGATAAGGCTACAGGTCCGTATCATTTCCCTTCATGTGTCCCAAGACGCCCAGTCAGCGACATGAAGACCCTGAGCATACCAATGCTCCATCAACCTGCTGTTGATCGAATAAGCGCGTAACAGACCCTCCATGGCATACCTAGCCTGTTATCAAAAATTACTGCCATTCGGGATGGTCTTCACGCGCTTCCATCGACAGTGGCTAGCCAGGTGAAGCTAGAACTTTTCACGAAATCAACGGCAGCAATTCAGGATTTACATGGCGCTGCCCGGCGTACGTGCCTGGCAGCACGCATCCACAAAAATATGGACACTTATGTCCGGTCAGTGTTTCCTGTCTTTCTGCTTCCTGCACATACAGCGGCGGAACGCGCCTGCCACCCGAAGAGGCCTCCCAAGGCGACAACCACTACTTCTAGTGTCTACCAAAGAAGAACTGCTTGTGGAAAAGGATAACCTCCGCCACCCATGCGGGTTATACTTCCAGAGCGTACAACAGAACTACCCAGTGGGCTGGGTAGCTCTAAAAAGGTGCTGCTGCGAAGGCTACGAGTTGGGGTGGCGTTTTTTCCAGAAATTACCCACACTTAGCCTGGGCTGTATCGGGAGGCGTTTGCGGACACCTGCTCCTCCTGTGTGCTTCTTGTGTCAGAAGCTGACGATGAACACCTGCTGTTCTCAACTTGCCCAGGTAGTAGAAACGCCCTAATGCTACACATGCTAGGCTACCCATGCTACACATGCTCCATCCTGTGACACCCCCAGATCTTGGGGGCAGAATATTGGGGTTCTAGCACCAATCCCTTCTTCGATTGTTGAGCGAAACGGGTGAATTGTTCTACTTTGGAAACTTTCTCTTTTGCCTTAGAGCAATCTCTCGCAAAAGATACATCTGGTGTAGTAATTTATGCGCCTTTTTAAGGGAACTCGCCAGTACCCATAAATATTATTTTATATATATCTCTCTCTCTTTCTCTCTTTCTGCCAACGCGTTGGTTTACCGCCCCCTGCCGTTATGATTTATGGGCAACTGACGTGAACATTGTGGGTCCAACAAATACATCTACGTTCCGCACACCACCCGCAGTAGCGGCCGAATTCTGCGCCCCACTCGATACACAAGGCGGGGTACCAACCAGAAACAACTGCCTCTGGTCCATCATACAGCGTTCAGATGGCGACAAGGACGTCCGGTAATCGTGTCACGGCTGCGCTTGTTAAAAAATGCCAAGGCGCATGCTAACTAAACTAATTTCAACTGAACGCCGTACAGCGCCAAACAATTATTCACAGATGGCATTAATACCCAATCATTACTCGAAGACACACCTATTTACTACGAAATCCGAATATCCGTCGCTTGTGGCACACAAAATGGGCGACGAATTGTACATGACTACGCGGCCCCATGGCCCACAAAGAGTTCCGGGGCCCAAGAATAATTAATAATATTACTATTCTTTATTCCCAAGGGGGGACTCAAGGTGAAGTCAGGTTTAGGAAAGGTTGTAAAGAAGGTAGGCATATAAATTATCTTGTGTATCCTCGGGGTGCTTGCGGTAGTTGAAAACGCCCTGGCAGTGTCTTAACGAACGCCCGCCTTGAGGAGGCCATGTCCATTCTTGGACGGTCTTGATGTTAGCCCGGAAATTAGCTCTTATCTCCGTCGCGACCCCTGGCACTCCTGCAGCATGGGGTGCATTGTGGGCCTCGTCGGCGCCAGACACGCGGAATAGGTCCCGATTGTGGTCTCCGTATGGTTTTTCGGGGGGTTCTCCCACCAAACCCAAGAAATATTAAAATTCTGAAATTCTGACATATTGAAAAATAGCTAACGTCATGCCTTCTTATAACTATTGTCGCAACCTCACGTTTTCGTGAGCGGGCAAGGGGGTTGTGACATCCTGTATTTTCTGGTTCGCAAGGACAGTCTGCACGATCGATCATTTTTCTTCCCTCTGTGAAAATTGGTTGACCTTACATTGTGCCTCGTAAAAACCAAGTTTGGATTCCCCTCTCAAAACAACAATACGAAAGCACGAGGTATACGCAGAAGAAGTAGGTGAAGAACGGAGGAAATGTACCTGCTTTTTAAACTTCTTGCAATATAGAGAGTTGGGCCACTGGTAAGAGAAAAAAGAAACACTGAAAGGGTTCTTAGACAGTTTTTGTTTGGCGTCATTAGGTTATATAGGGCACGATGTATAACACTTACATATCAATAGTAGCAAAACACACCGTGGTGTATTCTACAATATACATATCAGGTTAAGGTGTTTATGTTAATACATGCGTAATAAACATTCTGCAGAAACACATCATTGAGCTGGGCCCTAAGTGGTCCAATTAGCGTGAACTCTTCAAAGTAGTGGGCAAAGTATAAATCATGGAGTGTGCTGACTTAAAGGAGCCATGAAGAGAAAACACAAGTTTGGTTCATTCGAAAGATTGCCTCGTTAGAACCATAACGACACCACTTATAACGCAAACTTCGCTCAAATAAGCTACATAATTAGGAAAAACGGGAATGGTCATGCGACCCACCAGCTCATTTCCCGCAACAGAACCTATGCCGTCACATGGGCTAAGCTCTGCGATTGGCGGAGGCCGGCAAAAGCAAACGCATGTTAGGCAGGGCTTACAGCTTGCATAGCGAGCTAAATGCCCGTGAAACATACTGCACATTCTTTTTATGGCAAAGAACGGTGGAGTAAACGGTTGAAGGTCCGAACGAACTCGCAAGCGTGTGCGCCAATGCGTACGAAACTAGCGCGCCGGCCGAGCTCGACATCTCGCCGTCGCGCAGACGAATTTTCGGGTTCGAGGCTCTTCGGGGCCAACGAACCGTTCCAGCACGCACAGCCGCGACCTTGCTTCGTATCGTAATCCCTTCACAGGAGGTTGGCCGTCATATCGCCAACCAGCAAAGGTAAAAATAGAAACGAGGGGAGTAAGGAACAGCAAGAAGCGACGAGATAGTGCCAGTCGTCGCGTAAGTTTCGAATGGTGTTGGTTTGCTGCTGTCGTTACGAGCTCGTTTCCAGTTTACAACCACTGAAAACTTCAGTTTGTTCAGTTACGGCAGGGACCCTTACGTTAGCTCACTCCTGGAACATGCTGGCGCTCGTTGCCGACTTCGTCAAATCGCTCTGACCTTGGGGAAAAAAATGCCGTAAACACCGCGCATTGACGCTCGTATCTTTCTGGTCGAAGAAGAGAGCTCGCGCGAACGGCTTTACATACACGACACCGGCCAACTGGCATAAGTGATACTGCTACTGAAATTGAACTATTATTAACCGTAATCAAAATACGGCACATACGTACCAGTCTATATTCGTCCGTCGCGACGGGGCTGACGAGGCAGCGGTGCCGACGGCTGGGCGTTCGTCTGTTGTGGCTATCGCGGAATGGTCGGTTTCCCGTCCACCGCGTATCCCACAACTCTTGCCGCTCGTGCACTTAGAAGCATTGAGCGTTTTTGTGGTGTGAGGTTGTTAAATGCAAGCCCGAGCTCCTCGGCGAGAGTTTTGTTCTCCGGATCAGGCGATTCCATGACTAGGGCTGCGGGTGCACTAGGTTTTACTAGTATTTTTAAAATGGCCGCCGTCTCGATCGACTCCCGCGTGTGGGTGCTATATGGAGTCGACATACTAAGTATCTGTTTCATGGACCGGCTCTATGACGCCATTGTACACGTCACGGAATGTTCAATTTTAGCGGGAGATTTAAAATTTTGGCTTAAATTGCCTTATTTATCAGTGAATAAAGCATCATTTGCTTCCGGGAAAGCGCTTGGGGTACTACGAAACACCTAATCTTTCGAATAAAACAAACTTTTGTTTTCTCTTCATGGCTCCTTTAACCCATGGCGGAAGAAACATCCATGCTGTGGTTGCTTTCGATATAAATGTCTTCCGGAATTTCGATGATCACGACCTGTGTCACGCCCGTAATTTCGCCGACAAAGAGATGCAAGGCCTCACCGAAGACCTCGGGAAGCATACTGAAAAAAAGCAAATACACCCTCAGAAGCTGCAAGATTCCCAAAGGCGCCGTTGAAGAGTCATGGGCTACTAATTAGACATTGCAACTTGTTACGGCGTCTGAGCACCCTCGAAATATTGCAATCCCGGAGCAATCTTGATATAGAATATGCGAGATATATTTCTAGAGACCGGAACTTTAGACAAAATGCCAATTCTTTCCTTCAGTCCGTATCAAGCCTGTTTAACATATAAGCGCGAACTAACAAAAGAGGAGCATTTTAAGCAATAGTTTATTGTGCCTATAGTGCCTATTTTGACTGCATGAGCTTTTTCATGCCTATTTTGACTATATGGTATTTTTGGTGCCTACAAATGCCTGTTTGTGTTATATATGCCTCTTTTGGATTTTTTTGAGTCGATGTTCTGCATGCACACTTCTTGCTTCAGAAGCCCGCAATGGGGCGTTTGTTTCACGCTGTTGGCGACAAAAATCTGCGCGTCGTGCCTAAGACGCCGAGAAGCCCAAACCGCGCCCAAGCCACCGCCACCTCGAACTCGCAACCTCGGCCGAGCCGCCAGGAACCCGTGCGCAGCGACACCGCAGCAAAGCTCACCGCGTCACCCCGGTCCGCGCAAACTCTTTCGATTTGTGTCCTTATGGCGTGCTGTGTGCACGGACCAACAGGGAAAACTTCTATCTACGTGCGATATCTATTGATAACAGAATAAACAGACAACAAACAAAAAAATGAACGCGGCCCACCCGCGTACATGCCGCTCAAGCTCAAAGACGCCTTCTGCGGGAAACCGCATGCGAGATCTGAGACACCAAAGTTTTATGTTGATGCGACGAACACGTGCACTGTCAGCCGCCGATAACACGTACACCGCCGGCTGGCACGATGCAAGACGCGTAGCAGAAGAAGGAACAAGAAACGGAATTTAGGAATGAGGATCTCAGTACTTTACAAGTAGTCTATTCGGGACACCCGTCATCTGCTGTGGTCGCCTTCTCGTTAAGGGAATCTGGGAACCTTGCATTAAGAGAATTTGTTAAAAAGAGTCTTGCGTGCTGTCGAATGTTGATAATCGGTATATCCCGCATAGTTAGTGATCCTGGAGCTTCACAAGCCGTCCGCTTCTGCAGAACAGAATAGCTCTGTATTTTCTACAGAAGTATTGCACTTCCCTGTACTATCCATGGCATTCATATGTGTTGTGAAGAGCTGAGGAACTCGTTCTGCTCCGTCAACGAATCCTTCTGACCTAAGCCAGTCTTGGCCAGAACGTGCACCTAGTAAATCAGACGGAACGGAGAAAAGTCTGGCTAGGCCCCTTGCAGCATCCGTGCGCCCAAGTGAGCTCGTGTTCGACAGCCACGCGGAATCTTATTTCGAAGCGCAGTTGTGTCTTTAGGCAGCAGTTACGGCTTGTGCCTCTTCAACCAGAGCCTGCCGTTACCACTTAAATAACTCGGCTAAGGGCGGAAAACTATCGCTTTTATCAACAGCATTCCAATCATATCCAGAAATCTGGGACAGGAAGCTTCTAGTTCAGCTGGTTGGCACCACGTGGCGTCTCAACCTTCAAGATTTCAAACTTCCCGCGGTGACGTAATCGGTGATGCGGGAAATGAAAATTATAAGAAAAAGAATTCACGTTTCCAGTAGCGGGCTTTATCGCCGATCGCCTTTCCGTGTGTGGTCCTTTACCTACACCTCCCGTTAAGCACACCGTCATGCCAGCACTGCTGGTGCTTTTGATAGCGACCGAGGCACCGAGGCGACGTCGCTATCAAAGTGAAGTTACTTTTGGCACCGTCGGACGCCGTTTTTTGAGCTCTGAAGAAAATAAATGCGCCGGTAAAAACAAAAGACGAGAGAAGGGAGGAGGAGCATTATCCTTTTTATTTGTTTCTCTGGGGGCTAGGATAGCTGCAATAGCCCGTCTTGCTCATGCGAACGGCCAGCGTGGGTTTCGGCGCAGGTCTAGACCAGTCGCTGTGAATAACTCGCCGTATATGTACGCGTCAACTTCTTGAACATCATCGCCATCATCTTCATCACGTCATCAACTGGCGTAGCAAGTTAGGCATTTTAACCCAGCTAACATCGCCAGACTTCATTAAAGATCGCTCTCTCTCTCTCTCGGCGCAATAAAATTGCTATCAAGAGAATTAGGTACTGACGACCGAACTCGTGTTTGCTGATATCAAACCGTCCTCGTCGCAAGCCGAACCGGCCAAGCCGGCGGAGCAAAAGTCGAAAAAAAAAGTAATCAATGTACTCGGTAGGTACCAATAAGTAGTTGAAAAAGGTTCCGAGACCCTTCCGCCGCCCCCGACAGTAAGTTAGGAAGGCGAAAAACCTAAAATATCCAAATCGTAGCGTCCGCACCATCCGGCCAAAAACCGGCTACGAGTAGGGCGCGACCAAAGGTGGGGTAGGCGGGCAGACGTAAAGTTGAATAACTCGGCAACCCTAGGGCCTACAGAAACGTATAACCACTCGTTGCGGCCGGCAGAGCAAGGGTTACCATTCTTTAAGGTTCGGACCCATAGTGCCTAAGATAAGCAGGATCAATGCGCAGGCGGCGTTGGCAGGATTCACAGACGGAAAGTCGAGCGTCCTGACGTCACGTGACTATTTACAGTGGGGCCCCTCAATTTACCGTCTCGGACTCACCACGGACTCCCCGAGCAACAATCCGGCATTCATTTTTTATATGCATTCCTATGGCATGGAGAATCTTCGGACTACCTGCGGACTATCCTCGGTGAGTCCGAGGCGGTAAATCGAAGAGTCCCAGTGTTTCCAGCTCTTTTGAAAGAAACAAAGAGGGCGGAGGAAGCGATCGGCGGAGAATGAGGGGTACTTTTATCGCTCGTGACATACCTAATACCGAACGTAGGGCAATAATTACAACGGCAATGCGTTTCTACATTGATTCCTTGAGGCATAGGAGCCTTGCGTTACAGCTTGCCAGCAATTTCCAACACTTGCACCACTAACCTGCGGGTAATACAGAGCGCCCAAGCGCAGGCTCTGCGTGCGTGTCTTGGTTTGCCGCGTTGTGCATCAACAGTGGGCACCATTTTCATCGCTCAGGAACACCCAATAGCAACGTACGTGGCTACTGAAACACTACGCCTGTACATCAGGCTCCTCACGAGGCTGCCTTCTCACCATCTGGCGCAGCTTCCTCAAAGTAGACCACGATCTACTTTTTCAGCCATTATCACAACGCACAGGGCTGCAATCACTTCAAGGTACGCCCCTGCGGGAACATCGTCCTCCCCGTTGTGGTGCCTGGCACAACCTGAGATTCGCCTCAGTGTTCCGGGAATTCGAAAAAAAGCCGACTTGTCACCATTGGCCCTTCAACAGCTTTCTCTGCTGTTACTGCACGAACGGTACAACGACCGGAAACGTGTACACGGATGGCTCAGTAACGTCATCCAGTTCGGCAGGTGCGATGTTTGTGCCAGCAGATTTTGCCACAACTAGATTCCGCGTTTGCCATACCACGAGCTCGAGCAGAACTTGCAGCCATTCGTGAGGCTCTTGATCATGTCATCGGAGCTACTCATCAAAATTGGGCGATCTTCTCGGATTCCAAGGCTGCCTTACAGAGCTTACGCGCAGCCCTGCGCTACGGCCCCCTACACCAACTGGTGACAGAGATAAGAGAAAAATCCCATCAAGCCATCACAGCCGGCCATGACGTAATATTCCAGTGGCTTCCACGTCACTTCGGAGTCATCGGTAACGTGTTGGCGGGTGAAGCTGCCCGTACAGGCCATGAGAGCGACCGCACCATTCTGCTTCTGCTTTCAAGGACCGATACCGCCACGACACTTCGCTCCTTTGCACGCAAGATTACCACGCAGCAATGGAGCACAGCGGACTTCTCGAATCCCCGTCTGTATATTCAGGATCCTCTTCTTCAGCGCCGTATTCCGTATGGGCTGTCTCGGCCCCAGTCAACTTTACTTTGTAGACTGTGGTTGGGAGTGGCCTTCACGAAAGCCTACTCCTTCCTCATCGGGATGGCCAGCAGCGGCCACTGTGACGCCTGTGGGGCGGAAGAGACTATAGAACATGTGCTGTGTCGCTGCCCCGAATACTCGTCGGAGAGGAGCGTGCTTGCCACCGCGCTCAGCCGATTGGACAATCGGCCATTTACAGTGGAAACTATTCTAAGTCATCGGTCTTTACCATCGACATCGCAGAAGGCGACGAAAGCCCTCTTGCGATTCCTGAGTGAAACGAACTTGCGTGAAAGACTATAGTGCCCGAAACGGGACTAGAGAGCGCGCGTTCCCACTCCTAGCTCTTCCTCTTCTCCCGCCCTTTTATTCCCTGAGCACCATTCCCCCAGTGCAGGGTAGCAAACCGGGCTCTACACCTGGTTAACCTCCCGGCCTTTCCTTTCTTTCTTCTTCTTCCTCTACAGGGTTTTTGTAATTTCCTAGAAAAGTGCTTCTCGGTCCCTGTAAGTCTGCTTGCGTGCTTTGAAGAGAGAGAGAGAGAACAACTTCATTGAATGGCTTGCAGTCGGTTAAGATGTCTCCCCACTGGGAAGACGGGTCTTCACCGCGACGCGGCCATCACGTCTATCTCATGCGCCGTGCTCCTCGAGGACTTGCTCACTCGCTACTCCTTCGGGTCGAGAGGGCCGCCGCCCCCTTCCTGGGGGTGCTTCCCCCCTTCCCCTCAGTTTCGCTCGGTCGCTGCCTTTCCACAGCTGCCGAGACCTGCTGCACGGCCTGAAGCTGTGCTTCTCGATCGTAGGTCTTCAACGCCGTCTCAATTTGCGGCGGAAGCGTCGTCATCTTGCTGGCCTGTTTTGGGTTCACTCTGCAGTCCCACAGGATGTGAGCCGCGGTGGCTCTGTCCTTCGCACACAGTTTACTCACATCACTTTCATAAACACTGGGGCACACGTAACTAGCTAGCACGGGGGTAAGTAAGGACCCCGTGGAGCTGTCTACTTATCAAAAACTTCGTTACTGCAATATCGTGTTTGCGTCCCTTCATTGACTTTCGTTCCTTCGTCTTTTGGCGCGAATAACTACAACAGACAACTGCGACACTTCCAGCCCCACCTTCCGCATAATCGTAGCTCTCCGTGGCTGGTGTGCACATTCTCTACTCACGTGTCACGCGAGTTGGCGTCAGCGAGCACGTCTTAGGCTAACTCTTGTTCCTCGCCTTGCAACGTGTTGTGGTAGCGCGGTGGACGTTGATTCGCGAAGAATGCAGTACCTGCATAATATACCAGATCTTCGTACAAAGAATAAGTTACATGTAATGGCCCTTGTAAAAATTGACAACCTTGCCCCCTTCCATTTCTCGGCCTTCTCCCTCAACGCCTGTGTCTGGCTACGCCAGTATGGTTCGCTATCCCTGTAATGTTCCAGTTCAACGCCCAAGTACTTCACTGGAGTGGTGACCCAACTAATATTAGCAAAGGCTGGCGGTGTTGATGACCATTCCCCTTGCCAATATCCTTTGCACTTTGCCCAGTTCACAAAACTACCCGTCACCATGCCAAACATTCTGACCGTGTCAACTACCAATTGAATGAACGCTTTCTTCGTTCATACAAAAAACAGCCACGTCGTCTGCGTAGGCCAAAAGTTTGACTTCCGACTCATGTAGTCTGAAACCTTCGATGGCACTATTTCTGGTTATACTCATACACAGGGCTTCGATGTATATGCAAAACAATAGGGGGCTGAGGGGGCAGCTCTGGCGCACCGAACGCCATAGCTCGGCAAAACTGGATGCCACTCACTCACACTCACTCAAAAAAATATATTTATCCTAACGCACTCACTCGCACTCGCCACTCTGTCCTCACCACGCGCACTCACTCGCGCTCACGGTGGCCATTTGTCTTCACCACTCGCACTCACTCACGTTCACGCTCACCACTCCGCACTATCAACTCGCACTCACTCGCGCTCACGCTCACCCCTCCGCCCCGCCACTCGCACTCACTCGCACTCGCGCTCGACACTCAGGCCTCACTACTCGCACTCACTCCCGTTCACGCTCACCACTCGTCGTCACCATTCGCACTCACTCGCACTCACGCTCGCCACTCCACCTTCACCACTCTCACTCACTCCCGCTCACGCTCGCTACTCGTCCTCACCACTCGCACTCACTCGCTCTCACGCTCACCACTCGTCGTAACAACTCGCACTCACTCACGCTCACCACTCATCCCCACCACTCACACTCACTCGCGCTCGCGCTCACCACTCAGCGTCACCACTCGCACTCATCCGCGCTCACGCTCACCACTCGCATTCACCGCTTACGCTCCCTCGCACTCGCACTCACCCCTTGCAATGGCCACTCACACTCACTCGCAATCACCACTCGCTTCCTCCACATGATCACCCACTCACGCTCATTCACAACCACCGCTAATTCACGTTCCAACTATGTTTTTTTACAGCACGGGAGTTTTAACTTCGCCCTTATTGTAAACCAGATGAATCGCTCCATTTTGCGGAGACCTTCAATGCGGCCGTATTGACACCGACACAACTATGTTACGTGAAGCGAGAAAAAAATTGGGTGTTTTAAGAGATAAGCTTCACATTGGCTGTGAGACATCCCGCAAAACAATCATTAACTCCAACCAACGTGATCCAAATGACAAAAAAAAGTCTGTATTGCGAGAATTAAACCTCGAAGCTTTCTTCCGTGCAACCTGAGTCAAAGTCACAGTTAAAATAGAAACTGATTCAACAGTGTTAGGATGGCGGAATCGGATAGACATCGGCTTCAAATCGCGGGAAACCCAGGTTCAATCCTCACCAAGGGAAAGGTTTTTCTTGAAGCGCTTGATGTGCCTTCGCTTGACATCATCATCGTTTTCTGAAACCCACTTTGTAAGGTTCGCTTTTCTACATGGATTTTACTCAGGCTCCCACGCTATCAGCGAGGAATAAAAAGCTTCACATAAAAAAATGGCGAAGTTTGCACTAAGTTGCGCACTCAACTCATTAGAGACTCTGATTTTATTATTTTACCATTATTGCAAATATTAGGTTGCTTGAAGAGTTCGGAAAGTTTTTTGGAGCGTACCTATTACAACGTTGCCTTAGTGGTGAACCGGAGCACCGAGGGCCAACTAGTTTAACAAGAAAAAAGAAAACGTGGCGTTAAAGAGTCGTGCACGATGACAAGATAGGACGCATACAAGCGCCCGTATCTGTAGTATCTTTGCTGTCGTATCTTGTCTTCGTCGAAGTACGTTTTGTTTATTCTTTTCGTCGGCTACAAAATTCGCGGCGGCATATCACCCACTCAGTCATGCGTCCTTCGATTGCGGCATGAGCAACGTCAGGTGCGATCACGCACTGCCTGCTGTTTCATCGAATACGGCTACCACACAACAGGGAGGATTTTGGCTTCCTTGTAGCTTATAAACGTGTTAATGCATAGTGAAGAGAGCAAATCCCGAAAACCGCTTAAGAATCCAATTGTCATGCCAAGCCCAAGCCAAAAAAGGGGGGCTTCCCATGACCCCCCCCCCCCCCCCCCGACGACATGGCTTACGGGGCGGTGTTTCCTCTCTAGTATACTTACTAACAAACTCTATGGTGTGAACGAAGGGGGCTTGCATGCATAGCTAGTCTTCATACCGCTACCGATGACATGCGCGTTGTGCTGGCGGGAAATTTAAACGTGGACCCGCCGTGGTGGCTCAGTGGCTAAGGCGTTGCGCTGCTGAGCACGAGGTCGCGGGTTCGATTCCCGGCCGCGGCGGCCGCTTTTCTGATGGAGGCGAAAAGCAAAAACGCCCGTGTGTTCGAGATTTCGGCGCACGTTAAAGATCCCCAGGTGGTCAAAATTAATCCAGAGCCCTCCACTACGGCGCGCCTCATCGCCTGCGTTGCGTCGGCGCGTTAAACCCTACAATCAATCAATCAAATTTAAACGTGGAATCCTCGCGGCTCAATTCGACTTGTCAGCTGTACTGAATGCGCCATTCGTCACACCACACAGGGGTCACAGTACCTCTCCGCTAGTCTACGACGATCTACATACAGTGCAAAAAATATGAGGAACACTAGACTGCGAAGAACTTTCAGCAAATCAGCGCAGCAAGCATGACGAGGACTACAGTGTTTGTGCTGACCACAACGCTAAATACGAAAATAAAACACCAAAAGCAATTTCGCTTTCATAGCTAGCAGGTTGGCGACTGTGAACGGACAGAATGAAAAAAGCGAAATGCGGAAGCCCAGGTCCCAATTTCCACTTGGGCAGGCAAATTCACAAGCGTAATGGTAAATGACGGTCGATGACAACAGAGCAGCGCGAACAGCGAGTATCTTAATTTTCGCTGTCTGAAGATATGCAATATATATTTCACAAAATGCACGCAACAGTAACGATTCGAACTCCGTGATTCGGTAAGGCGGATGAGGAGTCATACATAACGCACGATTCTTGTGAATGTGCACGAACGGACACACAAACTTCAGAGGGAGACAGGGAACTAATGGAAGGGATGCAATCGGCGAGTCAGAATGGCAAATACTATGTGAGGTTATGCTAAAGCGAGGTTACTTCGTTTGCTTGCGAAAGGTACGCACATCGGCGTATATGAGTCAATGCAACATTCACGCAACACAACGAAACGTAAACATTTTGGTAAAGTTTGCAATAAATCAGCAGCGGTAAAGTTTTCAGGTGTGTCAAACACCTAGACAGCAGCAAATCACATGCCTCAAGGCAAGCACCCAAACTGCCGTAGAAAGATGTGTGACGCCAAGTCCGCGTGAAAGCGAGTATCATAACAGAGCGCCGCCGTAACAAGTATAGGCAAATACCGATACGTTCAATACGCAAAGGCATCGAAAATGAGCTACTGCTTCCACAACACGCAACTCGGCAATCCGAACCGTTTCGCCTTCCTGATACGCGAATCAGTGAGAATCTGCGATACCTTTTCAAACAAATACGGGCACTCGCAATTTGCGCTTCAGAACAGCCGGCCATTTGACAGCTGCAGCAAGCCGGCCAATTATGTACACCAAGTACTACGGCACTAGACCACGGTGCTTCCTTATGCCTCCATCGCAGCGCTCAGCGGTCGTGAAGTGCAATCGCTTTGTTGCGACGACGTTACCGACACTAATTCCAACACAAAACGCTGCGAGCCAGAAACATCATTCGGCGAGAGTGTGCGCAACAGCCCCTCAATGAGTTATGACGGTGAGAGTATCAGTGAATTATGGCGTCAGACGTCCATCCAAACCGTATTCCCAAATCAACAGGTCACTGGAGAGTTGATTCCACGGTGCCTTAATTATAAAAAAGAGTAGCCACATGTTCCCGAGGCTAAAGGCAGTCGTTCTATTAACTATGCGTACGAGTGGATATCGCCAGCAGCAATTACCACAGATAGCGGCTCCTGCGACGAATGCCAACAGCGAGTGATGCTCACCGCGGTAAGCCCCGCACTTCGTGCAAGAAGCACGCGTTCACTCGCCACTCAATCATGAATGGTGAGCGGGGCTCGCCTCGCTCGCACTCGCGAGTGGTGAGTGGGATTCACCGCGTGTGGCTTTTGCATTCGCGAGTGCTGAGCTGGGCTCGCAGCGAGTGGAACTCGCACTCACGAGTGGCAAATGAGGCTCACCGACTCGCGAGTGGTGAGTGGGGCTCAACGCGAGTGGAACTCGCACTCACGAGTGCTAAGCGGGGCTCACCACGAGTGGAACCCGCACTCGCGAGTGGTTAGTGGGGTTCACCGCGAGTGGCTTTCGCACTCGCGAGTGCTGAGCGGGGCTCACCGCGAGTGGAACTTGCACTCACGAGTGACGAGTTCCACTCGCCGCGAGTGGCGCTCGCACTCGCGAATGCTCGGCGTGGCCCGCTGCGAGTGGAACTCGCACTCGCGAGTGGTGAACGGGGCTCACCATGAGTGGCGCTCGCACTCACTCGCACTCGCACTCACCAGACCAAAACGACGGTGAGGCTCACTCACCACTCACTCGTGAGTGGTGAGGGGGGGGGGGGTGAGTGCACTCGTGAGTCAGTTTGCCGACCTATGCCAAACGTTTCATTTCAATTGGGGCTCCCAACTTTTTGTTCATGATCAGCCGCGTAGTGCAATTGTGGTACGCCAGGGCGACGCCCTCTTTAATTACAAATCCAACGTTCACATGGTCCAAAATACAAAACAATGTCTCGTGTGACACACAATCAAACGCTTTTTCCAAGTCAATCTGCAGGACTGCACCCCCCGTGTGCAGGGCGTCGCAGCACTCGGACACCTTGCTTTATGGCTTCACCGGGTATTTGCAGTGTTCGTTTGGGCTTCTTCATGGGAGAGGGGCAGCAGAACAAACCTGTTTCGGAGAGTCCGAGATGGTGGCTTGGGGCTGGCGCACCTGTATGTGCGACAGCTGGTAAACCGGGTTTTGTTTTTGCGAGATGTTCGTGACCCGTTCCTGCAGAGTGTCATGCAAGTACGGCTGGCGCGTGCTATGCCGGAATATGTAGTATCAACATGGTGCATGCCAGGTGGCGTGTATAGGTATTTGAAGGAAATAGTTATGACGGCTTATTTTCTATTCGCACGTTTATCTGACGGGTACCTGTCCTCTGTGACCCAAAAAAAACAGTATAAGGACATTTTCGATTATGTTTTCCCCGTCCCTATGTGTAGATATAATTACCGTGCTGGGCCAGGCCAAAATGTGCTAAAGCGCGTCAAAAGAATGGATGTTCACCCTGGAGTGGAAACCGTTTTCTTCAAATTACACACAGGCACCTTGTCTGTTGGAACCTGGATGTAGAATAGAGGGATATTTGTGCCGTGGGGAACTCAGTGTTCAATTTGTAAACAGCCAGAAATGACAGAGGACGTTTTTCTGCATTGTTGTGCCGCGGTATAGGACCCTTCATAAAGATTTCCAGCTGAGCCCACATGGCATACGCTATCTAGCGGTAGAAAACGAGGAGGGGGCGCCCTTGGACCTCGTTATGTTGGTGGCCTTGCATAGCATACGGTGCTCGCGCATGGCCTGGCTCCACGGTGATCTGGACGCCCGCCCTACGCGGCAGTATATTCGTGAGTCCATATCCCAGTACGTAGAAGTCCAGAAGCGCAAGGCATGCGCTCCTGAGTGGCTGTCAAGGATAGAACCCTTGATTACGCTTAGGGAATTTTAGAGAGACATCAGCTTTCATAGGTAGGTGGCTTGTCGCTCGAGTTGCTCATGTAAATCAGTTTGTTTTGTGTTTCTGTGTTGTGTCGAAGACCGGCATTAAAGAAAAATCCCGTCATTTCCACGAAGTGAATGATGATGAGAGGGGCGAAGCTAATATGCTTATCGGTAAAACCGTGAAACATTCGCCCGCACATCATATAAAGACTCGACACGTCAAGCTTACCACCGCTCCGTTGACAAGCCCGTCGACGACGTCGATGTTTCTGGTGATTATGTAGGGCTTGTTTGGGACGATGAAAATCTCCATGGGTAAGTTGGCGAATTCGGTATGTGACATTTTAGCCACCTTGGCCATCGCCTTCTGGAGACCGTCTTGTGTCGCGCACCCCCGGTACGTGTCTTGAGCTCGCAGGCGACGAACGACAACCTCTTCTTCTTCCTCTCCTCCTTGTTGGGTAGCAACGAACGCGTTGAACGTTTTGACCTCTTCGGCCAATCTTTGGTTGGCTAATCCCTAGTGGCCCTGCCAATCCCTGCCACAATCATCATTAATGTGCCGGATACAGCAGCAACGAGGAACGGGACAGGGCCCGAGCAAGAGGAGCTTCGCCCCTAAAAAAATTGTGGTAGCGTGGTGGTAACGCACTCAGCTCATACTCCGGAGACCCAGGTTCGATTCCCACTCGCACTGAAATGCGCTATTTATTTACTCTTTTCAGCTGCGTCGGTATTCTGAGCGGGATGATAACAACAACTTCACCAACAGCAACGCCGATTGTTCGCACAATGGGGCACTTCAGGCCTTCGCCTTTAAAAATCGCCAGTTGGACATAGAGCTACGGAGAATTAGTGGGGAAGTTGGCTTTGCCGTAAAGCGTATTGTGTGTACTTTCGTCTATTGACGCCGTACACGATTGAGTTATTTGTGATGGAGAGGGGTATTGGTATACAGTTTCACTCAAAGGCTAAAACGATTCTTTGCGGCGGCGGCTTTTCTGATGGAGGCGAAAAGCAAAAACGCCCGTGTGTACGAGATTTCGGCGCACGTTAAAGATCCCCAGGTGGTCAAAATTAATCCGGAGCCCTCCACTACGGCGCGCCTCATCGCCTGCGTTGCGTCGGCGCGTTAAACCCCACAATCAATCAATCAATCAATCAATCAATCAATCAATCAATCAATCAATCAATCAATCAATCAATCAATCAATCAATCAATCAATCAATCAATCAATCAATCAATCAATCAATCAATCAATCAATCAATCAATAAAACGATTCTTTCAGAGATCCTTCGAAGTAATTTTATGTCTTCGAGGTTAATGTCTTCGACGTAATTTCGGACTTCGTTCTAAACTATACCTACGGAGGCCAGTCTAGATTTGGCTAAAACAACGGCTTTAACGGTGTACTGAGTATGTGTTATACCCATTGTTATGCGTACTGACACACCCGGGCATGGCCGGGAACTAATTCTAGTTTATCGTAAGCTGCTGTGAGCGCACAGCAGTATCTCAGAAACTTGTGCTCGTACCTTTTCTTGTTACTGCCTGTTTGTTTCTTTCAAGAAATAATGAAAATCGCCACGGGCTACCAGCTGTGTCGTGCAGCACCCAAAGAGCAGCGGCGATGCAGATAAAAAAATTGATGAGCCAATCCACTCTGTGAAGGTGAATGACCAGCGAAGCTTAGCGCGCAATGCGTAGTTTTTCCAATTTTATTTCAGTTATATTATAATTTTTTATTTATTTATTCATTTATACTACCCGCCGCGGTGGCTCAATGGCTAAGGCGTTGCGCTGCTGAGCACGAGGTCGCGGGTTCGATTCCCGGCCGCGGCGGCCGCTTTTCTGATGGAGGCGAAAAGCAAAAACGCCGGTGTGTTCGAGATTTCGGCGCACGTTAAAGATCCCCAGGTGGTCAAAATTAATCCGGAGCCCTCCACTACGGCGCGCCTCATCGCCTGCGTTGCGTCGGCGCGTTAACCCCCACAATCAATCAATAAATCTATTCATTTGTACTCATTTCCAATTTGTTTTTATTTTCATTTATTTTATACTATGCTTTATTTATTTACACTCATCTTTTACTTGTCTTTTTCCTCATTTTCATTTGTGTTCACATTATTTATGGATGTATTTTTCTTTTATATATTTTCGTTGTTTTATGCACGTATTTTCATTTATTTTGATATATTTTTATTTATTTCTTTATTGAATGTCTTATTTTATTTTTTAATCTTTATTATTTATTACTTATAATTTAATTTTGTTCATTGCTTTGTTTTTAATATTTAAGCTTCGCCTTTAAGGGTGGAACGCGAAAGCGTTAGCGCTCTCCCTTTGTACATTTTTTGCTAAGAACGCGTCGCAGTCAATGGGCGCGCTACATTTCTTTGTATTTCATTTCTTATGCGCGCCCGCTCGCTATCATTTTCGTTGAAGTTTTACGGCGCCCAGCGTCACGGCGCACGCACAAGGCGAACCCGCTGGCTCGTGCGTGCAGAAGGCGACACACCGCGATAATCATTTTCCGATGGCGCGTGCCTTACGACGCACATTTTGGCGTCGTGTGGCGTCGTAAAAAGACATTTGGCGTGTTAAGTACTTTGTATACATTTGCGGTAAATGTGAAGTAAAGGGGGTGCCAGCGAAGGGGGCGTGGCATACATCTGGTAGGATCCTGTTTCTCGTCCGTCACCTTCCGTGAACTAAAATGCATGGATTTATCCCATGCTATGCTGAACTCGCCTGTCTAGACCTAAACCTAAACGGTGAGTTTGAGGTGGTATCGAGAAAATTCATTTCATTTTGGGGTGACGTAGGAGCTGGCGAGGTCGTATTCCCCTCTGCGTAGCCTACACTCAATGGACGTAAAACAAACCCAATGCTCTCTGCGAAGTCCACCCTTCTGTGCATGTGAAAAATTTAAAAGTTTTGTATCCCACGTTTGTTTTGCTTTATGTGGGGGCTTAAAAACCATCTTACGTGGGGCATTTTGGTGGATGGAGGTGCATTTATTAGTAAAACGAGGCTGGACTTTACATATTTGCACTATTTTCTGTAGGGACTTGTATTGTTTTCCTTATACTGTCACGCAGCCAGGAACGACGCAAGGTTTTTGAAGAAGTAACGTTTATTTGGAGCGAACGTTTGCTCCCTAATAAATCAAAAAAAGAAACACAAATGTCGACAGTGAACAAAGTGGCATGCACAGTCGAGCGTCGGCGAATTGAATGTCAAGGCGTATATTCAGCCCGATTTTATCGATAGGTGCTCCTTTCCGCAAACGTCGGTTAAGACCGAGAACACTATAGATTAAACGAGAAGCTTCAAGTATAGTGACCACAAGCAACACATGTTTCCTATCAAAATAAGATTGCCGGTGTGACGTACAAAAGGAGGAGGACGACACCCGCGCTTCACTTAACACAAAACAGATAGCTGGGTGCGGCCAGGAGCTAGCACCAAAACATAAGCACAAAAATCAGATCGGTGTTGTTCTTGGCAGTATAGTTTTGTGTAGTAAATTACCAAACCCGAATGTCAGGAGCCTTTGAAACCCATTTGCCATTGAAACCCAATTATGATAAAAATTCGGCCGCAATCGCAATTAAGATGCGAAGACTGAGGAGACAGCGGACCTGGTGGTCGACACTAGCTTAAACTTGGCTTTTCTTAGGTCTGCCCATTCACTTCAACTCAGCCAAAGTCCAAAGCCAACGCCCACTCTACAAACCGCGCTGCTGAGCACGAGGTCGCGGGTTCGATTCCCGGCCGCGGAGGCCGCTTTTCTGATGGAGGCGAAAAGCAAAAACGCCCGTGTGTACGAGATTTCGGCGCACGTTAAAGATCCCCAGGTGGTCAAAATTAATCTGGAGCCCTCCACTACGGCGCGCCTCATCGCCTGCGTTGCGTCGGCGCGTTAAACCCTACAATCAAATCAAATCACTCTACAAACCCAAAGGAAGTGCTGAGCGCCAAGAATGCGATGATAGCGTAATCGGATAGACGCCGGTTTCATGAAGCCAGGGACCCATTTTTCATTCCGACCACGAGAAGCGGTTTTTTTTCTTGAGGCGCGCACTCCCCACACCTACTCGTCGGCTCCTCGCCTCCTCGCCATTTTCCCTGACAGTTCTTGGCCTAGCACTTTCCTCCTCTCCACTTTGCTGCACCGAGTTTTTGAGCGACGCCAGACACGGATGGAACTCGCAAGCTTAAACAGCTCAGCTGTTTAAAAAGTGAAGGCGATGTTAGATCGCCCGCAGCTGCTCTTGCTTCAGCTTCTGGTTATCATACACGCGCTAAATGCGGAATGCGTGCCTTGACACGTTCCGAACCAACATATCGGGGGAAGTACTGTCCATTATTAGCGATAGTCATTATTGCATTGTTGTATTCACTGCTTACGTTAGCAACCTGATTGGTGCCCGCCACAGCTTTCCGAGAGTCAGGGTTCTGTGGGGCTGGTGTTCACCTGTTCTGCTCACGTGCCATCACGTTCAGGTGTCACGCGGTACACACTGTGTTACAAATTCACATTTTAGAGGGCAGCTCTTATGCGTCCGCTCCAGGGGTTTGTCAGCGTAGGCGTCGGCACCGGCATTGGCGTCTGTGTAACCGAGAGAACGAAGAGGACACCGAAGATAAACTGGTGGCGCGAGCCGCCGCGTGTCGAGAGAACGAAGAGGACACCGAAGCGAGGCAAGCGGCATCGCGAGCCACCGTGTGCCGAGAGAAGAGGACGCCGCTGATAGGAAAGCTGTAGCGCGTGCCGTTGTGTGTTCGCCACGAGCCGCCGTGTGTCGAAAGAAGAGGACACTGGAGAGAGGAAAGCTTTAGCGCATGCCGTTGTGTGTTCGCCGATGACGCGATCACTAATGCGTAGCACGCCCACCGATACCAATGTGGAAACAAAGCGCAGCATAACAGGAGGTGTCTGCGGCGCGGCTGTGGACCGCACCCACTCGCTGGCTCCCGCGATGTCCGGATTAGCGTGGAAGTCGCACCGCGAAGAAGGAGTAATATGTGAAGAATAAAAGTGGTCTGTAACCATACATATACGTCTGTCCGAAATTATTGGCCTCAACATATTTTGGATAGTCGAGCCAGCTAAACAGCTGCGCTCACATTTCGCATTAGAGAGTATCGTAATCGTCATCCAATTTTTTGTAAATTTTGTGATACGGGCACATAAGCCCCTTAAAGCTCTCGATTCGTGGCCAATGCCCCAAGCGGGTATGTGGCATGAAGAAAGGATTAACAAGTTTTGTTCCACCGCTGGCAAACTGCGGAAATAGTGTGGTTGGTAACGCGCTTTTCTACGGCGCTGGAAGCCCGAGTTGAAATCCGATCGGAAGACAAGTGTTTTTTTATTTATTTACTCTTTACAGCGGCAGCCCTTTTCTGTACCGAACAACTACAACCGCACTTTTTCGCAGAATGGGGCACTTAAAGCTTTCGCCCTCGTAGGCGTTGAGAAGAAGGATGGGCCTGCGCCGGAGTGGAATGATAAATGATTCCGGCCCAGGTTGAAAGTGATAAGGGCCGGACCCTTTCTCGAGCGACGCTGCTTGACGATGACGTTTTTGGGGGGTAGGGGTGCTGGGAGCGGTTTCAAAATCTGATTCCTCCTGACTGTGAGGTGTGAGGGCTGTGCGACGTGGTTGTTTGCCACTTGCCCGTTCAGCGAAATTTAATGAAAACCCCCTCGGACTGCGGCACATTAGCTTTACTATCGACACCGGAACATAGCATTCAGAATAGAAAAAAACTGAGATTGAAACGCATGACAGCAGCGTTGAAGCTAACAAAGGCTTGTGTAGAGGCTAGTTGGTATGGCCTGGAATTCAAATTTAGCGTGCGTTGTATCCTTGGACGAATGACATGTAGGAACAGTGGGACAGACAAATAACACGCATATCGCCTTTTGTTCCCAAGGCGCAGAACATACCACGTAAATATTGTGCCTGCCTGCCACATTTTTCAGTGTGTGCGAAACTCTGTGCACGTACGGGAGCACTACCGGGGACATTTCTGTGTAGTTTCGCTTTTCCTTCCGGTTTGTCATGAATTTTTCTGAGGCACTTTTAGCCACGGAAACCACCCCCTGCTTCGTGTATCCGCTGGACCTAAGGCGCTCAGCTTGAAAGCTCAAACTTCAGGAACAATGCCCCAGAAAAATTTGACCAAAATAAAGCGAAACCATATAAAAAAGCCCTCGTAGTGCTCTTGTACGCTCACAGAGTTTCGCACATACTGAAAAAAGTGGCAGGCAGGCACAATCTTTACGTGGTATGTTCTGCGCATTCGAAACTAAAGGCGATCTTCAAAAAAGTAAATTCGCTGAAGGAAACCACGCAAAACGTGCTATGGTCTCGTGGCTAAAACAAGTCAGCGAATTCGTCGAATTCGCAGTTCGCGTTGTTTATAAAATTCTCTTTTCATGTGGCGCATCTTACATCGGCCAAATTGGCCGGTGTTTGAATGATAGACTTCGAGCGCAGCAACGCTTGCAAACAACTGCAATCGCCGGTCCATATAGCTGCCCACTGTGCTAGGTGTGGATGCGCGGCTGGCCATGCAACTGAGCTGTCATGCTCTCGGGACCAGAGAGTGAGGGAGGTGGCAGAGGCTGTTAATTAATATGTTCTCGGAGGCACATGGCGAATGTGTTAAGCGTGCCGACAATAGCGCGCACTGAAAAGGAGATCGCAATGCTGAAGAAAAAATCCGATGTCTTGTGAGCACACGTGAGCAGTTTCACCAGGATTGTACCCCCACCACTACCTCGCATGCACACATGAAACGATCAACACTTTGATTAAACCAGTTGCAAATTTGCGCACCAACATAAGCTTTGTCTGTTGCACTGTCCCTGTCATTCTTCCAAGGATGCAGCGCACGCTAAATTTCAATTCAATACCGGCGTTGACCTTCAATTAAAGCTTTTTTTGCGTTTGTTTGACCGGCTTCTGAAATATAGTAACTTTAGTAGGTTTGAAGAAAACGTCTATTGAGTTTATAAACCTAGCCTTAGACATTATATCTCAAATGGTGAACCAATGCATTCGCTGTTCTAACATTCCCTACCTCATTCTGACGACCACCCCTGAAACAGTTGGTACCGTGCTACACATAGATAGATTTCGCGATCACAACCTTCCTCAAGTAACCCTTAACATTCGGCTTGCGTTCACTGGCACTGAAACAAAAAAAAAATCACGGTTACAGTAAAGGTGACTACAGCAAAATTAACGCCGAACTCGAGACCTTCTATACTGACACATTCCTGCCATCTTTCTACAGTCGTAACATCAGTGATAACTGGGATAACTGGGTGGTCTACAGAGACAAATTATTTTCCCTAGCCTACCGGTACATTCCCTTATTTCACTCAAAAAGGATAAAGATAACCCCTAGCTTAGAAACTAAACGAAGCGTTTATTGACACCAAATTTTTGCGTCATGTTTTTATTGCTTAGATCGATGCCTGCAGGGATAACTATCATGAAACAGTAGTTCAAATACATCATCGGACGATAACTGAGGGACTATAACGCCGCGATAACCGCCGTCAACGGCTGCCGTTAAAAAAGCCCCGAGTTCGCGGGCGCCCAAAAGTACGCTAGGATGTCATGGTTTACGCTGAACCGGGCCGGCGCTAACACGTGGGTACGCGAAAACCTGTGACGCTCCATCCACGCGCCAGACGGTTGCGCCTTGTCATTAGCCGGGTGCCGGGTAGACGTCAAGGAGCAGGGGAGCACACGGCTACGTCACCTCGTTTGCTCTGCCACACCCTGATGTCACACGATGTCGATTTCGGTGGAAGCCTCCAGCACAGCAGTCTCGTCGGTGCTACGTTTGCACTCAATTTAGGATATGTTCCACGCGACGCATGCTGTTTATAATTTACGCAGGGTACCCTGGTGGGTAAAGGAAACGAACTGTACACTAATATCAGCCCCGAAAATTGGTATCAGTACCCCTTTAACACCGTTGGGTGGGCAGTTTAGCGCACGTGAAATCCGCTCCCAGAAACCGCTGGCGACCTCAGCGTTCTGCGCAGGCACACTGGCGTCTGCGCTCCGCTGGCCGAAAATCCGCTCAGCTAAAACTCTCTAGTTTTGCATTTTCTTAAAAGCGGCAATATCCTTTTTATTTTTCCCAGCACATGGAAAGGTTCATGCCCTACTGGAAATCCTGACGGCATTGCACATCCTTAAAATTTCAGCTTTTCCTTCTATGCATAACGCATTGCAAATCAATGGGATTCCCATAGCAAGGGGGAAAATGGAATCAGTTTGTGAGAATGAAATATCAAGCTATGTCATAATAACAGTGTTTACAAACTGCTATTTTCCCTTCTTAATGTATATATTATTCGACCAGGAGCATAGCCTGAGGGGGAACTTTCAGAGACTGAAAAAATAAAAGAAAAACGATTTTGATAATTTATAAAACGAAATGAAAGAAAAAATTGCGTCCACCTCCCCGCGAGGGGAACCCTGTGTAGATGCGACGCATTGTGGGGTTCACTTGGTGTTTCCGTTGGATTGATTCTGAAATCGCGTGAAACGTGTCGGGAACGCGTATGATTATTATGTTTTATGATTATTATTATGTTTTCTTGGCCAATCTTGGTCAATCTCTTTAAGTGGTATGCTTGGGGCTTCGCTGTCGCAACGACCTTTACTCCATCATTGTTGCTGTAAGTGGGAGCTTCTTTTCTTTTATTGCAAGTGTTAATCATTGCCCCATCATGCGTTGTATCAGTAGCATCTTGACGTAGTTTGAATGAGTCAAGGATATAAGGCGCGTTCGTAGCATTTGATTCTGTCTCGGTTTTGTGGCGCAGTGGGAAGAGCACCATGTACCTCGCGTTCCGCCCACTGGGTCGTTGGATCGAAACCGGGCGCCGCTAACTATTATTTTTTTTATACTGTAGGGGGAGGGGTGTGGACAACGCCGTATGGAGGGACAAGACGAGTGAATGAGATGCAGTCGCATCTAAAACGGAAATAGCATGTAAATGACACGTGCTTACAGGGTTTTATTCATAGTGATTGGGAACTTCCACACTCATGACTGTAACAGGGCTGGACGAAGCTACTCGGGTGCCCATTCATTGAGCTTACTCGAAACACCAAAAAAATATTTTTTTTCTGCATCCTGTCTGCACTACGCTGTTAATAAACATGTGAATAATTGTCATTCATATGCTGAGATCAAAGTTGGGGGGGGGGGGGGGGAGCATGTAACAGTCCGGCGCTTTCTGTCTTTGCATGGGGCGTTTCCTCTGAAAATGATCAATTATACATTGTCGCTAAAGTATCTTTGGACAATATGATAATGGTTCAAGCACAGCTATAATGGCTCTTCGTTAAACAGCCAGCGCCTGATTTTCAATTCTCGCGCGCTAGTAGAAAGCATGCCGATACCGTTTAGGATTGCGATATTTCCGTCTACCGACGATAAATCGAGTAGCTTCAGTTCGCACGCAAAGTAGATAAAAGCACCGAGAAGCTCAGCAATAAAAGACGAAATGTTGTAGGTATATTTAAAAAGGCAAATAACACTGACTAGAAGCGACACCGTCGCGTTCGTTGTTGTCGTTTCCTCCTCTTCAAAAGGGCTCTGTTTTTCTTTTCTTTTTTTTTTTTTTCGCGCCCAGTGTCGCGTCGCTTCGAGCTGTCGTTTTGCTTCTCGTCAGGAGCAGCGCTATTTTTTTCGGCTGTCTACGATCACAGACCTCCCGAACCAAGGAAAACACTCATTTCTAACGCCAAAACCCCGTCATTCCCAAAGACGGCCAGCAGTTTACAGAATCCGGCTCCTTGTATGACTAGAACTTGAGTATGCACAAACCGGCAGCGGCTTGATAACTGCTAATTCGATTACGTCTGGTGTGCGTGGTCGCAACACTTGACACGGGGGAACCAGGACGATCCGCAGACAACGATACGTCGCACGCTGCCGAACAAGCTTTCACGCACGTATCTAAAAAAAGGGAAAGGGGGAGAAAGAGCACTGCACGAAACGCGAAGTTACCGTAACCACTACATAAATATCATAATGGGACATCTTGAAGGTAGAGCACTTAAACACGGACACTAGCGAAAGAAACGACAAACCACAGCGCTGTGGTTTGTCGTTTCTTTCGCTAGTGACCGTGTTTAAGTGCGCTACCTTCAAGATGTCCCATTTGCATTACCAACTAGCCCAGTTGTCACTTCTTCTACACATAAATATCAGTCAGAGCAGGCAATACTAGCTACAGGGCATCCGTAATTGAAAATAAATCTAATCCACACAAGCTCCCACGGCAAGTCTGGTCCTTCCTCGACGAACTTACGGTCTTTTTACAACAAAGCTGTATACCTCTCGTTGGTGGAAAAATGTCGTGGCGTAAACGCAAAACGCACTGCAGGAAAGCAAACTTTCACTGGCAATGGTGATGACAGTGGATGAATTCAAGACAGTTCCCGTGTTCGGATTCGAACATGGGTCCTTCGCGATATGTAGCCGATGTCAATGCGATTGTGCCATTCCGACGCGGTCGAAGCCGTTCGCATTTGGAGAGGGGTACATGGACGTATCCAGTAATTAAACATAAATATGCACCCCTCAGTCAAACGGCTACGATGGTTTAAAATTCGTTTCAATAAGCATCATACCGCATATGATAGATGATAAGGTCCTGTGAACAATGGGAACACCCTCGCACGCGTTCCCGGTAAAGGTTAGGTTGCAGCTTCTTTCGAAAAGGCCGTTTGATCTCATTTGAAACTCTCATGTGAAGTGCAAACCGCATAATGGTTTATAACCAAGCCTGCAGCAATGGGAGCACGTTCCTTCACCCCGCGTGTGTTTCCCGGTTGCATAAAATGTAGCGAAAATGGTCGCAGAACCAATCACGGTCTACAACAGCGACCACAAAGCGATTATCACTACCATTACTCTAAAGTAATAATAAAACATACCCCCCATCAGCATGTGTGGTGTTTCATGCAGCTTCGCGGGACATTCACGTTCGCAGGGCGGGATGGTGGCCACATTTTTTTCCTTTAGCGGAGGTGGTTAGTATATTTAGCTATTACTTCCCTCTAATATTGTCACCTGTCACGATTGCTTACTGCTCTAAAAGGGAATTGCGATCGCAGTACCAAGATGTAAAACATGCGCGCCTTCGCTGCGCGTGGGACATGAAATAACAGGCGTCAGGGAATAGTTTTCCGTCTGTATGGTCAAAGCTAAAGGCCAACAGTCAAACAACGTAGAGATATCTTCCCTCTCGCATGTACCCCCATGATACGAATTGTTGTTTAGCGCCGCCCTTGTAACTTTCCTCAACTGTGACATTTTTAGTTCACGGGAACTGCGTAGATGGCGCTACCTAGCAATTTATCCCAGGGACCTATGTCACTTCTAATATTTTTTGCAATTTCTGAACTTTTTCGTTGATAACTGCTGTATGTTGAATAAACGAATCACAGCCAGCTACCTTAACATTGCATACACACAAAGAAAACATTGAAACTGTGCTAAACATATTTCGCGACGAGCTTTTACACCCCATAAGCAGAGAAAATAAGCATTAAAAGGATATCTGTACAAACGTTGTAAAGCAAACGCGCGAGGTACAGTAGATGTACCACGAAAAATGTTTGTCACCAAAAATGTCGTCCTTTCACCACCAAAGTTAAATCGAAAAAAAAAAACAGCTGCGGCGTCTGGAATCGACATCCCTTCCCGGCAAAACGAAACCAATGCGAAGTGCCCAAGGCGAAACCGCTCGGCCATCGGCACACGGAAGCGCTGAATGAAGAGTGCGCTTATGTAGCTGCTTGGCGATAACGGCGACTGTGTTTCAGAAATTGTCAATTTGGAACGCTTTATCGTCCGCGTGATGACTTGTCGTTTGCACGCAAGGGAAGCCAAGTCCCTGCTCTAGCTATATCAGTTAACACAACTTGCACTTCAGCCACTGTGTTGTCACTAGGCGCGTTTTTGTGGCTGAAAGTGGCCCCAAATTTCAGCTGCTTCCATAGGCTCCCATTGTTTAAACTTCATTCGCTGTGGGAACAACTAATGTTGCGTGCGCAAACGTGCTGCGGCCTTTAAAATGTTCGCAGTGATTACTCGAAGCATTCCCCGTCCTCACAAATTCAATTTATGCCCTGTATTTTTAATTAAATTAAAAAAACAGCCTCTTCCCATTGAAAACGCGCGTGCTTCGCGTCGGGGCCACCAGGGGCGTCTTTGGTTCGTGTCCCAGATTTCTGGATATGAGACAAATGCGACGCAGCCCAAAGTATTTTCCCCAGGCTACACTTCAACGTGACAGGGCGCATTGGTGCGCTTATTTCACATTCTTAGCAGAAAGCATTTGATCAGGTGAGAGATTCGGCGCCACTCTGTCTAAGAATGCTGAGTTCATCTGGGAGGTTCAGGACACATCCGCACCATCACCGAAGGACCGGTTGAAAAAATCTTCCTGACATAAAATTTCTGCATTCCTTTAACTCTCACCCGTCCAGCAGGTTCTAACGGCTCTCGAACTGCAGCGCCGGAGAGAAAGCTGCGGGGCGACGCCCTCCCTTCGGGGACAAGGGTTTCCACCCCCGCAGTTAGTAGCGAAATTGTTGCTTATTAGAATGCAACCAGAATCTACGAGTGCCTACGTTTGGCCGCAGTGGAGATATTAGGTCTGTTGCCGGCGATCAATACAGTCTGTTTCACTTAACTTCACTGGATTCCACGTGCTAAAAAATTACGCCCATCTTCCCGCGAGGGAACCCTGATGTGATGCGACGCATCGGGGAAGGAAGGGGGGGGGGGGTCAATTGGCGTTTCCATTGGGTTGATTCTCTAAATCGCGTGAAACGTGTTGTGAACGCGTATGATGCATTTCATCACATGCGGGTGTTCTCACACGCGGGAAGATGGGCGTAATTTTACTTTTCATGCACATGCATACGCGACATGAGAAGCGAAGCACAAGCAAAGTCAAGTGCAGTCAAGCGAACGCACTTGACTGAACCGGCGCAGCGCACTCAACGCTTTATATTCAGCACTTGAAGGAGAGGAGACGAACGGAAAAGAGTTGGGCGTGCGCAGCGAGAGCAAATGCGAGAGAGAAGCATCAGCGAAGCGACGCAGCTGTAATGATAATAAGACAGAGAGAGCGCGTTGCACCTAGCTATTGGCGAGACGAACGGAGGAGAGTTTGCGCATGCGCAGGTGTTGTGCGGACACCGCGGCAATGACGCCGGAGGGACATACCCCCGAGCAAGAGATGCGTCACATCTAATAACTGCAGGATGTTCTGAGCAGCAAACATTATGATATTCCAAATGGATCATGGAGCGTCCCCTACTACAAGAAAGCTCCCCCAACTTCCGTGGACGTTTAGCGTTGTTTGTCCCGCATAAGTGTCGACTGAAAGAAGGTACAACTTCAAGCAGCAAATCATTGAGATTCGTTTGGCTTTTCATGGCTTTCAATCTTGTCTTTTGTTGTTAAATCACCGTGAATTTCACGTAAATTGTAAAATAATAGCTCTTCTGATACTTATTTTACGGAAGAAAATAAAATTACTTTCCCGCAGCACATTATGTGTCCGTGGTTTCACAGCAACTCAAATACTGGTGCTAAAATATGCTTCTGAAGCAAACAGTAATTGTGTCTATATATGCCTAAACGGGAGTATTTGGTGCCTATACATGCCAAAATGACACATCTCAGTGCCTATTATAGGCGCCTAAATCCTGGAATTTTCGTGCCTCAAGTTCCGGAATATTACTAACCTCCTTTGGTACAACAATAATCAGCCAGATGACCCCTAAAGTCTCCTTCCCCACAAGTATGTTATTTCCTCAGGTGCAGAATCTGGCACGGCGGGACATTTCTGTTCCTTACAGTGTAAAAGTATGTCCAACGTTCTTTTCAGTTTTCTAAAAATACAGCAGCGAAGTGGACGCCGATAACCGAAGTGCACAATAAAATTACAACCCCGTACTCAATTGGCGTGCCTTCAAAACTATTCCACCAACAAATGAGTTACTAGGTACGCCCATATTATCCCCATCTAGTTGATGCCAACCGCTAACCGTAGGGGTCTCTACAAAAATTCAGCTCCTTTCGCAACTGGGATGCGAAGGCTGAGGAAATAGCGGAGCTAGTGGTGTTCTTTGGCTTTAACTGGGCTTTGCTTGGGTTTGCCTTTTTTAAAGAAAAACATGGTTAAAAAACAAAGCTTCTTCATGCAAACTATGTTAAACCAAGGTTCACAATCCACTCTCCTAACGTCCCAAATCCAAGCTGCGAAAGTCCAAAACCAAAGATAACTTCTCCGACAGAATTTCGGAAAAAGAAAAACACAAGAAAAACCGAAAAACTAAAATTGCCAGAAAAATGTTATGACAAAATAATAAATATGCATCTTACACATACAGAAAAGTCAGCAAGAACGTTTAATGAACAAATACAAAATAGCGAAAATAGCGAGCTATGTAACCCCCTGCATTCCCAAAGAAGTGCAGATTTTGCGGAACTACCAGCTTAAATTGTTATCACAGCATCAGTAGATAACTTGTCGGACAGAACTCAGATAAAAATTCAAAATTAATCGAATTAAAATATTATTACTTCTATAAAAATGACCCGACAAAATAACAAAAATATATGCATTGTGTACACCTCCCCCCAAACCTTAACAATGAACAAAAAAATTCAGGAAGAAAACGTTCAAAATACAAAGTAAAAATAGCGCGAATGGCAAACGCTGTAACGGATGCACTGCGTTTCCACCGAAGTACAGATTTTCAGGAAGTTAAAACCTAAACCGTTATATAATAGCTTAAATAAAGATAACTTGTTCGACAGAATTTCGATAAAACCCCAAAGTTAGGAGTGGAAACAAAATCACAAAAATAATACTTCAAAGTAAAAAATATGCATTTTATACCTCTCCCCAAACCCCAAGAATAAACGAAAAAGGTTTGAAAGCAACGTTCAACATACTAATAAAAATATCAAGAATGGCGGAACGTGTAATGCCATGCATTACCATGAAATGGCAGATTTTGCGGAAGAGACACCTTTAATCATTTTAATAGCCTAAATAGAGAAAATTTCGCGGACAGAATATTGAAAAACCAACATATCAGAAAAATAGGAAACAGAATTTACGAAAAAAGGTTGACAAAATCAAAAATTCGCATGCTATACATCTCCCTTAAAACCGAAGAATAAGCACGAAAATCTGAAGAAAACTTTCTAAATCCGAATACGTAACAGCAAAAATTGTGCACCGTGTAACGCCCTGCATTTCCATAAATATCGAGATTTTCCAGAAGTAACAACAGCAATCATTAATTATAGCGTAAAGGGAAATAATCGGTGGACGAAATTCGGAAAAGTGAGACATCATAAAAAATAACCTTCTCATAGGTATGATTTGTTCCAATCACAAATGCGCATCTTATGCATCTCATGCCCAAACCAAACAATACTAGAAAAAAAGTGCGCAAAATAACGTTGAAAATACAAATAAAAATGAGAAAATGACGAATTGTGCAACGCCCAGCATTTCCACAAAATTGCCTATTTGGCGGAAGTAGCATGTGTAATCGCTTTAATAGCGCAATGGTTATAATCTGCTCGACCCGCCGCGGTGGCTCAGTGGCTAAGGCGTTGCGCTGCGGAGCACGAGGTCGCGGGTTCGATTCCCGGCCTCGGCGGCCGCTTTTCTGATGGAGGCGAAAAGGAAAAACGCCCGTGTGTACGAGATTTCGGCGCACGTTAAAGATCCCCAGGTGGTCGAAATTAATCCGGAGCCCTCCACTACGGCGCGCCTCATCGCCTGCGTTGCGTCGGGGCGTTAAACCCTGCAATCAATCAAATCAATAATCTGCTCGAGAGAATTTCGAAACCCCCCGCACGAAAAAAAAGAAAACCGAAAATAACTTCACAGGCATGATGTGACAAAATGAAAAAAAAGATGCATTTAATACATCCCCCGAAAAACATACTGAGAAATACGTGCAAAATTCGAATAACAATAGAGAAAATGGTGAACAGTGCGTTCGGTTTTCCACAAAAGTGCAGATTTGGTGAAACTAAGAGTTTTATTTGTTATAAGAGGAAATGGAGATTATTCGTCGGAAGAAAAAAAAATATGAGAAAAACAGTAAAAAATATTTCCACACAAATGATCTGAAAAAATAAAAAAATTGCACCTTAAACTTTTGCCCGAAACCAAAGATTAAACAAAACTGTCCCCACAGTGCTTAAAATAACAAAAATTGCCGCACGCGTTGCTTAAAATAAGCATATTAGAGAAGTAAAGGCACTTCACCCCTTTAACGATATAAAGTTACATCATTGGCGAAAAGAGACAAAAATATTAAAAAGAAAAAAACAATCCAACGTCTTTCCCTACGCTATTTGGCTGTAGAGAACTCATTTACTACATATGCGAGATAAACAACTCCTAATTTCTTCAGATTATTTCTGTCAAATGGTATTGTTCTCCGCCGCTGCTAATACACTACTCCTCTAGAGTTTGTGGTAGCATAGTGGTTAGGTTGCCGATTTCACCGCGTGAAGTTCTAGGATTCAATTCTCGGGTCCTCTCTAGTCATATTTTTTTTCTTCAGCCCGCAAGGAGTGCACTAGCCCCTTGCTTGCTCGCCAATTTTCCTCAAACTTCTGAGCCTCGTATCATCACTCTCCCCACTTCGCCCATGATGACAGTTTTCTGCCAACGATCCACATGGACAGAGCTCAACCTTAAATACCTTCAATGTTGAAGCTCACTTTTCGTCTAACCTTGTGTTTCCATCGCCACACTTGCTGGCGCACTGGGGCAGGATTGTCCACCACTTACAAGGCGTGCCCTTTCGGCGATTGACTGTTCCTTTACATTACCCCAGGCTTTATAAAGATGTTGGGTATGGGGCTACGGTATGGACCCCTGTATGTTGCGTATGTTGGGTATGGGCCCCTGTGGCCGAGGTGCGTTAATAAGGAAGAAAAAATTCGGTATGTGCACTATAAGCGCTACTTGCGTAAATGTCGCTAAAGCAGTAAGGGAGCAAGCACAGATATCCGGCCCTACACGCGGTTCATGATGTGGGGCCCTACATTACCCGCACTTTTTATGTATCGCACGGTCAATGAATACGGTGCTAAGAAGAGGCTCCACCTCAAAACGAGGCTGTTCAAGTGCTTCGTGGTTTGTAGCCATTGTAAGGTCTGGTGGTCTGTTTCGAGGACCAACTTTCTATCACACAAGAACAGATATTTTCCCACCGCCCAAACGAGCGCTACGCATTCAAGTTCGGCGGTGGAATACTTGCTTGAACGAGGGGGAAAGTGTAGTGCTAGCACACGAAATGTTGTGGATCGTTCCATCTTTCTCGTGCAGCAGAACCGTTACGCCGATGAAGATGCATGAATTTTTACGTTTTTTTTACAGTGTGCTCGGGCACACATTCTATTTATTTACATGCGGAGCAAAGTAAAATCCTGGCTTCTAGAGTTACCACGATTTTTATGTGCATCAATCTTAACCCTTAATATGATTTTGGCTATTTTTTTCTCTCTTACCAAGTCATTGCAACTTCTGCACGCGAAAATCAACAATTCGTCAGTGTGGAATGTAACTCGGCTGAAGACTCATGCGCTTCTCGGACTTTTAACGTCAGCGGCATACCCAAAACAGCGGGTTAATTAGGTGAATTATTTGTGGATCTTGACAAATGCTTTTAAAAGCCAACGTCACTTTTTGTTGTTAGCTGTTCTATTATTATCAGTCGTGAACATCGCAAGGCTATCAAAATCGCATTGTCACGAAGTGCCACTTCTGAAACTCTTGGTTGCGGAATGAGACTGACATGGGTGCCTACCGTGGCATTCTATACTGCAATGGTCACTTCCTGTCTTCTTCGTGTAGATGCTGCATATAGTTGGTGTTAAGCTTTGTGTGCGTGATCTACTGCGGTGAATGTTCTCTGGCCCTAAGGTTGGAATACACGCTGCAACAAGCATTTGTAGTACAATCTTATCACCCAGTCAACAACTGGTCGCAGTCAGAATCTGAAGATTGTCTTCAAGGCGTATAATACAAGCGGTGCTTTTATACACTGTTTATCAGACTTGCGGAAAGAGGCCAGGGCGGCGCAAACAGCTACTGAACTGTGAAGGCAACCTTTTTCGTACAGTACAGTTGCTGCTCTTTATGTGAATTTGTTACGAAACGGTGGCTAGAGGCCTCACTGTAGCTAGAGGCCACATATCCAATCGGTCTCCAACTCCAATGTTAGTTCGTTAGCCTTCAAACGTAGCCGCAAACAAAGCTTCTTTATAGCCGTTCACCTGTGACAGGCGATGTCTCATATCAGCCTGCGTGCGCTCTTTGACATTCCTCTGCCGCGCACGTAGCCTAGAACTGGCTTCTGCGCTTATTTTTTGATTGCGTCAACTATCATAAATAAAAATATATACCAATATTTGCAAGCCATTCATAACGCATGTTGCTGATCATCCTTCATAAGCTTCCACTCGCGTAAATCCGGACATCTTAGCTTGAAAGCAGAATTTCAGAGACTAGTTTGCCTTGCCAACTGCTGCAATGCCATCTTAGGCATTTTTTATCAGATTTTAATCAGGCTCTCGCGCGTCTCGGCGCCCGTAGCAACCACATTCAGCGGGGTAGTTACCCTCACTTGGGAGACTTCGAAAGTAACAGTGAGCTCGCGGGCGATGGCCTCCCTCGATGGCGTGAGGAAGGAGGCAGCTCGGTCCGCTGGACGGAACAGGCAGGTGCCGCCGGCCGGCTGCGCGGTAGGGAGTCACCCGGACAGTTTTTTGGACTTCCGCCGCTTTGCCTTGCACTGCTGGATGGTCCATAGACCCTCACGTTGCTCGTTACCAAGTTCTGATGCTTAGGAGCCACCCGAAGGTGCTGCCGCAGGCAGGCGCGTAGCGAGGATTTTTTTTCGGGGGGGGGGGGCTAAGGTTGTTCTCAAGCCCACCGCCGCCCCCTCCCCTCAATAAAAAAAGTGCGGTAGTTTACATGTTTTGTTCATTAAAAAGGCTGCATTGTCCTGATAACAATAATATCAGTTTTATCGCGAACTTCAATGGAATAGTCGAGATATTAAATAGAACATATGAAGCAGTGGCGAATCCCCGCCCACTTTCTCGCGATTTCTCTATGACATCCCAGGATCTCGTTAGTACGATTGGCGCCCAACGACCTAAGCCACCGCCAAGGAACATGATTGCGCGGTTGTAGAGTGGCCTCCACCGATCCTATCATTTGAATTCTAACTCGAAGTTAACACACTCATAACTACTTTTTAGTGCTGGCCTATATACATCACTCCCGCCCATATTACGTCACTGTAGCGCTATAGTGTTTGATATTTGTTGCATTGCTTCGGTTGAAAAACATCTGTGACTGGAAGGGAGCGTGTGAGTTACGAAAGCTTGTTCCACCAAATTGAACGAGGCTGTATTTTGTCTTCATATGGCCCCTTTAGGGTCTCTCTCATGATATTGGTGTTGATTATGACGGTATTTGCGCCAGGTGAAGCTGTAAACTAGGAGAAAATCCGCAGACCGCGGGGTGCAAATCTGTTCCCCTGATACGGGACGTATTCTGCACGCACGGGCACCTTGTGCAGGCATTGCATTAAATAGCCATTCTTTCATGCGATTCCTTGCTTTATTTCAACCTGTGGAGTATGATGAGTGTGAGATCAGCAATAAAATGACGTGGGCCGTAAGAATGAGATTTTTCATTTATTTCTTCTTGTCCAAAATACAAAAGAATTTTTTTTGCATATAAGCATTCTACGCCCGCACAGCAGTTTTCATTGCAAGGCTAATGAAGCTCATTCTGTGCAGTCACATCGAATTCATGCCCTTAGGTTATGTGTAGCGCAGGTCTTATCTTAAAAAAAATGACAGGCTGTGAATTATGCCTACAATAATCGTTATATCCCTAGCAAAAATTTCAGCAAATACTAACCCTATATAAGCAGACAGACGTCTCGCACAAGAACAGCGCAGTTAACGTCGAAAATTACACGAAAATGGCAGAATTAGCCCTTATGCAAAGCGAAATAATTCAGCCATCGGTATTTGTTAAGCCATGCCAGTTAAAATTTCCGTTGATGTTTTTGGTCTCAACGCAATCAGGACTCCGGGCAGACATGAGAAGCTGGTGCTTTGTAACATAGTGAATCTGGTTTACATTTCGGCACAGCCCAAATGTCTGCTGTTGTGAGCTTCCCTATTGTGTTCTGAAATAGTTGCATTATTCACTGCCAAGTATTCAATTCTTCGTGCATAAATGCCATATAGGCTGTCAGAAGACGTGCACTATCCAGTAACTTTTCTGGGGAGGCCATTCCCTTCAGGTGTATACGTACCACTCGTGGATAAGGTAGGGTAAGTCACTGCAAAGTTGACCATTCAATTCTGTATTGAGCTTTATATTCATCAAGAAAAAAAAATAACGCGAAGACGGCGGTGTTGAGCAAAATATTGCTGTGTGCTGGCGGCGGAGGCGTGCTGGGGCTCTTGAGAGGGACTGTGGTCTGTAGACTGTTGAATTACGAAATTCTGCTGTCATAACAGACCGATTGAGCATTGAAAAAACGATACGACTACGCACACAGAACTTCGAAGGCCAGGAAGCGCTGACGGAAAATTCTACCACAACGGCACGTACGTTTCTGCGCCACGATTGCGAATGTCCTTCACTTGCGCACGCTGCATGATGATTTTAAATTGGGGTACAGCAGTGGATGCGCGCGTTGGTATGAAACGTGGTGACAAAAATCTCGATAACGGACACACCATGCGACAGGGGCTGCTTCACATGGAGTTGTGCCTCTGTAAAAACAAACTACTAAAACTGCAGCGTGAACTAATATATTTTTAACTATTCATGTACTGGTACTAGTGCTGTCCCGATACACTCTAAATATCCCTTCCCAATATTGTGCATAATAAAATATTTAGGCGTTTATACGAGTTCAATTTGCGTTTTCCTTCATTGAAAGTCACCTATCCGCCTCACCGTGGGCAATTCTTTCAAGGACGAATTCAAACGCAAATGTTGCATTCGAAATAAAACGAAACACAAGTTTTTTACCTCACAGAAGCAAAGGTATTGTAACGTCGTGTAAATTTAGGAAGTGATCAATTGATCTACACCGCAGAGCTTAAGGCACAAGGTACAGCAACCTCCATCAACCAAATACATCAGTGGTCATGCAAGGAAAAATCATTGGAATAAATCGACTTACAATTTGAGGCCTCTTTTGTGTGTTGGCACTTAGAACATGAGCTTCTCAAAGGCATGGGCGCTTTCGTCCTTGCAGCATATTGCTGTTGTTGTGGCTCAAGCCGATGAATATACACTGCTCCGGGCAGCGGCCGCCCAGGTAAAAAAACGGCCGTGAACGAAATGGAGAGGCTTTAGTTGTGACCGAGGTTGAAGATGGCCATCGGTTCTTTGTTACTCTCGCGACTGCCGTCTGCTAGTGGGGGGGAGTGACCGCTGTGCCCTCACGTTTAGGATAAACTCTGGAACTGGCTCTATGAGCCGCAGCGCACCGTTTTGTTGACCCGATGTTCTCCAACATCCTAGGTAAGGGAAAAATACCGCCGAACAGATCTGCCTAATCGCGGAGGTGAAAATGACTGTCGCACCATCGCTTTCAGAGGGGACCCGCAGAGCGCGCAATCTGGGACCACACCAACAACACACTGGCTGGGTCGACAGAAACCTGAAAAAGGAAGAATGAATGGGTGACGCGCGAAAAAGAGGCATACTTTGGTGTGAGCCCCGCCCTCACTCACAAAGGCCACTGTCCACGCACGACATTCATTCAGTTAACCCCCACATTTCACCGAATACGCAGCCCCTGCATGGCATTCTTCAATTACCTTGCAGGAGTCTTGAATGTCTGCCCAAGGTAGCTCGATCTCCCCCTTTTTACGAGACGAAGCGGCCATAGTCTGCCACCACCGCTTGCATGTCGTTCTAATTAACATACAGTGATCGTCTGTTCCCTTTAGGCCCTTCATCGTACCAGTCTTCACCAGTCAATAGACGGCGGTCCCTCTGCTTTTCCGTCGGGATTTAGTGGGGACCACACCTTGCTTCCTCGTCCATACCGTGACAAGTCAATCTCCTCTGCTGAGAACGACTCAACAGGCCAATTATTCTCTGTGTGGCGACATCTTACGCACAAAGGGGCACAACGCTCCCGCGCGCTGAGCTTACCCGACGGCGAGATCGGTTTTGGGGCGCACCCCTCCGCAATTATCCTGACTCAGGCGCTTCGTTTTGTGTAAACAAGAATGCGTAGGGCAGGCATTTAGTGATGCATGTTACTAATAGCGGCACTCGCGAAAGATGCGCCTTTGTTCACAGGCGATGTACCAGGCCAAACAGGCAGCACGGCGCCAGCCTGGAAAATATGGGAAGGGTGGGGGGAGGAGAGGGGGGCTGAAGCCCGGTCAGGACTCCACTGGCTACGTCACTGAGGAGAGGGGTGCAGTGAAAATTTCGGGGGAGGGGGGTTTAAACCCCCCAAATACCCCCTCTGGCTACGCCACTGGCCGCAGGTCGCGATCTCCATGGGGAGCAGTCCGCTAGGAAGTTCGTTTTTTGCCTGGGCGCCGCTATGTTGCGCGACAACCGGAGGGAAGGCAGCGGTGGTTGTGTGAATACCGGCCAGCGGCGCTCAGCGGCTCCTGGCGCCACTAAAACAGGGTGTCGAAGCCGGCAGAAGCTCTCCTGGGCGAGCGGCGGAGTGTGGACTCGGGAGCCGTGCGCGGCGAGAGAAAGCGTGCAGGGCTGACGACGAGCCTAGAGCCCTTTAAGGCCCCTAAAATGACTGAGGTAGCGCCAACCACTCCCTCTTTCTGCACCTATCTCCCCTTTTTCTTTGCTCTCACCCGCGGCGCCGCACACCCTTGAACTCGGAGGCGGTGCCGCCATTTTTGTTGACCGCTTCAAAGCAGACGCCCTCGCAACGCTACGGCCCGCTCGCTGGAGCTTTTCTTGCAGTTTCCTCTGCTTTTTGCGCCAAATCGCTGTTTTGTGGCATATATAGGATTTCTAGAGTCTTATTTTTTACCAACACGCACTAAGTGAGGTTGTTTTGTTTTATATTTTTTGTATACAAGGGGTTATTTGTGCGGGGTGGATGCCGCTCACGCATACGCACAGCGTGGTGTTTACGTCTGCGCCATGCTTGTAACATTTCAAGATAGTTCTTGAACAACGAAAGAATGGATCGTGAACATTTCGGGCTCCCCGGTTACGGTAATTCCTTTCTTGCATTCGCGTGACTGTGGTCGTGCAATCACTGCACAAAGGGCTCGCGCACGGTTCGCGGCAGTATACAGAGCGCTTCATTCGCACACGCCGTCGTTCGAGCGCTGCGTTGGCGTCCTTGCATTCGCCTTTCTTACGATGTTTGTGAATCATTACCGCGTTCAGTCTGCGCCCGCGCTTACTACTGGCATACCTCCTACCTTACTTCCGCGCAGTTTAGAGTGTTTTGCCATTTCTCTGTTTCTTTCACCTGCATGTCGTTATAGGCCTCTGTGAATAGATCAAAAAATACACATGCTGTTGTACGTGCGTGCACGTAGAGCGACGGGGAAAATCCCTGCTTCCCCGACTTCGCAGCCGGATACACTAAACCGCACTTGCGGCCGTACCTTCATATGCCAACCGAATGAAAAACGTAGGCTTATAATTCTGGGAACAGGCGCCAGAGAAGACTGCGATAAATCGATAAGGTAAACTGAAATTACAGATTTGTGGCATCTTATTTCTCATACGAACCAGAGATCGAGTCTCCCTTGAGGTACAAATTATGTAACTAATTACTACAGCTAATTAATCATGCAATACGTTTTTTACCCGGCGCGGTCGTTTACAGCCGTTATAAATGGAGGAGCCTGTGCAGAATTGTTTTGTGCAGGGATATATTCTGGCATACTTGTACATGACACTAACCCAGGAATACACCCGACAAAAATTCGAAAGAGAACCAATATCACAATGATTATCAAGAGGAGACGAATATGAATTGGTGCCACGAAATGGATATTTTATTAGAACAAACGTAATGACGTCGTGAAGGTGGCTTGTGCTGCTGACATGGCTTTTTGTGAGAACAAATGATGGGAGTGGCATTTGGATTTAGTTTTTTAACGCCACGCTCCTCCAATATCCTTTGCTCAGATTTATCCGTGAAAGCATCCAATGGGGAAGAAACAAAATGTCACCACCGAGTTTGAGATGCGCCACAAACACTCACCAAATATAGGCAATAATGCATTGCAAAGAGAGTTAGTGCCCGTTCTACCGTAGCTTGCTCAGATCTGTGTTCGCGCATTGGCTCAGTGCCGCGTGCACGCTCAACTCGCTTACACTAAATGTGTTTACGAGTAGTTTACTGGACAAAAATAGGACTGCTGAGAATAATACAGTCGTCCAGTCTGTTTTGGTTCACATCGCAATGACGGGATACGCTGCGCCATTGACTACTAAGATACGCACACTGCTAATGAATGGCCTCACGTGTAATGCAAGCGTTAAGATGTAATCAACGGTCCTCTGCGCACTGTGCATACACTGCAGAAAGGGCATGAAGCCATTGCTGTGCGAATACGCATTTCAAGTGCCCATTCAAACGTGCGCGAATTTAACAAAGCGATAAATTGCGAATCAAACGTATGTCAACGGCGCGGTCACTAGATTACCTTTCCTTAAATTGTTTTACCTAGCCGCAAGTTTTTTCCCTTTACAGCCTCAATTTGCGCCGCACCGACCAAGCACATATTACGCAGCAAATCACCCCAATGTCATAACACCGGGATTATAATACTACCCGGGTCGCTCACACACAAAACATGACTTCACGCCACAAAGAGCTCACACGCATTCGGAACGCACACGCTACATGGTCAGACACAAGCTGCTATCGGACAGAACAAGCACGAATTCAGGGGAATTATTTTTGCGTCACGTAAACCTTACGACAGACGGCTGAACATGCTATGGTGCAGATAATTATGCTGGAAGTTATGCTGGAAGTTAATGGCAAATACACGACCTCTTATCTAAAGCAAAGCTTCCGACGTGACAAACTCGTCGCTGCGCGCAATGCCTACTCAACAAAGGGTGGACGACGGTCGCGGAGGGAATACGGATTTCTTCGTAAGTGACCGTTCAAGCTTGCACAGAATTTAACAAAGCGAGAACAAGCATTCACAAACTTACCTCGCAAAAAAGTGATGACACCGTCGGCTTGAAGTATGCCCGTTCAAATCTATGCAACCAAATTTTTCTCCTTTCTGCATCGCGTTTCGCGGACGGGATAACGAAGTTTTTTGCCATCCCTGACCCTATTCGCGCTGCCTAAGGCACAACACATCAGCACCGCTAATTAACATAAAGTGGCACGGATGCGACATTCGTTCGTTCGGAACCAGCAGCTAATGCTTACTTTCCTATTCGCTGGCGCCTACGATAAAGCTGGCGCTGAAGCTACGCAGCCAAACATGGCGCTGCACCGGTGGTATTGCGCAATGCCGCAGCCGGCGTGCCGGCGCGGCGGCCGAGGCAGAAAAACAAAAAAAAAATGGCAGCTACCACGTGACTTCTTTGTTTGCCAATGGCGGGCGGCGCTGGCCGGAGAAAAAGAAAATAGCGAAACACGAAGGAGGGAAGGAGCGTGGTTGAGGGCGAAAGTCGGCGAGATCGTAGAATGGCGCTACCTTAGTAATTTTAGCGCCTTAGAGCTCTTCCCCCTGCTGCGCCACATGAAGTACGGGCGCGGGGCAGCGCCGTTGCAGACGACTCGAAGTGGATACACTGTTTAGCCGCGCCGCCGCTGGCAGTGCTGGCTGTGGGAGGCACATTTTTGGGGAGCTGGCTTTGCTGGCTCATGCCCGCAACGGTTTCAACTACCACAGTTCCCCCGGGCGCCGTGGCCTGGCTTGCCTGTAGCTTGCGCGTGCGCTTGGGACGTGGTTTGATGCGCGGAGGTGACGGAGGCGGTGCTGCCCACTTGGAAATGTCCACCACGCTGACGTCACCCGTAGCGCATGTGTCACCGTCAGCCTTGCCGCAGATCGTGCGCTCACGCAGCTGGGTCAATGGACCTTTCTCCAGTAGCGCTCTGCGATGCGCTGCTCTCGCTCCCAGCGACCGATCCACCATTATTGGGGGGCAAAATGTAATCAAACGGCGTTATACTGTATCAGACAGTTGCGAACGCTGCGCCAGCTAAGTGCTGCTCCGTTTTCTGAGCACTGAAAGCGGCTGACACGTATGCGCTACGGCTGTCATCGAAAAATTACTTTGCCACAAAAACCATGCATGGCTCCTGGAACGGCTTCCTGAACTGCGCGGGGCAGGTGGATAAAAAAAAGGGGGGGGGCGGGTTCTTCAATAATCCCCCAAGCGTGGTTCGGGCGGCCACCGCAAGAGGGCTACGCTACTGAAAAAAAGGCATTTTCTTTTTAGGAAAAGTATTTTCTTTTAAATGCGGAGCATTTCTTAGGCTCGCCTTATCCTGCGTCGTTGATGGCGGCGCCGTCCACACGCTCACTGCGCATGCGCAACTCTCCTCCTTACACCCACAGCTCCGCGATACTACACTATAAAAAAAAGAAATAGTTAGCGGCGCCCGGTTTCGATCCCACGACTACGAACAGGAGCAAGTGCTACGAACGCGACTTATGTCCTTGACTCATTCAAACTACGTCAAGAAGCTACTGATATAACGAAGGCACGCGAAGCTGAACGTCAACGTGACAACTTTAGAGGGGGATGCTAAATTTCCGGTGGGAAAGCTGTGGCGGGAAGCGCCACGCGCCTTGCAGCTCAACCAGCCCCGTCCGCAGCGCCTCTGATGCTTATTGTGGCAGGATGCCCCTAGGGATTGGCCAACCAAAGAATCCATCACGAGATAGGTTCGCGTTCAACCACCGTCGTCATCTTCCCGTAGGGGAACCACCGAAGAAGAAGAAGAACGAGAAGACACAGCTGCGAAGAGGAGGGCGTGTACATTGCTCTCACCCGGTGCACCAATGTCAACAACCTTTACCTCACCAAGGCTGACGGAGACTACCGATTCTACCGCAGAGACCACATCGACAAGAACATGATAGACGAGTTTCGGCGCCTCGAGAACCACCGCCTACTCACCGTAACACAACAGCACTTGCGTGACTTTGGCACCGGTGTGGACCCGGACGCGGAATTCCCTCTGGCGCTAGCATACCTCGGCAAAGTTGGCGCGGCTCACTCAAACTCACTCACATTTTTTTTTTCGAATCACCGCTCACTCAAACTCAGTCTCAATGCTGAGCAGCACATCTGCGCTCACTCAAACTCAAACTCACATTGAGAGCTAAACTCACAACTCACTCGGACTCAAAACTCAAAATTTACTCAAACTCAAAATGTAATCAAAACTCAAAATGTACTCAAACTCAAAATGTACTCAAACTCAATATCGACTCAAAACTCAAAATGTACTCAAACTCAAAATGGACTCAAAACTCAAAATGTACTCAAAACTTAAAATGTACACAAACTCAAAGTGTACTCAAAACTCACAATGTACTCAGAACTCAAAATGTACTCAAAACTCAAAATGTACTCAAAGCTCAAAATATACTCAAACTCAAAATGGACTCAAAACTCAAAATGCACTCAAAACTCAAAATGAACTCAGAACTCAAAATGGGCTTAGAACTCAAAATGAATTCAGAACTCAAATGGCCTTACAACTCTCTCATGCCAGGAATTTATTCGGGGTCAGATGGACTCTGATTTCATTACCAGTCAGTGTTTTGAAATTCACGCGTGGTAAAAATATTACGGGTGCAAATTCGTGAGCTAAAACTGTTGCATTCGCCACGACATTACACGGTAGCTCCTGTGAGGTCGGAAACAATTTTCGTTGCAGATTTAATGCAGCTATACCTGCTTCCCATGAAGAGTAACGCTGGTTGGAAGCAATTGTACGTATATATTGGATACCAAACTCTTGATGTAGGCTCCGTGTTCGTGTTCATGACAGAGGCGGTCCAGGCTCGATGGTGTGCTGGGTCCCCAGGTCGACACAAGGAAGATTGGGTGAGGGTGCGTGCGCTCACTGATCCGTTCATTTATGTCGAAGCTGTTTAGGGTTACGGTTCCGTGCATTCTTGCTCTGCATCCTGAAAAAACGCCTTGTGTCAAAGCGAACTGTCCCCCGAATCCCTGAAGCGTGAGGCGTTCATGGATATACCTTTGCTGTTTTATAGCGTAGCATTCTTTGCCGAGTACACCCCTCCCCCTATCGCCGCCATGATCTTGTAACACCCGGCATATACCCAAAAATGCAGATATCACGGAAGTTCAGCCTGTAATCATTATAAAAGCGTAAATGTAGAGAATTGATAAAACTAAATGTAAAAAATCTAAAAAAGAAATAAGAAAAATATCGAAAATGGCGAACCGTGTAACACGGGAGTCAGATCGTCTCAGATTGGGTGAAAATGCAGAGAGGTTTGGCGCTAAAGATTGTGGGTTATCAAATTGAGGAGGGAAATCACGTGGTACAAACAAAAATTGCCTCGTTGTTTGCTGAGGCACTTGTATTAGCTTTTATTAGCATTTGCTAGGTGGGATAAGCTCTTGTACCTCGGAAAAACACCACGCTGTCGTTGTAAGCAATGACCACCACCGTACCCAGCTGTTAACTTCCAGAATGCGCGCGTGTGTGAGTGTGTGTATGTGCGTGTGTTTGAGAGAGTGTGTGTGTGAGAGAGTGTGTGAGAGAGAGAGTGAGCGAGAGACAGTGAGAGAGAGTGAGTGAGAGAGAGTGAGAGTGTGAGAGTGAGAGAGTGTCAGAGAGTGTGTGAGAGTGAGAGAGTGAGAGAGAGTGTGAGTGAGAGAGAGAGTGTGAGAGTGTGAGAGTGTGAGAGTGAGAGTGTGAGAGCGTGAGAGTGAGAGAGCGTGAGAGTGTGAGAGTGCGAGAGTGTGAGTGAGAGAGTGAGAGAGTGGGAGTGAGAGAGAGTGTGTGAGTGAGTGAGACTGAGAGCGAGTGAGAGAGAGTGTGTGAGTGAGTGAGACTGAGAGCGAGTGAGAAAGTGATAGTGAGTGAGAGACTGAGAGCGAATGAGAGAGAGTGTGAGAGAGTGTGTGAGAGTGAGAGGGAGAGTGTGAGAGTTAGAGGGTGAGAATGTGAGTGAGAGTGAGTGTGAGTGTGAGAGTGAGAGCGAGGGTGTGAGAGAGTGATAGTGTGAGATAGTGAGAGTGAGGGTGTGAGAGCGTGAGATTGAGAGTGAGAGAGTGAGAGATTGAGACAGTGAGAGTGTGAGAGTGTGAGTGTGAGAGTGAGAGTGAGAGTGTGAGTGAAAGTGAGAGTGTGAGTATGAGTGAGTGAGAGTGAGAGTGAGAGTAAGAGTGAGAGTGTGAGTGAGAGTGAGAGTGTGAGTGAGTGAGAGTGAGAGTATGAGTGAGTGAGAGTGAGAGTGTGCGTGTGAGTGTTAGTGTGAGTGAGAGTGTGAGTGTGAGTAGAGTGAGAATGAGAGCGAGAGTGAGAGTGTGAGTGTGTGAGAGTGTGAGTGTGAGTGTGACTGAGAGTGAGAGTGAGAGTGTGAGTGTGAGTGAGAAAGTGAGTGAGAGTGAGAGTGAGTGAGACTGTGAATGTGAGTGTGAGTGTGAGTGTGAGTGAGAGTGAGAGTGAGAGTGTGAGTGTGAGTGAGAGTGAGAGTGTGAGTGTGAGTGTGAGTGCGAGTTGAGTGTAAGTATGAGTGTGAGTGTGAGTTGAGTGTAAGTATGAGTGTGAGTAAGAGTGAGAGTGAGAGTGAGAGTGTGAGTGCGAGTGTGAGTGTGAGTGGAGTGAGAGTGAGAGTGAGTGTGAGTGTGTGAGAGTGTGAGTGTGAGTGTGAGTGTGTGAGTGTGAGTGTGAGTGTGCGAGAGTGAGAGTGCGAATGTGAGTGAGTGAGTGAGTAAGCGTTTGAGTGTGAGTGTGAGTGTGTACATTTGCTATATACCTTTTGCTATATCCTCATAATTATAACCAGAAAGCATTTTCATATTTGTCCCACGTGATCCCCCTCGACGCGACTTTTAATTTGATACCCCACACACCCTAGCAGGGTCATATGGAATTCATACCAGTCAAACTAACCATGACTGTCATGACTGTAACCAGGACGCATTATTTAAGTGTCCGACGTGATTCCCCTAACTGGAACCTTCAATTTGACGCCCCACATGCTTCAGCGGCCTCACCTTTAATTTACCCCAATCTATGACTCATAATGACTATCTTATGACTAGAACTACGAAGCTTTTTTATTTGTACCACGTGATTCTCCTCGTCAAGACCGTGAATTTGATACCCTACACGCCCTAGCGGCGTCACTTCGAATTTACCCCTATATAAAACTCGCCATGGCAATCTCATGGTTATAACCAGGGAGCATTTCTGTATTTCTCCCACGTGATTCCGCTTATCAAGACCATTAATTTGATACCCATCACATTCTAGAGGAATCAATTTGAATGTTAAAGCAATCAATGACTAACCATGACTATCTCATGATATAGCCCTACCACATTTTTGTCCCACGTGATTTCTCTTATCGGAACCTTCAATTTGATGCCCCGGACACCCAGTGGCATCATTGTGAATTTTAACCTAATTTATGACCCATTTTGTCTCTGTCTATATAATAATCAGGAAGCACGTGATTACCCTCATCGAGACCTTTAATTTGATACGCCACACGCCCTAGCGTCATGAACTTGAATTTTAACCAAATCTTTGACTTACCATGACTACGTCATGATATATCCATAAGGGATTTTTGTCCCGAGTGATTTCCCACATCGAGACCTTGAATTTGATTCCCCACATGCCCTCGCAGAGTCATTTTGAATTTTAACCCAGTCTATGACTCATTATGACTGCCTGATGACTACAATCAGGAAGCAGTTTTTTATTTACCCCGCGTGAATCCCTTATTCCGGACCTTTCATTTGATACCTTACACGCCTTAGCCTCATCAGTTTCACTTTTCACCCAATCTAATGTGGTCATTATTCTGTCTTAAGGGGTGCTGCCAAGTCAATTCAGCTAATTCATTTGAAACAGCAGAAAGGACAGCCCCCGCCCCCATTTTACCCCGGCTCTCACCTCCTCCTTTGTGACCCCTAGTATATCAATCCGTAAACAGTAGTAGGCGAACAACCAGCACGCCAGCGCCGCCGTGTGCTTTCCACCACCCTTTCCCACGCTCTTAGTGGATCCGTCAGGAGGAAAAGTTAAGACAACCCTTTTTTATGACCTAACCAGCCAATTATCACTCACGCGCCCAGCCGCGAAAATTAGGTATACAGCAAGTGCTTATGGCCATGAAAATTCAACAAGAAAGTAAAAAAAAATCAGACACCCCCTCCCTCCCAACCGATCATGCAGATCGCGAATGGTGCCGTACCCGCAGCTAACCTGAATTCCGAGCCCACAGTGACGCATGAAACTTAACAGCCAACCTTAGCTGCCTGCTAGGCTACTCATATGTACTCAAACTCAAAATGGACTCCAAACTTATATGTACTCAGAACTCAAAATGTACTCAAAACTCAATATGTACTCAAACTCAAAATGTACTCAAACTCAAAATGTACTCAGAACTCAAAATGGACTCAAACTCGAAATGTACTAAGAACTCAAAATGGACTCATACTCAAATGGTACTCAGAACTCAAAATGGACTCAGAACTCAAAATGGACTCAAACTCAAAGTGTACTCATAACTCAAAATGGACTCAAATTCAAATGTACTCAGAACTCAAAATGGACTCAAACTCAAAATGTACTCAGAACTCAAAATGGACTCAAAATCAAGCTATACTCAGAACTCATAATGGACTCAGAATTCACTAGGTCTCAGGCGTACTCAAACTCAATCGGACTCAAACTCACTCGGGATCACTCGGCTCAAACTCACTCAAGCTCAAACTCACCATGCCACACTAGCCTCGCACTCACTCAAACTCACGCGTGAGTTTGAGTCCAAATGAGTCTGAGTGAGTGGACTCTTGAGTGAGTTCGCCGACCTCTGGGCGCTAGTAAAAACCAGATCACTCAACATAACGGCAACACAATGAAACCCCACGGAACCGCCACGATGCTTTGCATCCTCATCAGTGTTCCCCACGGAAAGATGGTGTAATTTTTTTTATTTTGACATAACTTTTTTATTTATTTTGTTTGTATTTTTTGGCGAGGTGATTGTACAGTGGCGTAATTGCGACTAAGGTCGCTGTGAAACGCTACCCCGTTACAAAGGGGAAGCAACTAAGCATCATCATCATCATAAGGTCCATTCCATTTCTTCTTCAGGAACCTCCTCCTGGGTATGAGGGCTCGAAGTGGACGCGTTCGTAGTTGAGGCGTTCATGGAGGCAGTCGTACCTTCGAGGGCACGCTCAAAGGCCGACGTCTGTTGGAGCGGCGGGGCAAGTGCGTGGCAGGTGGCGGGTGGCTGGAAGCCAACCACTCCATGGTGATAGGCCCGCGACAAGGCCGCTGCACGTTTCTGTTCCCTGATAATGCGGTCACAGGATTGGACGAGTCGTCTCGCGATAGGCATTATCATTTGGGCGCTTTCGCGAAGCTGGACGGCATCAGAATAAAACAAGCTCGAGTAGACACGGGTATGGCGTCATGACGGTAAAGGAAACTGTAATCCCGTTTTGTCGAAATGTCTATAAAAATGTGAATACTTGCCTGAGTGCTCAGGATGTCGTACCTTCTGATAGAAAAAATTTTTTTTTGTTTCAGCCGTAAAAAAATTCGTTATTAGGTCAGTAAATAATTAATTGTCGTGCCTGTAAACGGATAAATTGTTGCACTATACAAATAATTTTTTATTGCTATGCTTCTGAGGTCCAAAAGTGTACGAATGTAGACAGAAAAACAATTTCCCGTATTTAATAAAAATACCTCAGCGGAGGGGGTTTATAAATTAGGCACCTTTAATTCGCGGAATAACCAATAAACCTATGAAATGGCATTCGACAAAAATAAAAGATTGTACCCAGCCCAATGAAAAAAAATCGCCCATTCGCGCCGAACCATTTGGTCCCGTTGGCTTGGATATTTTAGGATCATTTCCGTTGTCATTATCTGGAAATCGCTGGATCGTGGTAGACACAGACTGTGTTACCCGGTACGCCAAAACACATGGGCTCCAAACAGCAGTGCTTCAGATGTTGCCAATTAGGTTAATGAGGAACTTTCTCGCTATCGTGAAACAAAGCCGAACTGGCGACCGCATACCATCTTCACACGTATGGCCTTACTGAACAGCTCAACAAAACTCTCACCGACATGCCTGCAATGTACGTCTCCAAACAGAATGAAGATTGGGACGTTACACTTCTTTGTCACATTTACATATAGTTCCTTACGGCACTACACTGCCGGATATTCGGCGTTTTCCCCCCATCAGCTGTGCACCCGACACCTCAATTCGTTCACGTGGGCCGCCTGAAGCTGTACTACACACGCGGTCCACCTACCGCTGCTCCTCCCTCACATTATGCACCGGGACGGGGCTTCTGCGTCTGGGGAGTTGTGTCAAAGACCTTTGGCAACCCCACTAGAAAGTTAGATGCTGTCAATAGCTTCGTTTACAGCTACATCCAATCTTTCCTTCTGTGAGTGTGGGCTACCGTTGAAGGACCTGACGGATTTCCCATTAAACGAAAGCAAGGTAGACAAAGCTCGACAACGGTAGGATAGGCTAAATGCCATGAAGCTGCCACTGGGTCACTGACTACGTTAATCAATCATCAGTCAACTTGTTGAAATGCACTACAGTGAAGATGCCACAGCCGCCATGACATGAGCCCATTGAGCCCCGCACTTGTTCCCACTATCCTCGGCTGTTTCCGGTTTGATTTAACATGGCGTCGCCCTGCCCTCGCGTTTCGCAGTGAAAACAGCTTTGTCGCTAATTCCTAGGTGCGATGTCATGTTCCAAGCTGTTGATTTCGCCTTCAATTTGCCCATTCTAACCCTCACCTAAAGTTTCAATCGAAAAACGGCTCCGTTTTTGAGATAGAAGGACGAATTTTCAGGTCTTAGGCCTGGCAAAGTAGCGTTTGTCGTCGTCATAGCAATAAGTTCACGGGATCACGAGTGGCTACTGCAGTGTCTGTTCGTAGATGGGGCTAAGGATCCAGGCGCCCTACGCGCGGCGAGCGTCTCGCACGAGTTGCAAACTACATGCGCATGGACTACGTACACTTTTCACGTTTGCGTAGATAAACTCTGTACACTCGTGAAACTAAAACTGTCTAATCTCACTTCACGTGAATAAGTGGCTGCAGTGATTTGCAAGATGCCTCACTGTTGCGTGCCGGGTTGCCGGTCGCACTCGCGGTTTACAGGTAAGTATAATCGCCCATGCGCTATTTTTCGAGCAAAACGGAAGCACTACATGTCTGCCTCACTATGTTTTGTGTTCGTTTAGAATAGATTCCCAACTGAAGAGAAAGTGGGTCGACGCTGCTGAAGCTGCCAACGCACACCTTTTCACCGGCAGACCGATAAGAATGGAAAACCACTGCGCGAATCGACGAGATATCTCCACAAGATAACGGCAACTATACTCACCGACAACACCAATTATTAACCATCGGGTGTTGTTTTCAATGCAACATTTAACCACAAAAGAATAGGCAGTAGAAGAAGCACTGCGAAATCTGCTGTAGTGCGCACATTGCAGACGACGACGACGCCCCAGCGGCTGCCGCGCTGTGTTGCCAACGTAGCGAGGACGCCACAGTCAAAGCGCCGCAAAAAAATGTCCGTGGCATTTTGCCAGATTTAGCCACCGGAGCAGTAAGAATCTAGGCAACACTGTCTATGGGCTCAAGAAAAATGACGACACTGCCTCCACACTTTTTGCATTTAATTGGGATGCTAGGGACCTATCCTGAGTATCCTTTTCTCCATGGTCGTGATGGACCGCTTCGCAAAATATTTCATTCTTCGCCGCAATGTGACGTAGGAGCGGGCACGCTTCAACAAGCAGGTGCAAGAAGAAGGGGAATCTGCCGAAGACTTCGCGACGGCACTTCTCGCACTGTCCCAGCATTGTAAGTACGGCAGCCTTCAGGAGCAGCTAACCTCTCGCACTGCCCAATCTACGACCCATCTCTCTCACCTCCTGCCTCGGAAAACTTTTCGAACACGTCATTTATAATCGGCTATCCGCACACCTTGAAGAACATTCCCTCTTTCCCCCAACCTCATAGGCTTCCGCCCCGGACTGTCCACACAGGACCCCCTTCTGCAAATCCACCATGATATTCTACAACAACCCCCCACCAGAGACTATGCGGCGATCCTCGCCTTAGATCTTCATAAGGCATTTGATCAGGTAGGGCACCCCGCCATTCTTAGCTCCATCAACACACTGCACCTAGGCGGTCGAACATACACCTACATACGCAATTTCCTCACTGATCGCACCGCCACTCTCCGACTGGGCACCGTCAAATCAAACATTTTCGACATGCCCAACAGAGGCACCCCCCAAGGGGCCGTTCTATCGCCTCTACTATTCAATCTCTCCATGCTCTCTCTCGCGAATGCTCTAGAAAATATACCGTCCCTCCACTCGACAATATACGCGGACGACATTACACTTTGGGTCACGCAAGGCAGCGACGCCCACATAGAGGCCACACTCTCAGCAGGGGCTGCCACAGTCTCCCGTCTTGCTGCACAAGCAGGCTTGACTTGCTCGGCGTCTAAATCAGCACTCTTACTCCTTCCTCCACCTAGAATTAGACCCACTCCCCTGACCACCATTCAGGTAATGCTGGACGGACAACCAATCCCCCGGGTCTCCCAGCTTCGCCTTCTCGGCATGCATCTCCAAGCCAACAGGAGCAGCACAGACACCATACATCTTTTGCGCACTCACACCATCCAGACTATTGGTCTCATTAAACGTATCACGTCTAGGAAACATGGGCTAACGGAATTAGAACGGCTGCGAATTGTGCAGTGCTTCCTGGTGAGCCGTTTTTGCTATCGCCTCCCGTACGCACAGCTCACCCCATCTCAACGTACCTCCCTCGATGCCTTACTTCGGAGAGCCTATCGCTCCGTGCTGCTACTGCCCCCCCACGCACCCACCCAACGGCTCCTCGCGCTTGGTATACATAATACCATAGACGAACTAATCGAAGCCCATCGCCTGGCCCAGCTTACGCGCCTTTCCCAGACCCCGGCTGGTCGGCAGATCCTCGATCGAATTCATGCCAACCCCCCGCTTATACTAGATCCTCCAGCGCACATCCCCCGGCTTCTCCGCGGGCGTCTCCTAATTAAGCCGATCCCGCGAAATATGCATCCAGCTTACCACCGCGGACGCCGTCTAGCCCGAGCCCAAGCACACCTCTCCTGCTACCCTTCCTCTGAGCATACTCTCTACGTAGACGCAGCGGCCTACCCCACCCATCCTGCCTTCGCACTCGCTGTAGTGGGCGCTTCTCCAACAATCCCTCAGGCTTCAGCTACAGTCGCCACCACCTCCTCAGTAACTGCGGAAGAGGCAGCCATTGCCCTTGCCCTAACTCAATTACCTACCCCCCAGATCATTTTATCTGACTCCCAAACTGCCATACGAAATTACACAAAGGGCGTCATTTCCACAGCTGCCCTCAAAATTTTGCTTCAGAATCCCCCTGCCCACCCCGGGATGCTGCTGTGGACTCCGGCCCACACCGGCGTAGGTTGCAATGAGACGGCACACCAACACGCCCGAGCTTTGATATCCCGGGCTCCCGTTTCTTTTACGCCTACACACGGCATCCCCGAAATGTCCCACGCGTACCTTCTTACGTACAGGGACATAACTCAACATTACCGCCTCCTCCGCAGGAACCTACATCCCCCGCACCCTTCACTTACTCCGCCGGCAGCGCACATGTGGCGGCTCTTACAAACCCACACTTTCCCACACCGCACTCTCCTTGTGCACACTCACCCACACCAATTCACCTCCCCTCACTGCCCCTTATGTGGCGCGCTGGACACTCTCTTCCACTCACTCTGTGAGTGTCCGCGCGACCCCTTCCCCCCTTTCCCCTCCCCTTCTCACTGGGTGCAGGCTCTGGGGAGCTCTGACCTCGCAACGCAAGAAGCCGTCACGGACAGAGCCCTGGACGTCGCGGGGGCCCTTTGGGCCTCCGCCACCCCCTACCCTGAACCCAGTGTAAAATAAAGTGGCACTACTACTATTCAGGAGCAGCTGGTTCGTGGCCGATTAATCGTGGTTATACGCGACAAGAAGTTGTCTGCCAGACTACAGCTTGACCCTGACCTAACACTTCAGAAAGCCCTAAAATCAGTACGCCAGCTCGAGACAGTCAGGGGCAGCAAGCAGAGTTCACACACACACACACACACACACCGACCCGACCTAGAAGCTGTCAAGAAGTTGGGCTCTACACGTCGTGCACAATGGCAAGACACACGCAAACCACCTTTTAACTCGACTCAAGGAAGACCCGCGGCTAACACGTCTCAGGGCCCTAGGACGTGCTGTTGGTGTGGTAGAGGTTCACACTCACGATCTACCTGCCTAGCAAAGGGCCCAAAATGCAACTCCTGTCACAAAAAGGGACACTTATCGTCCGTATGCCTCTCTAAACGGGTTGACATTGTGCAATGCACCAATCAGGAAGCCAAGTGTGCGTTTCTTTGCGCCGTGAGTTCACCTGGCATCCACAAATGGGAAGCTACCATCATGGTGCAAGGACAACCTTTGAGATTTAAAATCGACACTGGCGCAGATGAAACTGCACTCTCCCCCAGAAGCCTTCGAACGACTTCAACATCGTCCCATTTTTGGTCATGTCTCAACGGAAGCTCCACGGACAGGATGGACGGTCGTTGTCTGTACGGGGAGTAGCACGACTGCAGCTAGCGTTCCGAGATCATCGGACCACCGAAGATGTCTACGTTCTCTACAAAGTGCGCTACACTCTCCTCGGGAAGCGAGCAATTGAAAAGCTCCGGCTGATCACTTGCCTCAAACCTATCAGCCACACGGTAAACCCTAAAAAGGAGTTCCCGTCACTGTTCACTGGCCTACGCACTCTGCCAGGACAATACGGCATTCGCCTTCAATATGGAGCGACGCCGTTTGAACTGTGTTCACCTCGACGCCTTCCAATTCCTGTTTACGAGAAGGTCAAAAAGGACCTGGAACGGATGGAACGAACAAGTGTATAATTTCTGAGTGGACGAGCCAACACAGTGGTGCGCTTCAATGGTGCCGGTGGTGAAGCCGAGAGAAGCCATATGTGTGTGTGTGGACTTTACAGAGTGCAAGCGCTTGTTGCTAAGGGAATGGCACTTAATAACTTCTGTTCAGCACACTTTAAGGCTTCTCTCTGAAGTACAAATTTTTTCCAAGCTCGATTGCAATTCGAGTTATTGCAGACTATCCTCGCTGAATCAAGTAGGAAGCTAACGACTTTCATAACACCATTTGCAAGGTTTAACTTCAATCGCCTCCCATTCGGCATTGCCTCAGCCCCCGAGATATTTCAGAGACAGATTAACACCATTTTGAATGGAATACCACGGGCCTTTTGTCACATGGATGACATTCTCGTTTGGGGAGCTATCACAGAGGAGCACAACGAGACCCTTCGTACAGTTGTACGACGCCTCGCCCAAGCGGGAGTCACGCTCAATGAGGCCAAGTGTGTGTTCAACGTCCGACAGTTCATCTACTTGGTGGACAAAATCGGCCAGGAAGGCATGCGACCGGATGAGGCCTATATCAAGGCAATTACAGAGATGAAATCCCTTCAAACAGGACAGAGTTGCAAGGGGTACTTGGTATGGCAACATACCCAGCTCAGTTTGTTTGCAACCTGGCGGAAGTGTTACAGCCTCTCACTCTGCTGCTGTTCAAGAAAAAAGTTTGTCTGGGATTCATCTCGACAAACTGCTTTCGACAAGTGAAAGAAGCTTCTAACAAGTCCAGTCTTCGCTGTTTATGACCCTGCCAAGGAAACAGTCGTGATAGCCGATGCTTCTTCATTTGGACTTGGAGCCGTTCTTCGTCAACGACAGGCTAAAGTAAACTATGCAGTCATTGCCAACGCTTCTCGCCTGTTGACGGACGCAGAAAGACGCTACGTGCAGACCGAGAAAGAAGCTATACTGCTTGTCTGGGCTTGCCAGACGTTCTCCGACTACCTCGTCGGTAAACAGTTTTGTTTGGAAAGCGACCACAAGCCGCTCGTTCCAATATTCACCTCCCAAGCATTGGGTGGTCTCAAGGCAAGGCCGCATCGTCTGCGGATGAGCATTATGCGCTACTCCTACGACATAGCCTGCATGCCAAGGAAAGAACTTTTGGCTGCAGACGCACTGTCACGAGTACCGCTCACGGCTACAGATCCATCGGATCTAGCTGAAGCATTCGAGACCTTCGTACATTTCGTGACATCAAGCGTGACCATCAAAACGCCATGCCTGCGATGGCTGAAGGACAGTCAACAGGAAGACAGTTTATATATACAACTAAAGAGGTTTTGCAGCAAACAATGGCCACCTACAAGAGACCTGTGTCCAGAGGCCAAGCAGTTCTTCCAGTTCTGTCTCGAGCTGTTTCATAAAGGTGACATTCTTTGGTATGGGACCAGAGTAATAGTTCCTCATTTATGCCGACCAGTTATCCTGCGGCTACTGCATGAGAGACGTTTCGGAATCACGAAGATGCTGGCAAAAGCAAAAGAGACAGTCTGGTGGCCCGGAATTTCACGGGACATCGAAGACGCCGTCAAGCATTGTCATAAAGGCGCCGAAACCACCCTCAACAGGAAAATTCCGCTCAAACCAACACCATTTCCAGTAAGGTTCTGGCAGCGGATAGCAATGGACCTTTACTTCCAAAAATAACAAGTAGTGGCTGATCATTACAGATTATTACTCCAGATATCCGGAGATCGCACGTCTTCATCAGCTATCGGCAGCGGCGGTGATGACCCACTGCAAGTCAATCTCTCCTCGCCATGGGATACCCAAAGTTGTTGTCACAGGCAATGGACCTCAGTTCTCCACAGTTTCCACGTCAGAATTCGCCACCTTTGCTCGTGAGGACGCGGTTTCAATGTGTCACTTCAAGTTCTCACCACCCTTAGCGTAATCGAATTGCAGAAACAGTTGTGAAAATTATTAAGGCATCGACTTCGAAGACACGAGACATCGACGCCATGCTTCTGGCTCACAGGGCGACACTGCTTCTAAGCGATGATGGGACGTCGCCTGCGTGCTAAGCTGCCCATGGCGCCCAAACGGCTGGTTCCTGAGCTGCCATACTTTCGCGATGTGCAGAAGTTCGAACAAGAGGACAAGGAACACCGGCCAAAAGCGCACGACCGACGCCATGGCACGCGGAACCTGCCCGATACAGATGAAGGAGACGTCTGGATCGTAAACCTTAAGAAAAAGGGGACATTGGTACAGGCGGCGCACGAACCGCGATCGTACATCGTCGATAGGAAAGATGGAGCTTTACGCCGGAATCGAACACACCTTGCTCCTCTCCCCCAGGCTGGGCAAGGGTCAACCCATGAAGCACAAGGAGCTGCACTAGAAGATGGAACCATTGGGGAGTAAGGTGTAACGAGATGCCAGGATTCACCGCATAGGCTTAGCCGGTGTATAATTTTACCGAAGAAGTATACGGCCTGAACCTCCCTCGACGGAAGAAGTATGCGGCTTCAACCTTCCTCACTCGTATATTTCGGATGGAGATGTACGGTCAACATCTAAGGTCGCGTTACATCCGCAGCTACATTGCGGGCAAAGAGCGTTAAAGGTCTCGAGGAGTTTTCTAGAACTGATCTTGGAATAAACTGGTGCTGACGCGGAGCTTCTGGGTCTGCCTCCTGCTTGCGGCGTACACCTGCGACCGTCCTTAAAACACTTTTCAACAGCGAGTCATGTTTCTGTGCCACAATCGCCTGGCAAGGCCCGCGATTTCTTTATTTGGGTGGCGGCCATGGCGGCTTTCTCGGTCGGATGGTGGTGGCAAAATGTGTATTGAACCAAAGGGAAGAGACGGCCATTTTTTGTCGCTGCTTCCTCAACTCTCACACTTTAGTGACGCCGCTTAGTTGGAGTGATCGTTTTTTTTGTCAGTCTACGCAGCGAAAGGGTTTTCGTCGCTCACGGCGCGCGGCTGGCTCGTTTCCGCCAGACGGACGTCAATTGGCCAGGAGAGCTGGAAGTGTCCGGTGCAGGCCGCCTGCTTGACTCCTGGAAGGGAACGTCAGCGGGACAGGGAAGCAAAGGCTTAATGGGGTCGGTGTAGGCACGTTACTGCGGGGCAGTCTGCTCGACGGGGGAGAATTTTTTAAGGAAGCACAAGTGGTGGCTCATGACAGTCTTTGGGAGATCGTAAAATGTGCTTGTCGCTGGAGTTGGTTCCGGGGATGAAGTTGCCTTAGCGGATGTCTCGTGGAAGCCTAGCAGCGGCGTGGTCAGCTACGTCTCCGGAGCCCAGTTCTTGTCCGTCGTCGTGAACCTCAAAACCATCTTGACTCCGCCCCTCGCGCCCCAAAATGCGGGAGCGACTGCCCGGCCAGGCCGGCTGGTCAGTTCCGGTACCTGTTGTCGTTTACCTACTGGCGAGGCTAGCCACGCCTAGACAAAGGCCTTTTTCTAGAGCACGTACTGATTTAGGCCTTCTCCTAGAGTACGTTCTACTGCGAAGCATGTGTGCCCGCGTCAGACGAAAACTCACAGGCTACCACTGGCTACACAAGCAAACATTCCGGGCTAGTATTGGCTACTGGCTGCACCCCTGGATACACAAACAAGCTACTGGTACCATCAGGGATCGAACCTGGGCCCGCATAGAGAAGAGGAGCGAGAGCCTGCCGTCTTACCGACTAAGCTAAGGCCACGCGTGGAGAGTGAAGATTAAGACGGTGCTTCGGCTTCAGAGTTTGGGGAGGTGGAGCGCGCTCATTGGCGGATACGCATTAAACAAGAGTGAGGGGGAAGCAGTGAGAGAAATGACTCAAAAAACGCGCATGTCGCCTTCCTTCTCCACCTTCGAAACATGATAAAAGTGGCCGACAGAAACACCGCGTTCCAAACTGCGCAGTAAGGCGCCGGCCCGTGCGACATGAAATCAAGGAAAAAAAAGAACGGAACTCCCGCTCGCGCTGTTCAGGCAGGGGCGCGCGGCTACTGCGAAAACGGAAATTTAAATTTCACGCTATATACCTCCGTTCAATTCATCATGAGAGGAGTGAGACAGGGAGGCGAAGAGTCTGATGTGTAGTAGCAGTAAGCGGATGCCACGTGTGAATTCAAGTGACGTCGCAGGGGTAATCGTTGTGGCTGTCGTTTACAGAATCGCAGTCCAACCACCTTCACAGCGGCGATTAGAGCCATTTTTTGTCTTCCTATTCCAACCTTTGTGTATTTGCTGTTTGGTTTCTGGGCGCATGAGTAGTTAACGCCATGGTTAACCACCCAGCACGCACGTGCTCTCAATGTATCACGTCCCACGCTACGGCCTTCGAGCACGAGTACCTATATGGCTGCGTGAGTTTTTTTTGTTTTGTTAAGCGTTGTCTCTCCTTCTGCAAATTCGTTTCATGCTTGTGTGCTACATTCGTTTGTTTAAACAAACTCCTATACACACGCCAGCTCTCTCAATAACTTAGAAGGACTTGTTGTTGGGCGAGTTGGTGCATTTTCTCGCACTAAGGAAGACGCTACACAGAGAGAGATACACAAAGACAGGCGCAGACTTGCAACTAAAGTTTATTCCACGCAGAAACACACATATATACACATACGGGACTGTCATTGCGCACGCGCGAAAACCAAAAACAAACGCAAAACATAACATATCAACAACATGTGGTGAGCATTTTCAAACACGCTCGTCGATAAACAACATGTCACTCTCCTAAAGCACAATTCACGTATCGCTAACACAGTCGTGTCCCTTTTTTCTTACATGGTAAGCCTCGCGAATCTCTCTTGCTCGGCTATTCTTGCACCTACATAATATCTTCACTTGCTTGAAGAGTGGCTTACAGAGTGGCTTACACGTGCACGACGAGCAATGATTAGGGAGATGTCCACTTGCGTGATTCTAATTGAAAGTTCGTGTTCGCGGAACCTCACGTTCACACACCTGCCAGTCTGTCTGACGTACACTTTGCCGCAGGAAAGGGGAATCTGATAGACTACTCCAACGCAGCAATCAACGTAGAAATTATTGTGCTTCTTTCCGCACCCTTGCTGCCTATTTTTACCCTTTTCAATGGGCGAACTCATCTCCGCAAACTTGACAGGTGCCGACAACGCCACTTCCACGCCATATCTCTTCATGACCTTTTTAATGATTGCAGCGCCGATGAACCCCGTCTTGACGATGACCTTCCCTTCCCTTCCCTGGGCATTGTTGTGTCTCCCCATCCGGTGGTGGAATGTTGGGGCGGCCTCCGCCGACGCCAGCCAGTCGCAACCCTTTGTATGGGCCTCGCCGGCGGCTTTTACGCAGCGTCGGGGGAGGCTTTCCTTTCATCCTGACCTTCGGGGACGGCCAGGGGGGGAGCGGAGGTCAAAATCCTTGTTGGCATGTTCACTGCTGTGGGGGAGGCGGCATTGCTCGCGCCCTGCTTGCGCATGCTTCGAAGAGTTGGTCGAGAGCTGCGACTGCAAGCGGTCGCACGAAGACTCGCTCCCGTGGCGGTTTCTGGGCGCCAGAACCCCACGCATCTTTCCAGCCAACCGTGCGGCGTTTTGGCACCTTTTTGGCCTCCGGGCCCCCACCAGGGATCGTGCCGCGATACCCCCTTGCGCGCTGCGGCGCCTTTTAATTTTAATCCAGTTTTCTTGTCTTGTGCTATGTTTCGTCGTCTCTTGTAAATACGTGTAAATAGACATATTTTTCTTCATCACCTACTGGCCTCGTCCGTCATCGGGTCCTTCACCACCCTCCACGACGACACCACTCACCTTCTACGAACCAAACTTTACTGGCGCAGCCCGACAGCGTCGTGGACATCTTCGTCGCTTCAAGTGACGAACTCGTGAACGAAGTGTGACCCAGAGGCGTCTTCGAGAGTAGAAGAGGAGAGAAGTCGACACCCCGCAAGGACAAAGACGAAGCAGGGCGGCTGCGAGCCGCCTGCGAGACAACGAATGGATTAGTTTTCCTGCCGGGGAAACTTCACTTCAGGACCTTCCGATCCCCGCGTGAGACGAGTGGGACTGACGTGTGTGGTACAGCGGAGCGGCCGTGTCATCGACGGTGAGTGGTCCGTCTCTGCACCTTTACTTTTTTTGAAGGGACATCCTCATTGCCAGGGCCCGCCATGGCTAGAGATTACGAACTTGAAGCCGAACGCGCAAAAACGCGAGAGCTTGAGCGGCTTGTAAGGTTGGCTGAAGCGGAATTCCTAGCGCGTCCGGGAAACGAGAACGTGGTGCGGCCGTGCTGCAGTTGTGGTCAGACAACACACTCGTCCGCTGACTGCCGCCGTTACCGCTATCTCGACCGCGAAGCCAGCCCACCCCCTCAGAGGGAACGGTGGGTTGAGGTAGCTGATTCTGAGGCAGGGGAAAGGCCGCGTCTGGTCACTGCGGCAGGGTCCGGGATCTCAAAAAGACGGCCATGCAAGGTTGGCAGGCGGCTGGTGGGGCTGGGGGTCCCCACTAAGCCGTTCAAGCTAAAGTTCGACACAGTCAATGAAATTGCGGTGTTGAAAAGGATCTTCACCCCTGATCAGCTGACCAGGCCGGCGAAATCTGTCTCACTGGCTTCCCGGGAAGGAGCGATCGCGAACCCCGCGGTTCTTCCCCCGTCGAGGGCTATTGTCGGCGGCACTTCGGCTGCCCAGCCAAGGGTAGCGGAGTCGACAGCTCAGGCCACGGGTCAGGCAGGCACGCTCGCTGCGAAGGCATGCGCCGGGAAAGTGGTGGCGGGCTTGGTCAGCGATTGTGCAGGCAAAGCAAAAGAGCCGGGCAATACCGAGGTGTCTCCTCTGAGATCCACGGCGGTAGGAATAGAGGCGGTCGGTAAGACAGCCAACGCCGACTTGGGTGCTTGAAAATCTCTGCCGTATCGCGACCGGCCCTGCCCAAAGGGTTTGCTTGGGACAGACGCTACCGCGGACGGCTGCGGTGGCAAAACTCCTGCAGGCACGGCGGCTGACGGCAGAGTACGGGGACAGGACGGTGGTGCCATGTCGAGAGACCCGGACGTGCACGCCATTCAGCTTCCGTCCGCTCAAACTTGTGCGCGAGCCCCGGCATACCCGCCGGTGCTCCCTTGCTTTGTCAAGCCATTGCACAGGAGAAAGAGAGGCTTGCGTCGTGCACCGGGAGACTTCTTTGGTCCCCCCAGGCGTAGACGAAGCTCAGCAGCGTCGAACATGGTTGACCGCCACACTGCTCGGAAATCCTTGCCGAATCATGCCCGAGCCTGCTCAAACGGGCTTCCGGTGGCAGTAGCTCCCTCGGACGTTTGCGGTTGCAAAAAGACGGCAGGCACCGCGGCGGCGGTATGCAGTGGGTTCGATATGAGAACGAAGGTCGACAAAAGGGCAGCGGAAAACAACTTGGAATGCGCTGGAGGGGACGGTGTCAAACACGTACATGAGTTGGGAAGCGTCTTACTTCGGCTCCTGGTCATGCGTGTGGCTCTGGCATTGTGAACTTCCCGCACGGGCTACAGAGGCGGATCACCTGACGCCGCGGCGAAAGCCGAACATCGCGATTTGTGCAACAACCAGGTGAACTCTCACCTCGAGGCTGCACCCGATTAATTCGAGTGCTACTGGCGGAAGGAAAAACTGTGGTGCACTGACTGAACTGTCATGAACGGTTTTTTTTTCTTTAGCTGCTGTGGTTTTCTTTTTTTTCCCATAAGCTTGCGGGGGCGATAGCGTTCACCTTGCGTTTTGTTTCATAATTGCATTCTTCTTGTCCCTGCCGTTTTCCTTCTTCGTTCCCCTTGGTGCTCGCGAGCGAGTACACTTTTGTTGTGCCTTTGCCGTTGGGGCTATATTCAGCACGCGGTATTCTGCTGGTTTGCATGATGTTCCCCGGGAGTGTTATGCATTATTTGTTCCTTCCCTTTGTGTAGCAGTTCACTTTGTGCTTTGCTCGTATGCGCAAATTTTCCTTGACCGCAAATGCATACGGTCCTCAAGGGATATTTCTCGCGGAGTTTTTGTTTGTTTGTTTGTTGGGTTATCCGCGCTGTAATCACTTTGTTTTGGAGCCTGTAGAAGTCGAAGCAGTCGTGACACAGGCTTTTGATAGGGGAGCTGTAATGATTGCAGCGCCGATGAACCCCGTCTTGACGATGACCCCCCTCCCTTCCCTGGGCATTGTTGTGTCTCCCCATCCGGTGGTGGAATGTTGGGCGGCCTCCGCCGACTCCAGCCAGTCGCAACCCTTTGTATGGGCCTCGCCGGCGGCTTTTACGCAGCGTCGGGGGAGGCTTTCCTTTCATCCTGACCTTCGGGGACGGCCAGGGGGGGAGCGGAGGTCAAAATCCTTGTTGGCATGTTCGCTGCTGTGGGGGAGGCGGCATTGCTCGCGAACTGCTTGCGCATGCTTCGAAGAGTTGGTCGAGAGCTGCGACTGCAAGCGGTCGCACGAAGACTCGCTCCTGTGGCGGTTACGGGGCGCCAGAACCCCACGCATCTTTCCAGCCAACCGTGCGGCGGTTTGGCACCTTTTTGGCCTCCGGGCCCCCACCAGGGATCGTGCCGCGATACCCCCTTGCGCGCTGCGGCGCCTTTTAATATTAATCCAGTTTTCTTGTCTTGTGCTATGTTTCGTCGTCTCGTGTAAATACGTGTAAATAGACATATTTTTCTTCATCACCTACTGGCCTCGTCCGTCATCGGGTCCTTCACCACCCTCCACGACGACACCACTCACCTTCTACGAACCAAACTTTACTACCTTCTTAAGGTTATGGGACGTCTTGTGAACATATGCACAACTCCACGTTTTTTGTTGCGTTCACTTCCGTTTTTCAATACTAGCGTTTTCCGTTCTTATAACATGTTTAATACTGCCTGCGCTGCGGAAGACCCGACTGATTGCAGGAAACCAGCTTGATTTACCCTTGTAATCTGCGCTTCAAAGCCTTCTTGAGCTTTGTGGGGGCAAGATTTCTTTAAAGCCGACATGATGCACTGGGAAGCTATAGCACGCTTGATAGTTTTTGAATGTGCTGAATTGTATGGCAAATATTCTTTTTGTGACCTTGGTTTATACTTCCAGCAAACATGGTTGTCACAGAATGTTATAACTATGTCTAAAAACTGAATCCAGTTATCGTTTGTTAGTTCGTGGGTTAAGGTTAGCCCGTTGCCATGGCACCCAAAAACACTTAGAACCTCTGCAATGGCGTCGTCATAGGTATTGGTGGGTCGCTTTTTTAAAAGTACAAGGAAGGCATCAACGTAACGAAAAACAGAAACAACCTGGTCGCAGTCGAGCCCCTCATTCAACGCTCTGTCAATTTCTGATAAAAGAACATGGCACAACAAAGGAGCAACACATGATCATATGCATATACCCTGTTTCTGCACATAAAGGGGCTCGTCAAATTTTACAGAAGTAGAGGTGAGGTAAAACTCAAGCAATGCTAAAAACCTATCAACAGTTATCCCAGCTGAGTTCTGAAAAGCCACTTCCCCATGAGATTCAATACATTTCCGAACAACCTTAAACAATACATCGTGAGAAATAGAATAAAACAGGTCTTCTACGTCAATAGAAAAGGCACAGCCAATAGCTTCGTTTGATTGTAAAGAAAAACTAATAACGGTTCCCGTGTTTTTAGATTCAAACGGATCCTTAACCTATAGTTTCTTCAAACAACTCTGCAGGAACCTACAAACTTCGTTCTGCCAAGTACCTCTTTCACTCACAATTGTGCAGAAATGAACGTCTGATTTGTGCGTCTTTGCAGTGAAGAAAACTCTCAGGCAGTCTCCTTGGCTCCTGTTGACTGAGGTAGCCAGTTTTTGCAGCTCTATCTGTTTGCACATGGCCAGTGCCATCGCTTTGACCTTTGCCGTGTTCACTGACACAAGCCTGAATTTCTTTTGCACGGCAGCTGCCACTTTCGCGTCAAAAAGTCCAGTCGGCAATATAGCAAAGCCTTCTTCCTTATCCTACTGCAGAAGGCGTAGGTCATTGTCTTTAAAGAAACGCACAATACCTGAACTGGGGTCCGTCCGCTTTGGCCGTCCGTCCGACTTCCTGACCATCTTTGTGAGGCTGTCAACTCGTGTCGCGTCTTCCGCAGCGCAAGCAGTATTAAACAAGTTATAAGAACGGAAAACGCTAGTATTGACAACGGAAGTGAACGCAACAAAAAACGTGGAGTTGTGCATATGTTCACAAGACGTCCCATAACCTTAAGAAGGTCATGAAGAGATATGGCGTGGAAGTGGCGTTGTCGGCACCTGTCAAGTTTGCCGGGATGGGTTCGCGCATTGAAACGGGTAAAAATAGGCAGCAGGGGTTCTGAAAGAAGCACAATAATTCCTACGTTGATTGCTCCGTTGGAGTAGTCTATCAGATTTCCCTTTCCTGAGGCAAAGTGTACGTCGGACAGACTGGCAGGTGTGTGAACGTGAGGTTGCGCAAACACGAACTTTCAATGAAGAATCACGCAAGTGGACATCTCCCTAATGATTGCTCGGCGTGCACGTGTAAGCCACTCTGTAAGCCACTCTTCAAGCAAGTGAAGATAATATGCAGGTGCAAGAATAGCCGAGCAAGAGATTCGTGAGGCTTACCATATAAGAAAAAAGAGACATGACTGTGTCAGCGATACGTCGATTGTGCTGTACAACAGTGAGATGTTTATCGACGAGCGTGTATGAAAATGCTCACCACATGTTGTTGATATGTTATGTTTTGCATTTGTTTTTGGTTTTCGCGCGTGCGCACTGATAGGCTCTAAGTAGCTCCAGCATCTTCAGCTCACCTGCACACGCGTGGACCGACCACCCTGCAACAATACAAATATTGCCGTGGCTTCTTATAACTATTTTTCGATCCCTCTTGTTCGCGCGATACGCAAGGGGGTTGTGACATTAGAGAGTTATAGCAGACCGGAAAAACGGTTCCGGTATGGTACTTCTAGCGTCTGGACGCCACCGCGCATGCGCAGAATCCTGCCGTAAGCCAGAGCGACTTAAAAGGACGGTGGCGAGAAGTACCGTGTCCAGTCGTTCCAAAGCGGACGGCCGCTTTGGAAGTATTTTAAAAATGTCCGCCTGGCTCGCGCCTAGTCGAGCTAAAAAACCGGATTGTAAATTTGCGATAGTTTGAGAAGGATGAGGTTGCGAGAAGTGAAAGCCCCGCGAATATCAGCAAGATGAAGCAGCAAGCGAAACGCGGTCCCGACCCAACTGCGCTGGCTTGTGCCGTTGAGAGACGCCTGTGTGACAGCTTATTTTAGGTTAAATTAAGGCGATGAGGCTACATTACTGGTATTATGCAAGATTGTCGATTGAGAAACAGTCGCTCTCGCTGCGCGGGCCTCTCAGATACAAGAAAAATTGGCCGCGTATTTGCTCCTTTCGTTGCAAATGTCGAGGCAAGACGATAGTCGACTGGTGCCCCTGGCAAGTGAAAGCATCCCTTTTCGTTCCCGCCCACCTTTCATGCTGTTCCTCTCCCGTCTCGTTGTTCCAAGATAACACGCTAGAGGGTTGCTCAAGTCAATTTAAATTGACTGCGTTACACTGCTCCAAGTCGGGTGCCTCGATGCCAGCGCTGCCGTACAGCCGAGAAGTGTCTGAATCGAGGCGCCCTACTACAACTTTTATAGAACCACGTTTCCCTACTACACGAGCGTTCCAAGTGGAACGCGAAACCTATTTAGTGGAACCTGGGCGGAGGCACGCGCTTCCAAGCTTCGGCGCTGCAGCACCTCATGTGGGCTCCCGCTTTTCATCGATTTTCGCTGTGCTAATTATCCGGTAGCTCGGATTAATTGCTACCAACGTGACCGGTACCACTTGCGGACCCGACCGATACCATTTTCGGACAAGTGGTACGCGACTTTCTCGATTTACGGGCGATTCTCTGTGCGCCAGCGTGGACTCCGGGCTAAGCCTAATTTAGGCCTAGCTCGAGTACGGCCCCCGGCCGCGCCGGCCCGCGGCCGCTAGGCCTAACGCCGGACGACTCCGTCGCCACCGGGCCAGAGGACATGGCAACTGCTATGGACACGGGCTCCGAGCACGACCAAGAAGAGAGGGAAGATCCAACGCTACAAATACAGCTCGACCGTTTCGCCGGCCGAACTGCCGTCGCTGTACACGGCGAGGAACTCTCGGCGGGGGACACCGCCGGCTGGGTAGTTCCGAAGAGACGGGCGCCGCAGCAACGAGAGGCTCCGCAGCAATCAACCACCGGTGAGTCCGCCGTCAAGGTGTCCAAACCCACTACCAACCGAGCGCAATTCGCCAGACGAGTTAACGCAACCCTAACGAAGGCGGCCCGCATGCCAGCAAACATCCCGAGAAGCGAGCACAAGGTCATCGTGAGGCCACGTGGCGGCCTGCACACTGGCCGCGTCGAGGCCCCAGTACTGATGGCCGCGGGAATGGCGGCAACGGGAACCACGAGAGAAGAGGCCATGCAAGATACCATTTGCGCAAACGTCATGCAGAACATAATAGTAGTGAGCACCCCGGACGAGCAGCGGGCGGTGAGATACGCTCAGCTTCGCGCACTCAACATCGGGGGGCAAACCCACGAGGTCAGCGCGTATCACGCGGCCCCGGACGGCACCGCGAAGGGGGTAATTCGAAACATCTCCACCGAAGATACCCCGGAGGAAATCAAGGCCAACGTAGTGAACAACCGCAACCCCACGGCAGTCGATGCGCACAGAATCGGCAATTCGACCGCGGTGATTGTCCTGTTCCAGGGCACAAAGGTCCCCACAACAGTCAAATACGGTGCCGTCCTAGTGAGGTGCAGCCTCTACAGACAGCACCACGAGGTCTGCAGGCAGTGCGGCAAGATCGGCCACCGCACAGACGTGTGCCCACAGCCGAACGCGCGCGTGTGCTTCGCGTGCGGGAAGGCCAACCCGGGCGCGAATCACGACAACGAATGTACGCCACGTTGCAAGCTGTGCGGAGGGCCCCACCCGACCAGCTCGCCGGGGTGTACGAACAAGTACAAGACGCCATATTTGGTAAAGAAGCGGCAGTGGGACCGTAGAAAAGTGACGTCACCACAAAGAGAAAGAATTCCCAGAAAAGACGATGCCAGCTTCCCGCGGCTGAGCCATCAGCAACAGCGCGGGCGCAGCCGCAGCTGCTCGCGGCGGCGGCGCTCCGCCTCCAGCGGCGCGCGCTCCGCAAGGATTCGCTCCGCCAGCAGAGGCAGAAGTGGAAGAAGCGACAGCAGGAGAAGACCGGTCGCATCGCACTCGCGAGAACGGGTAGCGTGGACCGATATTGTCAGTGCACCCGCAACTCGCGCAAGATCCAAGACCCCGCGAAGGGAACGGGAGAAATCGACACAGCGACCAGAGGCGATGCAGGCTCTTCGTGAGGAAATCACGACACTCAAGGCCGAAAACGCTCGACTGAACCAACAGCTCAAGGAAGTCATCCGACTCCTGAACAACCAACAGCAACAGCGGCAGCAAGCGCCCCCGCAAGCGCAAGCCCAGCCAGCACAGCAGCAACCGCGAGTGCGGACCCCGCCGCTGCCCCCACCACCACAACGACAACAACAACGGCCACCGGCGACAACGAAGCCGGAAAGACCGGCCCAGCAGCCCCGGGACAGGCCCGTCAACCCACAACCCCTCGAAACCGACATGTTGGAGGACGAGGAAGAGGAAGGAAATGCAGCGGACCCCCGATCGAAGGACGACACGCCCGAACCCCAGTCCAGAAGCGGAGTAGGTGACGCCGTTCGCCTTCGCCGCTACACGGAGAAACAAGACAAGCTCGAGAAGCGAGTAAACGCCCTCGAACACCGGATGAACACGCGCTTCACAGCGATAGAGGACAGGCTCGAAGCAGTGGAAGTAACACTACAGAAGATGCAAGAATTCCTATACAAGAAGCTCGGACGGAATGATGACGAGGACAACCGCGACCCGCCTGCCCAACCACAGACATCAATATGGCCCGGACCCCAACAACAGCAAGCTCAGGCCTAAGGATCTGGCACTGGAACGCCAACGGGTTCCAGTGCAGAAAGGCGGTACTGCAACAATATCTGCAAGGCGCCGACCGGGCGCCGGACGTAATAATGATCCAGGAGACACACACCGAGAACGCGCCATCCCTCCCCGGCTACCGAGCGCACGCGAGCCCCCCGAGCGCAAGGAAATGCGGCAAAGGAGCTGGGCAGGGAGTGTGCACGTTCGTGCGGAAGGGACTCACTTTCGTCAAGCACGAGAACTTCCTTGGACGCAGCACCATTGAGCATTGCGCGACCGAGGTGGTGATCGGCAGGAAGAGGAAAGAATCCTTTCTCCTGGTAAATACCTACAGCAATCCGGCGCACCGTCAGCAGAAATTCCGCGCCCTTTTGCACAAGGCGATACGTTCGGCGCCGAAAGGCACGGTCATGGTCTGCGGGGATTTTAATGCCCCGCACAAGGAGCTCGGGTACGGCAGGACAACGGTAAAAGGAAGAGACCTCCTGGACGATGCGGCGGACGCGGGCTTCTCCCTCTACACGGACCCAGCGGCCCCCACTCGGGTAGGAACGTCCACCACGCGAGACACGAACCCGGACCTGACATTCGTCCGGACGGCGGATACAGCCAAGCGAGGGGTGAAGTGGCGGAACACGGGACGGAACCTGGGCAGCGACCATTACATCATCGAAGTCGACCTGCCTGCGTCCATACCGATCGCCGCGGAACCCCGACGCAAACACAAGATCACGGACTGGGACCGTTTCCGGCTGGATCTGGAAGGGCCACAGCGGACGGCAACGATCACAGACATCGGGGAATGGGCGGAAGCCATCGTGCGCGCGACCTCGGACGCGACCACCGAAGTGGAAACGGACGAGGGCGTGGCGCAGGTGGACAGCCGCCTGGCTCACATGCTAGAGGCGAGGCAATCGCTGCAGCGGCGATGGAAACAGCAGCGCACGAACCGCCGGCTACGCAAGAGGGTGGCCCTGCTCGGACGGGCCATCGAGAAATACAGTCGGGAGCTATGCGCCCAGAGGTGGCATGCCGTGTGCAACGAGGCGGACGGCCAGCTCCACAAGGGGAGGACGTGGAACCTGCTACGGCACCTTCTGGACGAAACGAGGACCCGAGGCTATCAGCAGCACCGGCTGGCCCAAGTAATGCACACGACCGTCAAGACGTTGGGGAAGGCAGAAACAAGTAAGCGCATAAACGCGCGCTACCTGCCAAGCACTGCGAGCGAGAGGCACGGCGAATACCGGGGAGCGGACAATCCGGCCCTGGATCGCAGCATCGAAGAATGGGAAGTGCGGGCAGTGCTGCAGACCCTCAACTGCAGGTCTGCGGCGGGCCCAGACCGGGTAACCAACAAAGCCCTGAGGAACCTAAGCGACGGAGCCGTTGCGGCCCTCACGGACTACTTCAACCGCTGCTGGAACGCGGGCACGCTGCCCCGACAGTGGAAAACGGCCAAGACGGTCCTGATCCCGAAGCCCGGTAAGCCACCCGGCATCGAGAACCTGCGCCCGATCTCCCTCACCTCGTGCGTAGGGAAGGTCTTGGAGCACGTGCTAATGAATAGATGGCAACGCTACTTGGAAACGGAAGGGCTCTACCCCGACACCATGCTGGGGTTTCGGGAGAGGCTCAGCACCCAGGACGCGATGATACTGCTGCAACACGAGATACTCGAAGTGTCCGCCCCCACCCGCGACAACAGGGCGGTGCTGGGCCTCGACCTACAGAGCGCCTTCGACAAGGTGCGCCACTCCGCCATCTTGGCGCAGGTCTCGCGGCTGGGCATGGGCAGGAGAACGTACAACTACATCCGGGACTTCTTATCGGAGAGGACCGTAATGATCCAGGCCGGAGACCTGGAACTACCGCTGAAAAAGACGGGCAGCGTCGGGACCCCCCAAGGCTCGGTGATCTCGCCGTTGCTGTTCAACATCGTCATGATCGGGGTGGCCAACCGGCTCTCGGAGATCCCGCAGGTCCGCTACACCATCTACGCGGACGACATCACCCTGTGGGTCCCCGGGGGCAGCGACGGCCACATCGAGTCGACTCTGCAGACGGCGGTGGAAGCTATCGAAGATCACCTGGGGGACACTGGCCTCGCGTGCTCCCCACAGAAGTCCGAACTACTGATCATCCCCCCGCCAGGCGCGTACCGCAAGAGGGCGGAAGAAGACTCCGCAGCAATCACGGTGCGGACGAAAGACGGCACGATCATCCCCAAAGTGAAGGCGCTCCGGGTACTCGGCATGATCATCGAGGGGAACCGGTACAACGGTGCCACGGTCGACCGAACGATCACAAAGCTCGGAGCCGCCACCCGCCTCATCAAGCGAGTGGCGACAAGGCACAACGGGATGAAGGAGGCGAGCCTGCTGAGGCTAGTCCAATCATTCGCCATCAGCCACGTGGCATACGTGGGGGCGTTCCATTTCTGGAAGACGCAAGAACGAGACAGGATAAATGCAGCCATACGGAAGACCTACAAGGCAGCGCTGGGCCTCCTGAACAGCGCCAGTACCGAGCGGCTACTGGAGCTCGGCATTCACAACACCCTAGAGGAGATCGGCGAGGCCCAGCGCGCGGCCCAGCTCGAGCGCCTCTCGACCACGAAGACCGGCCGTCACATCCTCGAACGGCTGGGACTCGGGGAACGGGCGGCTGCGGCGGCCGACTCGCGAAGCCTGCCGGCCGAAACCTTGCGAAGACTGAAGATCCCCCCGCTACCTCGGAACGTGAATCCGGAGCGAAACCAAGAACGCCGGGCCGCCCGGGCCAGGGTCCTCACGGAAACATACGCCGACGACACCGGCGCCCTGTTCGTGGACGCGGCCAGATACCCGGACAGACCCAACACCTACGCTGCGGTGGTGGTGAAAGCCACTAACGGTGAAGTGCACAGTGCGTGCAGCGTCCGCGCGCCGTCCGCGCGGCACGCGGAAGAAGTCGCGATCGCGCTCGCGCTAACGGACCCGCAATGCACAACGATACTGAGCGACTCCCGCTCGGCCATCATGAACTTCACCCGCAACAGAGTGTGTACCAGTGCAGTGCGCGTGGTGCAGTGTAGTGCAGTGAGAGACACGGTGCCGGCCACCCACCTGAGGTGGTTCCCGGCGCACACGGACACGCGGGAAGCAGGCAGCAGCGGCCACCCCAACCGCAACGAGACGGCGGACGCCGCCGCGCGCGCGCTCACCAACCGCGCGGCGGCTCGCCCGGTGGCCCCCTCCACCACCACCGGGATCCCCCCCGGCTCAGCGGCACCGAGGGACGGAGAACCGCAAGGCGATGACGGCTGCCAGGACATCGAACAGCAGGAGCCCCTCGTCGAGTATGCCGAGGTCCTGAGCTGGTATCGGCTCAAACGTCGGACTATGCCGCAACCCCACCCGGGACTGACGAGGGCGCAGGCAGTGCTCTTCCGGCAGTTGCAGACCAGATCGGTAATCACGCCGGCGCTCGCGCGCCACGTGTGCCCAGACATTTATGAAAGTGACGTGTGCAGTGTGTGCGCGAGTGCCAGAGCAACTCTGACCCACATCCTATGGGACTGTTCTCGCTACCCAACGGAAGCGGCCGCGCCACAGGGGCGGCTGCCGGATCCCATCGCACGAGCGGTTGCATCGTCGGACCTGACGGAGCAGCTGCAAGCCGTCCAGCAGCTCGAGGCGGCTCTCGCCAGGCAGAAGCCCGGGGAGGCGCCGACGGAGGCCTCGAGGGGACATCCCCGAAGGCCCCTCGCGCGCCGAACTGGCGGACGCCTGCGGGGCAATGCTTCGAGGACGCCCTAGGCAGCGTCGAGAGACGGGGTGGCTCCGCGGAGCCTTTCCTCGTCCCTCCTGCAGGCGAAAATTCAATAAAGTCTTTTCTCTCTCTCTCTCTAGTGGAACCTGACGGTGCTTTTGCCGTTTGGTTTTTCAGAATTCCACCAGGTAGCGTGGGAAACAGCAGGCGATGGTTTCTGCAGTTGATGTAGTATTTTACTTGCTATCGCATAAACCAAGCATCCGTAAATACTGAATAAAGGAACACTGCAAATATCACTTATGTATTGATTTTCTGCCTTACATTTGCGTAATGTCCTGTTCTTTTTGCACGATGTTGACAAGCATGAACCTTAACGCAGGGCGGAGATGTTTAGATTCGGATGTGAGTATATAAGACTCTAGCGCGGTCCCTATTTCACTTCGGCTGGCTGGCTGAATCGAGTGACAGACAGACCCACCGAAATTTTCCCGTTCAAGCAGCCCAAGCACTACTGTCGTCTATAAAAACTAGAACCAGCCAGCCGTATGTACTAAGATCCCAGCTTGACATGCCGTGTTTTGCACACAGTCGCCATCTGTTGAGGTGAACGAGACGTAACAAGTCCGCGTCATGTTCACGAAATCGCTAGTTCGAGTCTCCAACGGGCGCCCGTTTTTAACGTCTGTAACGCTTTTGAGAGCGGAAAACTAATATTTCTGTTCCAGAAACGCCACCGACTCGCGAAGAATTTCCAAACGAAGTACAACCAAAGTGGGAAGCTGCTTCACTGTGAGGGTTTATTGAACGCCACCGTTGATTTTGGGCACAGAGGTTAAATTAGCCACACTGATAGCAACCTAGCAGCGGCATGGTGCGCCGGGTCGTCACTCCTAGTAGTTCAGCCCGACGACCATACGACGTCCTGCCGCGGCAGATTAGCCGCCGGGCGAGCTTAATCGCGAAAGTTCGCTCCATGCATTATGCCTTTCCGGCAGCGCGGTGTCGCGAAGACAATTTGCCTGTCTTGGATAGGCTCGTCTTATTGCCCTCCTTATGGCAGTCACGATAAGCACGTAAACCGCATGTAATGCCTTAAAGTGGTTTCAAAGTTTCTAAGGTTACAAATATCCACCTTCTCAATCGCAATATCTGGAATTATTGCAAAAAATACTTTTTGCTGCTTTGCGTGACGTGTTACGCCAATTCGGCGCCAGACGGCGCTTTTAGTCACAGTTAGGTATACAATCCGGTAGCATTTCCAGTAGTTCTGGTTTGCTACAACTCCTAAAACGTGCCTTCCCGCTACGGTCTAGTAACGGGTACCGCGTACTATACGGGAAGCGTTTTTCTGATCTAACTCTGTATATTTTTTTTATGGTTCGCAAGGACAGTATGTTCGATGGATCATTTTTCTTACTCCTATGAAAAGTGGTCGACAAACATTTTGCCTCATAAGAAGAAAGTTTCCATTACACTCCCGAAACGACAATAACGAGAGCACGAGGTAGAAGCGGCCGAAGTTAGTGAAGATGGTGGAGAACGCAAGACATGTCGTTGCTCTTTAATTTGCTGGCAATATAGAGAGTTGGGTTAGCTGGTAGCTGTTCATCTTGGTGCGGTACCGTGCTGTGATGCGACCATCAAGTTAGGAACACACACAACATATGATCATACGACCAGAGAACAGTGTATGTCGTTTTTTCAGAGGAGGTGGAGTATTTCGGTTTCTTACTACCTATTACTAATAATGCTACAAAACAAATTAAACATTCTATTAACTTACCTTTCCCCAACACTCTAATGGGCAACAATTATTATCCACAGAGGAGAATAAAGAGAAACACCGAAGAGAATTGTTCTTAAACATTTTTATTCGGCGGCATTAGGTTATAGGATTCAATCTTTATAACACTTTTATACCAATAATACCGAAGCACCCTGTGGCATATTGTGAAATATACATATTATGTTGAGAAGTTTATGTTGATACATACGTAATAAATTTTCCGCACTAACACCTCCATTCAGCTGGGCCTTAAGTGGTCCAATTAGCGTGAATTCCATTCAAAGTAGTGGTCAAAGGATAAATCATGGAGTGTGCTGACAATTGTTCAACTGAACCCACGGCGGAACAAACATTCATGCTGTGGTTGCTTTCGATATAAATGTCTCCAGGGCTTTCGATGATAACGAGCTGTGTCACATTCGTAATTTCGTCGACAAAGAGAGGCCAGGATTCACTGAACACCTCAGGAAGCATACTGAAAAAAAAAAAACATTTTTACACTAAATACACTCCCAGATGCTGCAAGATCCTCAAGACTCCGTTGAAGAGGCATGAGCTACTAAATAGGTATTGCTATGTGTTTCTGCCTCTGGGCTTCCTGGCAACATTACAATCCCACAGCAAATTTGATATAGGTCATGCGAGATTTATTCCTAACCTCCTTAGGCACAGCAATATTCAGACAGATGACCCCTGAACTGCCCTTCTCCACAAGTATGTTTGTTGCTCAGGTACAGAATGTGTCACGGCGAGACATTTCTGTTCCTTACAGTGCAAAAGTGTGGCCAATGTTCTTTTAAGGGTTTTAAATATACAGCAGAGAAGTGGACACCGATATCAGAAGTGCACAATAAAATTACAAACCCGTACTCAATTGGCGTGCCTTCAAAACTATTCCACCAACAAGTGAGTTACCTACTAGTGACGGCCATATTATTCCCATCCAATTGATGCCGACATCTAACCATAGGGGTCTCTACAAAAATTCAGCCACCTTCGCAACCGAGATGTAATGACTGAGGAAATAGTGGAGCTGGTGGTGTTCTCTGGCTTTACCTTGGCTTTGCTTCGGTCTGCCTTTTTTTAAGAGAAACATGGTGAAAAAAGGAAGCTTCTTTTTGCAAACTCAGTTGAATCAAAGTTCCCAATTTACTCTCCTACCGTCCAAAACTGCGAACGTCCGAAACGACAAATAACTTGTCGGGCAGAATTTTGGAAAACTGGAAACACAAGAAAAATAGAAAAAAAATTGTCACAAAAATTTTGTGAAAAAATAATATTATGCATCTTACTCATACAAGAAAGTGAGCGAAAACGTTCAAAATACAAATAAAATAGCGAAAATGACCAACCATGTAACGCCGGCATTTCCAAAGAAGTGCAGTTTTTGCGGAAGTACAACCTAAACTTTTTATCATAGCCTAAATGCTGATAACTACACGGACAGAACTGTGATGAAAATTTCAAATTAAGCGGAGTAAAAATATCATTTCTAGAAAAATGACCCGGCAAAGTTGCATTGTGCATTGTGTAAATCTTCCCCCAATCTTCAAAATATAAATTAAAAATAGCGAGAAGGGCGAACCGTGTAAGGCACTGCGTTTACACCGAAGTGCAGATTTCGCGGAAATTCCACCTTAAACCATCATATAATAGCTTAAATGGAGACAACTTGTCGTACCGAATTTCGATAAAACCCCAAAGTTCGGTGGCGCAGCAACAATAAAATGTTTACGAAAATCATACGTCAAAGTAGAAAAATATGCATCCTATATCTCTTCCCCCAGACCCCAAGAACCAAAGAAAAAACTTTCTAAGAAAGTTTCAAAATACTAATAAAAAATAACAAGGGCGAACCGTGCAATGCCTTGCATTACCACAAAATTGCATATTTTGTGGAAGACACACCTTTATTTCTTTTAATAGACTTAATACAGAAAATTTGTCGGACGCAATTTTGAAACACCAACGTATCAGGAAAATAAAAAAGAATTCACAAAAAAAGATTGACGAAATAAAGAATTTGCATGTTATACATCTTCCGAAAAAAAAAGACTAAAGAAAAAAATCTAAAGAAAACTCTCTAAATACGAATATGTAATAGCGAAAATCGTCGACCGTGTAACGCCCTGCATTTCAAAAAAAATTAAGATTTTTCGCAAGTAACGCTAGTAATCATTACCTATAGCGTAAAGGGAGATATTCGTTGGTCAAAATTCTGAAAGACCAGAACATGAAAAAAACAACGTTCTCACCGCCATTATTTGGCAAAATCACGAATGTGCATCTTCTACATGTCACCAAAGAATACTAGAAAAAAAGTACACAAAACGTTTAAAATACAATTAAAAAATGCAAAAATGGCGAACCGTATAACGCCCTCCATTTCCAAAAAAATGTAGCACGTGCAATTTGTTTATTAGAGTAAATGGTGATAATCAGCTCGTGAGAATTTTGAAACTGGAAAAAAAGAAAGCCGAAAACAAAATGTCACAAACATGATTTCACAAAATGAAAAAGTATGCATCTTTATTTAGTACATCTCCCCCAAAACGTACCCACAAATACGTAAAAAGTCGAATGAAAATGGCGAAAATGGCGAAGAGCGTAACACCCTGCTTTACCACAAAAGTGCAGATTTGGTGAAACTTACACCTTGATTTGTTATCATAGCCCCAATAGAGATTATTCGTCTGACAGAATTCTAAAAAAAACAAATAAGAGAAAAACAGAAAAAAGTATTTCCGTACAAATCGTCTGAAAAACTAAAAAATTTGCATCTTAAAAGTTTCCCCAAAACACGAACATTAAACAAAGAAGTCAGCAAAATACAGCAAAGTCTTACGCACGCCTGGCATGTTAAAATAAGCTTGTTAAGTGAAGTAAGGGCACTCCACCCCTTCAATGATATCAATTTACATAACTAGCGAAAAGAAACAAAAAATATTATAAATAATACAACAATCCAACGTCTTTCCCCACCCTTTTTGGCTGTAGAGAACTCGCACACCAGGTAAGCGGCATAACACAAATATCTAAATTCCTGGAGATTGTTTCTGTCAAATTGGTTCTGCATGTTATTGTTCCCCCCCAGAGCTAATACACTACCCTTCGGGACTTTGTGGTGGCCCAGTGGTAAGGTTGCCGATTTTATCGCGTGAAGTTCCAGGATTCGAATCTCGGGTTCTCTCTAATGAAATTGTTTCTTAAGCCCGCAAGCAGCCCAGGAGCAGCTGCTCGTGGGATTCTTGCCTGCTCGCCATTTTTTCTCAAATATCTAAGCCTAGCATTTCCGTATTATTTGCAAGTTTTCATGCGCCGACGCAACGCCGGCGATGAAGCGCCGTAGTGGAGGGCTGCGGAATAATTTTGACGGCCTGGGGATCTTTAACGTGCGCTGAAATTTCGTACGCACGGGCGTTTTTGCTTTTCGTCTCTATCAGAAAAGTGGCCGCCACTGTCGGGAATCGAACGCGCGTCCTCGACCTCAGCAGCTCAACTCCTTAGCCACTGAGCTACTGCGGCGGGTAACCCTAGCATTTTCACCCTCCCAACTTCACTCATGATAGTTTTCTGTCAACGATACACATGGACAGTGCTCTACCTTAAACACGGCAAATGTTGAAACTCAGTTTTCCTCTAACCATGCGTTCCACCATCCTTGCGTTTGCACCCTCTCAAGTGCTCGCGCATAGGGGCAGGATTGTTCTCCAATTGTAAGGCATGCCCCTTCGACGATTGGCTGTTCCATTACATTACCCTCGGTGTAAGAAAGCTGTTGGGGGCGGAGCTACACATACAGTTCCAGTTTCCCCCTATTCGAAGTGCGGCAATAAGGGAGAAAAAAACCCTATGTACACTATAAGCGCTACTTGAGTATATATCGCCAAAACAGTAAGGGAGCAAGCACAGTAAACAGGCCCTACACTCGAATCATGAAGTCGGCTCTTACATTACCAGCACCTTCCAAGTATTGCACGGTGAATGAATACTCTTCTAAGAAAAGCCTCCACCTCAAACCGAGGATGTGGAATTGTTTCGCAGTTTGTAGGTATTGTAAGTTCTGGTGGTCTGTTTGGAGGACAAACTTTCTACCACCCAAGAACAGATAGTATTTTCGCACAGCGCAAACGACGCTAAGCATTCTCGTTTAATGGTGGAATACTTGCTTTCAAGTGGGGAAAATGCTGTGGTAGCGTACGAAACGTGGTGGATCTTTCCATCTTTCTTTTGCAGCAGAACCGCTACGACAATGGAAATGCATTGCCCTAAAAAAACAAAGAACTTCGGCATAAATTTGTACTCTTTTTTCCATAGTGTGCCGAGGCCATAATTCTTTACACTTACATGCGCAAGAAAGTGAAAGCTGGCTCATTGACTTTCCAATTTGCTTATTAGCCATGATATGAGTTTCTTTTGAACCCGTTATTATTGCGTCGCCATTAGGTTTCTCGCTTCCCGATTTATTGTGACTTCTACACCAGAAAATCAACAATTTTTCACTGTCGAATGTAACTCGGCTAATGATTCATGTGCTCTTCGACTTCTAACGTCACCGACATACGCAAATGAATAGGTAAACCTCCAAAGACTAATTTCTGAGTTAAATCCTTTGTAAATATGGACAAATGATTGTAAAAGCAACCGTCGGTTTTTGTTATTAACTTTGCTATTAATATTCGCCATAAACTTCGCAGCCCTATCAAAATAACGTTGTTTCGAAGTGCAACATTTCAAACGCTTTGTTGCGGAAAGAGACTGACAGGGGCGACCGCCATGGCTGTCGATACTGCAATGGTCATTTCCTGCCTTCTTAGTGGAGCTGCTGCATATCGTTGCTATTAAGCTTTGTATGCCTGATCTACTGTTCTGAATATTCTCTAGCCCCTAGGTTGGAATACACTTTGTACCCAGCATTTGAAGAACAATCTTACGACCCAGTCAACGACTGGTCTAAATCCGATTCTGAAGATCATCTTCAAGACGCACAACTCCAGCGGTGCTTTTCATTCATTGTTTATAAAATTTGCGGAACGAGGCCAGGGCGGGGCAAAAAGTCACTACACTGTGAAGGCAACCTTTATCGTGCAGTGCAGGTTACTGCTCTTTATGTTGGTAGGTTAGGAGAACGGTGGCTAGAGGCCACATATCGAATCGGTCTCCAACTGTAATGTTAAATCATTAGTCGTCAAAAGTACCCGTAAACAAAGCTGCTATACCGCCATTAACCTCTGAGAGCCGATGGCTCGTATCAGCCTCCCTGGGTTCTTTGAAATACGTCTGCCTGCGATCGTAGCCTAAAACTGACTTCTCCGCCTAAATTTCTTTATTCCGTCACCTATATTATAGTCAAAATATATACCAAATATATACCTTATTATTCTTCATAAGCTTCCACTCGCGTAAATGAGGACATCTTAGCTTGGAAGCAGAACTTCAGAGACTAGTTTGTTTTGCCTACCTCTACAGTGTCATCTTAGACGTTTTTTCTCAGCTTTAATTATTTACGTAACTTACCTGAGTACGTGAACACGCCAAGTATCTGAGTTCTTGTGTATTCCCGGGTAATATTCTGGGATCAGTTCTGATTCTTTAGCAATAAAAAGATAATAATCGAGAAAAATGACGTCACCATACCCCTTTTTAGCGAAGTTGGAGCAGAGGTGGATGAAAAAGTGGCTCAGTTCCTTCTCTGCGTCAGACGTCAAGTTGGTCCTGTGCGAAAGCAACGAGTGGCCAAGTATAAGGTCCAGTTCAAGAAAACGACCTTCGGTCATCCGTGGCCTGGTGTCGTTCTGCATACAACAAGAAAAAGAACAACGTCAGACTGAAATTGCAATGCATTTGAAGACAAGGAAATGCGGGCATATTGTAAAGGATGGCATCCTAAAGCTGACGAATATTTTTCGTGAACAAGCTGAAGCAATGTTCCCCCTGAGCCCTGAAATGGCCTGATGGTCCTTTTCCCGGGAAGTTTTTAATCCATTAGTTTGGCGAGCCAAGAGCAGCGTCAGTTGGTTTTAACATCTCACTAGTTTCAGCTACCAAATTAGAACTACTAAACCAAACTATTCTCTGCTTTAAACCAACCGATAATAAAAGACGTGGTGATAAGTATATCACGCGCTAGTTCATTATCCCTTTCCGAAACGGCGTGCAATTTTGCACGCAACTTTCAAGAGCATTTTTGTGAGTTGCAATCGTCGTCATCCCCACTTGAACCACCCCGTCAACATTCGCATTTCCCTGCCTACAAAACGGTGCTGCAATTTCGTGAATACCGCGCCACTTTACTAAATGCTTTGCGAAACCACAGAGCAAGATGGACGCCTCGGCGTTCTACGGTGCGTCAAGAAGGTGTTCTTGGATTTACTTTTTCTGTGTAGTTAAAACATTCCAGAAAGAAAAACTTTACCTTAATCTATAAGTGCAACAGATCACAATAAGGCGTATACGTTTTCTATTGTAGTCATGGTTAGTTGTACCCAGTCACTGCGTAGATATGAGGACATGACTTTATTGATTACCCACTGATGAGATCGAGATGTTTATGGTTTTTAAGGGAAATCTGGGTTATCAAAAGCATACACAGGCACTTACGAATATTTCTGACCGTTACATCATATTGCGTTTCGCAAAGGGTTAAAGCTAATCGATGCGCTTAGGGTGAAACCTTACAATAACGAGTTACTGAAGCATATAAAATGGCAAAAACTTTAAATGAAGAACCTAGTCCTTCTTTCCCCGCGGTAAAGGACAACAATTGCGCAAGATAGCGTGAGGCTATAGGCATGCTTTGGCGTCTTGATAATATTTTTCAGTTTATTCGTTGGCGTGATGAATACGCGTCCCCCCGGAGTGTTTAGAAAATGAAACAATAAATTTTGCTTTGTCCTGTAATCCTAAATTTTTCGTTCCTTCTAGAACATACCAGCTGCTTGAATTTTAACACGAAAGTGTTTCATTTCGGGATTCAGGAAGATTTCACGTACGTCATATTCATCACGGAAATGACGCCAGTACAAAGAAAAAGCAGCCTGTAAAGGGTGCACCCCTGCACACAGGGTCTCCTTGGGGGGAAGCAGCCTTTATACTAAAAATTAAGTTATACCAGAGTCCTTCAATGCTTTACATTGAAGGACTCTGGTTATACTTAGGGTTATTCGTTTTCGGGTTTCATATTTTAACACGAACGTCTTTTATGCCGGGAAACACCAGGATTTCACTGACGGCGTATTCGTCAGGGAAATGACGCCTATACACCTATGCCGAAGCGACCCGCCAGCAGGACGTCACTCGCCAAGCACATCCACACGACAGCCGCAGACCCGCATATCATGCTCAGCTGCAGATTTCCGTACACTATTCAATTTTGTGTTTTACCCGTTCACTTGACAGAGGAATGAACCACAGTGTTTTGTAGTTTTTACTGCCTCTGGTTGCCTAATGAAAGGTGACCTAAGCTGAGTTTAAATGATTTTTCTGTGCGTGTAGTGCAGCCACCACCCCGTTAGCAAAGGGCAAAACATGCCTTTGTCGAGTTGTGTATACTTTGTTTTATAACAATTGTTTGACATGCTTAAGTAAAAGAAAATCTTTTATTTTAAATAAATATAGTTGAGAGGTTGTAGAATGTGGAGAAGGGATGAGGGAATTCGGTAGTATTCTTGATGAACTATTTCGTATAACTTGCTGTTTCTGTCAGCTTTTGCTAATATTGCAGTATTGTGTGGGGTAACAAAGTTAGCAATTCAAATTACACTGATACCTTTTTGTGCAGTGCTTTAGAATATTTTAATGCGTCTATGCCAAGTCGAAAAGCAACCGGCGGTACCGTGTACGCTGAAAGCACTTCCGGTGAACCCCACTGTGCATGCTCGAAAAACACAGGTTGGGGGAAGTTAGAGCTAAGGCGTCAGAGATTGGCATGGTTTTTAAATGAAATAGTTACACTGTTGCATTTACGGGCATCGAAGTGGTAACGGTGCATCAGAGAGAGCGAAAAAATATCTTTAGGAACAAACCACTAGCGCAGGAAGCTATTGCGTGAAGCACAGCTCATGTGGCAGCGGTGGGCAGGTGCAACTAACGTGGAAATGGAAAGCACCAGCTCGTCCGTTCCTTCAAAATGGGACGCTACGCTTCATACGTATATACTGTCCTGCAGCAGACAAGTTATCAGCAGTGATACACGGCTAAACATCGACCGCACTTACGTCTGTGATTTTTTAGAGCTGCGAAGTTATTGAGTGGTACACTATGCCATAAATTTGGTATCTTGCAAGTGATTGGGGCGCAGAATGCTTTCAACAAAGCGAGGACAACAACAAAGTAGTAATCTCCGTTTATATCCTTCTCCCGACTACTTTGAAGAAGAGATGTACGGTTGAAAGCCCGGAAACACTTTAACACCTTATCTGCAAAGATATCCGCTACAATAAAACACAACAACAAATGCTGCAAAACTTGCTTCTCGCAAATGGCAATACATTTTTTGTTTGCAGCTTGGGTTAAACTAATAATAACCACGAGAACGTTCTTCTTGGGCAGCTGTTGCTGTTCAGAAAAGCGGTCATTCCGAAATAGCTTTTACTGTTTGCAATAATAAAAGCGTGTACCCTTTTGGAACTCCAGCAGTGTTCAAAATCACAAAACACCTGAGGTAAATTTTATTACAAAAGTAAATTTTCAGCATAAGGGATGTGGGAGCAGGAGAGGGAAGCAAGAAAATTAAATTCACATGGAGTCGTCAGGTGGGTATAAACCTGAAAACACCATTGTTGAACAGTACCTTTCACTGTACTTACGTAATGCCATAGAAATCCGGATGTTTCAATCCGGGACTATTAATGAGCGGGGGATGACATCGTTTCAATTTGAGTGGATTTTCCAAATATCAGACAAATATTGAATTTAAAAATTTTGTGTACACTATTTTACGCGCACGGAAAATCTTGAAATGCAGGAATATTGCTTAGGGTGTGCCGCAATGCTTATTAAAGGGACACTGAAGTGATATGTAAACCTTGCGGGATTTCTAGCGCAAATTGTAGTCCGGAGTCCCGAGGCCATGTTTCGACCATTCTGGGCGCGTTTATGCGATTTTATTTAGTAGAAAAATTATTTCGAAAGTGCTGTCCTCCTCTCTTTACGCTCGCCCATTTTCTGTGGCGTTTTCGTGTGACGTCAGGAGGAGCCGAGCTCGCAATTGGCTGCGCTACTGCACGGCTCCCCGGCCTTCAGACAGTCAGTCGGCCCAGCGTTTCGTCCGCCGGCCGTCGACGGGTCGTCGCAATGCGTTCGCTCAGTTGAAACGAAGCCAGGACACGTTTGTGAATGAAAGAATGTGCCTTTCTTTACTTTGTTAGTTTGTACACTGTATCTAGCTCCAAGTCGAGTCAAGGTCGCCTCACACAAGCGCTGCACAAGGGCACATGCGACGCTTCGCTGACTTTACGCTGGTAGGAAAATCTAAGGCCACTTGAAGGCGGGAGAAGAGTCAACGAAGTCAATATTAGTACTAAGAAAATAAAATCAACTGCAACTTTTACTGTACAGCGCAAAACTAGGGAGCAGGAAGCACTTTTTTGCGCTGGGTGAACAAGCACAGCGGTCAGCAGCATGACTGCACATCTGCAAACACTTTTCCGTCCAAGAAATGCAATTGCTAGACGTGAGATATTATTGAAGTTTGGGAGACGCTTACTGCACGGGCGCTATACGACAAATAGTCACCTAAAGTTCTTCAAATGGTAATGATAAATAAAAGTGTAAACTGTTTACACATTATATACCTCATATACCCAGCATCGGCCGAGCTGGACTGTGGCCGAGTGGTAAAGGGCGCTAGGTTATCGTTTTGCAAGTCGCAAGTTCGAATCCCCGAGGGTGCTTTGTTTTTTTTTTGCCAGTCGATTTTTTTGTTTTCGGCCGATGTTTTCTAAACTAAGTTCACCATTTTTGGGCCGTAACGTTCACTCTTCCATGAGCGAGTTTGCAGAACGCGCGCAGACTGCCACTGACGCTCAAGCGAGTTCTCGTTAGCGTGCTGCTGCTTGCGGGCAGTGGGCACAGGCCTAAATTAGCACAGCCTTGGCCTGGTGCAAACACGCTTTTTACGATACAGGCATGAGTGAGGCAAGCTCCGAATATGAGGGAAAAGCGCATGGCATTTGAGCGTCTGTGGCGACGCGGAGGGCGTCATCCACTGCGTAGGCCTCGGCTAGTGATTTCTACGATTCCAAGCCGTCCTGGGAGGCTTATCTCAGGCATTTTACAGCCGACAATATGGCAGAAGGGCGATACGGCGATTACTGAGATATCGAGAAGGACCATCTAACTATGCCGTCGGATGTCAAACATATTGTTTTACAGAACCGAAACCGAAACTTGTTTGAATGCTAACCTCGGACATCATCCAATCACGGTGGCATCTCCTCGCGACGTCACAGCTTTAGTTGTTGCGGCCGCCACAAACCGTGCATGGTAGTTTTTCTTCTTTCCCGCTTTATCAAATAATTTACGACTTATCAACCGGATAAACGATGAAAAGTGTGCTAATTTGAGCCAGTCTACGCAGTGCAAGCAAAAACGGGAGCTTGACAAATTCCCTTCAGTATCCCTTTAAAGGCAGAATGCTCTGCTGTGGGCGGCTTTTTGGATAAAGCTTTCCTTGAAGCAGTAAAACGTTACAATTTCGAAAAAAATAAAACACAGTTTTGATCCAATATTTAGATCACTTCTTCTAACAGAAGCACAAGCTTAAGTTGAGCCCCATACCTGCGCTGCAGCGAGCGTAATGGTAGTAATTTATTAACGGTGTGTGTGTGCGCACTTGCGTGTGTGTTAAGTGTGCGTGCGTGCGTGTGGGCATGTGCGTGTGTACGCATGTTCGTGTATGTGTGTGTCCATGTGTGAGTTTGTCTTTGTGTTGACGCAAGGGCAGCGAATTCCAAAGAGCGCCGTTTGGACGGTGTTAGGTCTAACTTTACGAAACGTTGGGTTGCTCAAAATAGTCAGATGGTTACAATACGATTTTAAGTGAGACTTTAGTGCAGAACTCTAAATAAAAAGTCAAGCTGGTCATAGCTGGCTAAGATGAAGGCAGTAAAAATTTCAAATAGGTTCTATGTCTGCTTCTCGGATAAAGAGAGGTTGGTCACGGCAGGTGGTGATGACAATATCAAAAGCTGGAAACCAATTATGGGTTATACCACACATTCCCTCGGAAACCAATATAAAATACATAGTCAAAAACAGGTTTATCGGAAAACATGGTTTCGTAAGAAATGATTTTTGCTAGAAGCAGTTCTATTTGCTCGATATACAGATCAGGAAAACGTGTTCCTCTGTATGCATCATGTTCTGTGCATTGAACCAGGCCGTAGACGATTGTAAGCGCACGTATACATTCGCACACTCTCGTTTTTCTGTGCTCTTTAACAGATCAGAATGTGTCCCATTCGGGTATCCTCTCGTAGCCTTCAAAGCGTAACTTCCATAGCACTCTTGTGATTTCTGTTGCGTTTTTGCCTTATTTATTTATTTATTTATTTATTTATTTATTTATTTATTTATTTATTTATTTATTTATTTATTTATTTATTTATTTATTTATTTATTTATTTATTTATTTATTTATTTATTTATTTATTTATCTTTACAACAGCAGCCTTAAATGAAACAACATTGCGCGCTTCACTTTCCTGTATTGACAGCGAAATGCGCATTTCCCGCACAATTCAATTTCTTCGCCCTCCTAGCCCATGTCAGACCCGTCTTGCGGCAGTTCTTCTCGCTGCGGAGCACACTGAGGCAACTTACGGCGCCGGTGACAACCACCAGTTTACTATATTTACGGACAGACACCAAGCCCTCGATCAACTTGGCCAAACTTCATACGTCGGAACCACCTGCGACCTCATCAAGACCATTTGTCGGAGATTGCGGGACACTCACAATATACCTAGTCGTTCGGGTAGACTGGGTCCCGGGACACGCAGGCGGAATCGGCAGCGAGACCGCTTACGCGTGCGCGAGCCAGCACTTTGAACTCCGCTCCAACCCGGCGTTGCCCATCCCATTTGCAAAATACGACCCCAACACCTCAGAAGCAAAGGCGGTAGCACGGCACGTGTCCAAACAGTCGTTGCGGAATTTGGTTCCACCAGAACCGCCCTTGTGCCCGTTGGATTGCCCCGTGGCGCACAAGTCTTTCTGCACAAGGCACGGGCTGATGCCGCGCTAACCGATGATGTGTTGGCCAAGTGGCGTGCCTATGTGCGAAAACGTCACCAGCATGCCGTCAAGGTTGCGCAATCTGTGGCCACAGTGTCCTGCACCTCTTCCTCCATAGGAGCCACGCCCACTGTACACCACAAGTTTTGGGACTGTCCCGGCCTTCAAACGCTCCGTTTACAGTATCTTCCGCCCGGCGTCCAGCGGCTTGTGGAATGGACAATCCCGGTACAACCCACCACTGGAAGGCAGACGCTGCTTTCTCTGTGGGAGTTCGCGCGCTCCTCAGGCGTAGACCGCCGAATGTAACCATTAAACTTTCCCCGCTCCCCCCCTTCCTTTCTTCCCCATGCTGACCGATGCGTCCACCTTCTGTAATAAAGTTTTGTTATTTATTTATTTATTTATTTATTTATTTATTATTGTTTCATTCATACAGAGTACCTTTAAAAGCCTTGTCGACGAGGGTATAACATAAGGGGGAGAACCGGAGGCAAGACGGCACAATACAAAAATATGGACAAAATACAAGGCGCATTATAACCAGTACTTACCTACGACTCAAGACAAGAAACAATAAATACAAGTTACAGCCAAACCGCAGCAGAACGGACAATTGGGCTAGTTGGTAGCTGTTCATCTTGAAGGTGTGAGCGCTCAAAAAACAGGGACGAAAGTAGGAAAAAACATCTAGGTTTTTCTACTTTGGTTAGCGCCGTGTCATCTATGTTTTTTCTTTTTTCATCCCTGTTTTCTGAGCGCTTCCACCATCAAGATGTACAGCCATACCGGGTTACGCAATCGTTAAACTATCAGATAAATTGTAAACATAGGGTGGACGGGCTGTAAGAATGTGCTTGAAACTTTTCTGGCGATAATATTAGCTGAAAAAAAAAACAAGATAGTGTAGAAACAAAGAAATGAAAACATCACAATTGGAAGCATATCCAGAAATAGCCTGCTGCTAGAGCGAGAACAATGTATGCAAGCGATTACTACAATTTACAAAATGGGTAAATACTACAGGAAAAAATTCTAGTTAGTGACAGCAGCGAGAAAGAGCTGCAAGAATTTACTGGGATGCTTTTCCGCGGCAACATGGGCTGGAAAGTCATTCCATTCAACAAAAGCGCGGCATGAATGACTCTGCGAAACGAATAGAACGATATTGTAGGCGTTTAAATTGGTTCAACGCCGCCTGTATAAACATTGCTTTAACGCGTCACGGGCTTTTCAATGGGAAGGGTAGGGCGTGGCCTCCGCGATCGGCTGCCGGCGGCGCGCCGTTGCTCCTGCCATCCCATTCGGCGCGAAGCCAGGCGGAGAGGTGTAATTTTGTTAACTACTATGTATTTTTTTGGCGAGGTGATTGTACAATGGCGTTGCTACTAAGGCCGCTGTGCAATGCCACCCCCCCCCCCCCGTTACAAAGGCGAAGCCGCTAATCATAATCATCATCATGGAGATACGCTCGTCGGGCGGATGCTGCCTGCGCTTTGGGTTGTAAATCAGCCTTCGTTGTCGCGTTTTCATGCCAGAAACTCTCGATATGTGGTCTGTATATATCCAGTATTGTATTTCAATGTAACTGTATTTTTTTAATAAACCTTCAAACCTTCATACATTCATATGTGTTCTGAATCGACCATACAACTACAAAATTGTTTACCTTCCGTGGTTTAACACCCACGATTGCCTTTGCACGCAGCTTTAGTGGTCGTTTGTTTGAAAGCCGAATGCCATAGCCCAGGGTTCTGTCACGTCGGGCAGAGTGAATGCGAGCGTGCTGAGTTCTTTTTTCGCTGGTAGCATTTTTGTGGGATATCGGAGCGCGAAAATATGCTTTTTCTGCCTTGTAAGTTGTTTCGAACACTCTAGGTATCCGTTGTGCGTGTTTGCGTGTGTGAGCATGCGCTTGCGTCTCTCTCTCTCTCTCTCTCTCTCTCTCTCTCTCTCTCTCTCTCTCTCTCTCTCTCTCTCTCTCTCTCTCTCTCTCTCTCTCTCTCTCTCTCTCTCTCTCTCTCTCTCTCTCTCTCTCTCTCTTTGTGTCTCTCTTTCTCTCTCGCTCTCTCTTTCTGTGTGCGTGTGCGTGTACGTGTGCGTGTGTGTGCATGCGTGCGCGTGCGTGTTTGTGTGGGGGGGGGTGGCGCGCGCGCGTGTGTGTGTCTGTGCGTGCGCGCGTGTGTGTGCGTGCGTGTGCGTGCGTGTGCGTACGTCCGTGCGTATGTGTGTGTGCGTGTGTGCGTGTGTGCGTGCATGCGCGTGCGCCCGAATAAATTTTTTTTTTGCGTTTTATTTTATTATGCATAGAGGTCTCAAGTACCTACTGCAATGTCGATACCGAATTATTTGCCGTTAGGGAAAAGGTCACGGTTTTGCGCGATATGTTTCACGCCGCTATCGACTCTGCATGTGCATTTTTCCGAAAGAATGTTTCTTAATTTCTGGATTTGCTGGGGTAATATTCTGCCCCTAGTTTGTTGGCGTGACATATTAAGGGTACTATTTTTTGGTGAGCAGTTAAAGAGATCACTAATATATGTATGCACAACATCGGCCGTGTGTAAGTTGTTCGCGATAATAGTAATAAACTCACCAAAATGAAAACCAGCAATCGTAACTCGGGTAAAGAGTTTTATAACATTACTTAAAGGGAAGCTGAAGCGCTTTCCAAAAAATTGGAGTTAGATTAACAGTTATATAGTTTCTTGCGCGCTGATTCCGAATATCACATTGAAATTTGTCGTACATGAGTCCAAGTGGCATTTATCTTGCAAAAAGCGCGGCCCCGTTTGAAAGACACGCGCTTTTCGTCTTTTGACGCCCCTGATTGGTTGCGCCCGTCATGACGTCAAAGGAGAACACCCTTCGGCAGCGCGGGTTGTCGGAAGCATTGCGAACGATCGCACGGTTGCCTTTGCGGCAATTTAGCTTGCAGTTTAATTTTCGCACATGACTGGAAGTTTGTTTTATAATTTTCCGTGCTGTTGGTTAAATTATCTTGGAGCTTAAATTTGCTTTACACGACAGAGAACCCCAAAGCAGTGACTATGACGTCGACTAGTGGGTTCCATCAAAATATTTTTGAATTAGGCAACCAGCCTAGGGGTGTTTTATACCTTATGTTAATATTAGGTACTGCTTAAACTGTTTCTCATTATACACAAAACTATTTATGCCGAATATTAATGGGCGTTTTATAAACAATCTACCAGCGAAAAGCACGTACGTGCACTGCGCGAAAAAATAGCGTTCATGCGCTGTAAACGTATATGCGAGACACATCTTGCCGGTACACGCATAAACCAACAAGCAGACTCTGCTTCCGCATTTCCTTATTTCGTTGTCGCCCCCCCCCCCCAGCCCCGTTACTCATCCCTGTATACAGACCCACACGCGCGCGCCATTTCGGCAGCGGCGCTACGGCGCCTCCGCTTTTGCTAGCTGCACTTCGATGAGTGGCGTCTTACTGCTTCACATGCATTTATTCTGAAAACACTGCAGCATACTAGTGCCTGCTCAGCATTATTGGCTGTAGTAGGGCTTGATTTTCGCTTGTGCGTTGCGTATTCTGCTACAATATTACGGCCACCTCGTTATAATTAACAGACCAGTCGGACAAGGCAGTTACGTTGTAGTTACGTTACTTTAGGTAACAATCACCAAACGTTTGTGATAATGAATCGTTGGCCTGTTTCAGCATTTCTAGATTTGAGTATTTACCGCGCTAGTCGGACAGAGGCCGTATATTTACTCTTCGCTCCTAATTTTTTTAGTATCATCATTATATATATCACCGACTATCACTGGAGCACACTTGAGGTTCAGTGACAACAAGTGATTGCCAGGTTATAATATGCAGCCACACGGAATCTTGGGCAAAAAATTAGGTCCCCGCTGTCGACACAAATTGTGGCACGGTGGTGGTTCCCAGTGGTGTTTTTTTTTTTATTCCAGACAAACATAACCTTATCGTGGCATGTATACTTGCAAAATAAGTAATCTGGTTGTCTTGGTTTTTTTTACTTTGTAGGAATACTGTTTACCTCTTAGCCGGGAGATAACTTCTATCAGGATTGGCCCCTTGTTTTAGTTTAACCAAAAAATTGTTTTTTTGAACACTGTCCTGAGCCCATAGGGAAGGAAAACCGACGCGTTTAACGAAACAAGTATTTCCTGAACAAATTTGACTTGGTTTCTGGAATGGAACGAAACATCCCCAGCCAAAGTACAGCAGTATTCCCCATCCTTCCTAAAGCTAGAATCTAATGTGAACATTCACGTTCGTCGCATAAAAAAACGCATTGGAGCGGTTTACAAAGTATTCAACGTAGTGTAGTATATTCTCTGTCATCAAGCACAGCCACCTCGGCTGTCGCTTCCGTATGTTATCAAGCATCCCGGCGTGGTATTATTCTTCTTAGGAATACGGCATGATAACGTATGCCTCGTTTGGCGTTCATGCATACTTTTTTAACACGAAAACTGTAGAAATGAGTGCTATCAACCACAACAACAAGTATCATTCACAAGGAAACAGGGCGAAAAGAGCATGGCCGAGGCGGCCGATCCGGCCGGAAGTCCAGGTATGACGTTTTTCAGCCGGTTTTCCCCGCGCTCTTCGGTCTTCCGGCATCGCGCGGCGAGATAAGGGCGGGGCATTGGGCCACTTTTGTTTGCTCATTGCGCCGCTTCTATTGCATGTATTGCGAAAATATTTCGTACACATGAACTATTCAATGTGTACTTGCTCCTAGTAAACTTTTCTTCTAATTCTAAAACCGCTTCACCTTCCCTTTAAACCAAGTCCATTTATGGTAGACTGGAAGTCTCTTTGTGCGTTTGTATATGCAAGCATGCATGCCAATAAGCGGCACCAGCACGTTTGCCCTGCCTATTGAGGAAGAAATAGTGATAGCCGTTTGGACAGTATACACTCCTGATGCTGACGTATACCACGTCTCTGCAAATACTATCGCGGTAAAAGTTGTGCCAAGCGTTTCAAGTAGTGTTGCCATATCATTTACTTTATCTGTCAAATACGGCACGTTTAAAGGCGAAAAAAGGAAACGACATACGTGGTGTTTTCGTGTTTACTAAGGGTAGGATTTTGGTCGGTTGAAATCCCATAATCTGGCTCTTGCTCATGTTCCATGCGTTCCAAACAAGACGTACGAAATTCTCAGAAATCAATCCGGAAAACGTGCTGTTTTGAACCATGCGTGACTACAAAAAGGAATACTGCTGTGCTACGAATTCACTTATGCGTCACCCCGGGCATAGTCAACGTATAAAATTCAAAAGCACCAGTAACTACCCTAATGACACCAGTAACTACTTATACCTTTCTCCTGCATTAGTGTGTGGTAACCTTTTTTATGAAACTTCACACACAGGCTGCGAAGTCCGAGTTTTGGTCCCCTGCGCCCGACCGCGCCAGGGAAAGCCACATTGGGCTACGCGCGCCGTGGTGCGGCGAAAAACACGGTCACGCCCTCTTCTCAACTTACGCCATCTCCGGGCGATTGGGACGGCCGGAGCAATGCCGCCTGTATAAATATTGCATAACGCGTCGCCCGCTTTCCAACGGATGCGGCAGGGATGCTTAGTTCAGGCACTCATCCGGTATGTGTCGAGCGCCGGCGGACGTCCCGCCTTACGTAACTGCTCGCGAGTCGCGAAGACGGCACCCACTTCTACAGCGTGTGTCTGTCAGCTTGCATCGAAGGCGTGGGAGCGCCGCCTGGGGAACACTAGAAAATCTGTCAACTATTTTGTATAGTTTCCGAGAAGCGGAGCTGGCTGGCGGACATGTAAGCACGTAGGAAGGCTAAGGACCGCGAAAGGGTAAGAGAGGGCAACAGGGGAGTGGCTGTTTGGCCATTTTTCGCTCACGCGTTAGGCGAGGATTATACAGGCGGCGTTTGCCAGAGCAACGGCGCGACGCCTGTAGCCGATCGCGGAAACCACAGGCTGGGACTCTTATTTTAGGCACTCATCCGCTATGTGACGGGCGCCGGCGGACATCTCGCCTTACGTCACTGCCCTCGAGTGGCGAACGCTGCACTCGTGTGTCTGTCGGCTTGCCTGTTGGGTTTGAAGAGCCATTCCGCTCACATCTTAGCCGCGACGGGGCGATAGTTCAGGGGCGCGCTGGGGGACTCGTACAACGTGTCGCTCGCTTCATATTTGCTGCATTTTTCCAAAGATAACTTACGGGTGGAACTTAAATAGTGTAAGAACGTATTAATTGTCCCGTAGATAAATAGTGAACAGAAAACGATATGTTCTGAAGGTGCTGCCATTATTTTGCTATGTTTTTTCTCTTTGGGGGATTAAAAGAGGAAAAAATTGCGTGCACATTTTGTATTCAGGCGATCACGTCTGCCATTACTTTCTAAAAATATCACGTACTTTTAAATTTCAGAAGATTATAGAAAACAAAAGGATTAGCAGCTGAGGGTACCGCCACGCTCTCCGGACGCTTCTACAGTACAATCCTCAATTTTACAAGTGCGTACCGATGCGGAGTGCGAACAGCGGGGACAAACTAATACCGAAATGTGGAGGGGACAGAGAGGGGGGGGGGGTGACCAACAAACTCAGAAAATTTCGGAGACCATGATTGAAATAGATAAGCGCGCACAGCCGGCATCAGCCTGCTGCAGCACAAGTGATGTTGATCCGAGTCCAAGGTGGTTTTATCAGAGGCAGACCAAGATAAACAGGCATGGTGAAAAAGAAGGCGTAGGAGCGCCGTTTGGTGAAGCCTAAACAAACTTTAAACTATTTTGCATAGTTTCCGAAAAGCGGCGCTGGCCGGCGGACATGAACGCACGCAGGGAGGCTAGGAAGCGGGGAAGGGTAAAAGAGAGAAGCAAGAGAGTGACTGTTTGGCCATTTTTCGCTCACGCGTTAGGCAGTGCTTATACAGGCGGCGTTGCTTGGTCCCGTTATCCCGTCAGGTTATCCCGTCGTGGAAAAAGCGCAGGGGGGCTTTCAAAAAAAGTATTATGCAGTGAGGGATGGTTGTAAAGCTCTTGAAAAAGCGATAAACACCCGTGTTTCCGACGAAAGGCCACATCCTGTAGTTCAGCACGGTTTTTCAAGTTAGTGACGATTGAAAAGGAAGAATAATCAGAGAAAATAAAATGAGCAGCGCGGTTCTCCAAGGATTGAATACTTGATATGATGTAGGCTTGATGAGGGTCCCAAGTGGCACTGGCATACTCTAATTTAGGGTGAAATAATGATGAAAGCAACCGTTTAACTGGGATGAAGCCTGTTTTAAATTACGTTTTAGCAACCCAAGCGAACGGTTTGTGCTTTCAAGAGTAAGTTCCACGCGATGCCGCCACGTGGCGCTGCCATTTTTAGTTCAAATGTATGAATTTTCCGTTGGCTTTTGTATCCGAGCCCCTTGTTATTTATGAAAAACATTTGTGTGATATTTTAGCACTTTTGCACCTTTTTTCTGATAATGTGATTGTTCCACTAATACTGATAATTTATAACTACGTCACTTTCATTAAGATTTCCCTACACCTTCTGATGTCACGCAGAACCAACAATTTCAATTCTAAAGAATACCTCATTAGGAAAATAATTTTTTCAATAGTTTGCGAGATACCTACTTCGGAACGCGAAAGCTGCGAGGGTTTATGTGTGGCTCAGAACGGCAGCGTGGCAGCCAAAATTAAACAGTGAGAGATTCTTTTTTTTTTTTTTGGCGTCAGCCCGAGCAATATGGAGTGTTCGTAGGATAGCATTGGTGACGGCTGACGTGTTCTGTCGAGTTGTCTTAGGAGTACCGCGCACAGGTACAAGCTGATGCACGTTACGAGTTCACCTACACAGCCAATGCAATTCACTGACGGTACAGATAATAAAATGTCATGCTCGCTCGCGAGCGGACACAAGCGGCGCCCACACGCCTTGGAAGCTCACCTTGAATGACGCCCTTATCCGGAATCCAGATGTAATGGAGCCTTTTGAACGCAAATATTGACCGAAGCAGAGCAGCGGACCGAAGCGCAATCCAAGCTCAATTAGTAGCCCAGCTGCAGCTTCATCACCCATGCCTTCAATGAGGCGCTTTGAATAGGACAGCCACGTAGCTGGAAACAATCTTGACAGCAGTGCGGATACCTGTGGCAGCAATGGCTGAAGGTACGACATACGCAGGGTTAATTGTTTCCTGTATCGTTTCTCTAAACACAGCTAATGTATTGTCAGCGCTCAACAGCTATTCATGACGAAAAAAACAAAGAGAGAACGACCACTCAATATTTACTGAGTTGTACAGTATCGTATCTGCCCGCAGAATATTTTCCTCATCAACAGTTTAAAGCCAACAGGATATTGACCGCAATCGTTCTCATTTGTAACAAAACAAATGAAGAACATGCAACTGAAGAATGCGTCGCTGTACGCAGGGTCACGTGGGAAGCCTAGTTGGCAGCTATGCATGTGATAGAGCTTCTCGGCTGCGTCCAGCAGCGGCTCTATTTATACAGCACGCGTGCCCCGAATTCCTTCACCGGCGGAACAGCCACCATCATTACACGCCGCGGAAAATACGAAAGGTATCAAACCGGGTACTGTTCGACATTAGTGCTTATGCCACAAATAACCAGTGCTCAGTAGAATGTTTTCACAGAACGACATTCAGTCATGCTATGGAACGCTTTGCAGTCGTGTGGTAATGTCAGTATCCAACATCGAAGCCGAAGCCGCCATTTTGCTATAGAAGTCATTTAATGATAAGGGATTTAACAATTTTACATCCACCTTGATATCGAAGCTAAAAATGTGGTCCTCTTCTAACTCCTTCTAAAATGGCACCCTTGTCGCTCTTCGCACATAGCGCACCAGTGTCATTACCATTGTATATTTTTAGGGGCACAGCACCTCCGCGGCTCGGGCGGTTGGTGCCTCATGAAGTCCCGGTACTAAAACACCAAACACTCATTTTCGAACGCCCCGCGCTAGAACGCATCGTGCTGCAAAGACACGAGATATTTACAGCAAAGCCTTATACGTCTACATAACAATAATTTCATATCCAACGACAAAAACGCACTGGCGATAAGGAATAAGACACCGAGGGCTCAGCATCCAAACCACATTTAACATTTATACAAATGCGTGCTTCACCTCTCCTCAGGTTTTATGTTATTGGATATATCCCGTTTTTTTCCCACCAACTGCCTTGAATCGGTCTGGTCGGGGTTCTTGCGGCTCCGTTCTCTGGCGGTGCATCCCTGTTCCGTGATACCCCAAGCAATACTCGGAGAAAAGCGGAAGCCGGCTTACCGCAGTATACGGAACCCTCCCACAACGAATCTTGCCAGACATTTTGCACGGACTGTTACCCATACGCCACACCATTTGATCGCACGCTGACTTATCTTATGCAGACTGGTTATGAAGGGTGGGTGGGGTAGATTATTTGGGGTATAGATGGGAGGTAAAAGCATAGCTGGCAACATAGACGTATGCTATAGAATTAACAAAAAAGTAGCTGGTCTTATAATTAGGCTTATTCAGAAGCCAAAACTCAAGCTGGTACAGGGCTACGCGCCTACATCCAGCCCCGACGTCCAGCTAGTTGAAAGCTTTTATGAAGATATGTTATCGGCAATGGCTAAACTAAAAACACAGTATACCGTAGTTCAGAGAGGCTTCAATGCTAAAGTAGGTAAGAAGCAGCCTGGAGACGAGGCAGTTGGGAACTATGGTTTAGTTTGTAGAAATAACAGAGGAGACCTATTAGTAGAGTTCGCCGAAGTGAATATTATACGTATCATGAATACCTTCTGCAAAGAAGAGAGACCGAAGTGGACATGGCAGAGCCTGAGCAGGGAGCATAAAAATGAAATAGACTTCATACTGTGTGGTAACCCTCGCGTCGTGCAGAATGTGAGGGGCTCGGAAGTTGAGGTGTAGTGACCACCGTATGGTAAGATCTCCAATTGGGCTATATTTGAGGTGGGACCGCAACAAGCTACTACTGAAGAAGCCGATCTATAAGCTAGCAGTAAGACGGAAAGTTGAAGAAGTCGGGACCGCGCTGCAGAAACGATATTCACCTCTAATAGAGGAAGCACAGTTTATGACACACGAAGCCAGCGACAACCTCACACGCATTATCACGGAGTGTGCAGTAGAAGTAGGAGATGCGATCACCAGGCAGGATACTGGTAAACTTTCCCTGGAGACGAAAGATTTAATTAGGGAACAGCAAAGTACGACAATATCCGCCAATACTGACAGAATACATCTAGCGGAGCTTTCGAAGTTAATCAGTACGCAGAACACAGCTGACACACGGAAGTGAGATAGGGACAGGATTGAGCATGTTGTAAACGACATAGGCAGCCTGAAAGCAGCGAAGAGGCGTCTAGGCATGGGAAAAATTTTATGTATGCACCTAAATACATGCAATGCAATGTTCTCACAAATAGCTACAAAATAGTTATAGTAGCCGAGGAGTTCTAAAGAGATCTGTGCAGTACCCGCGACAAGGATAATACCTTACGAGGACGGAGTTCAGAGGAGATAGACATCCCATCAGTAACGGCAGAAGTAAAGAAGCCTTTAAAACAAATGCATGGGGGCGAAGCCTATGGTGAGGATCAGACTGCAGCAGACCTCTAGAAGGATGGCGGGCAAATTGTACTAGAAAAACTGCCAAACCTGTATACGCAATGACTAATGACCGGTAGTGTACCGGAATCTTGGAAGAACGAGAACATCATCCTAATCCATAAGAAAGGTGACATGAAGCTCTTGAAAAATTATCGGCCGATCAGCTTACTGTCAACCGTCTACAAGGGAAATACCAAGGTAATCGCTAACAGAATTTCTGCCACATTAGAGTTCAGTCAACAAGCTGGGTTTATTAGAAGTTATTCAACAATGGACCATTTTCGCAGGATCAATCAGGTGATTTTCGCACGATCAATCAGGTGATAGAGAAATGCGCGTAGTATACTCAACCCTTATATATCGCCTTCATAGGTTATGAGGAAGCATTTGGCTGGTCGAAACCTCAGCAGTCATTCAGGCATTACGAACCAGGGTGTAGACCAGCATAACTGAAGAACACTAGAGGATATCTAAAATGGGTCCAACGCTACCATGGTCCACCATAAGGAGAAAAGTAAAATACCTATAAGGAAGAGCGTAAGATAAGGAGACACAATCTCTCCAATGTTATTGACAGCATGTTTACAAGAGGTATTCAAAACATTGGATTGGGAAAAGGTGGGCGTCAGGTTTAATGGGGGATACCTCAGCAACCCTATATTTGCAGATGACATTGCCTTGGTAAGTAACTCTGTGGAAGAATTTCAAAGCATTATTATCGAACTGGACAACCAGAGTAGAATAGTGGGCCTAAACATTAATTTGCAGAAAACTAAAGTTATCCTTAATAACCTCGGGAGAGCACACGGTTTGAGATACGTGGCGAGGCAGTGGATGTGGTGAGCGAATATATCTATTTAGGCGAAGTAGTGACCCCGAATCTGAACCAGGAGACAGATATAATTAGAAGGCTAAGAATGGGGTAGAGTGCATTCGGCAGGCATTATCAGAAAATGAATGGCAGTTTACCATGGTCCCTGAAGAAGAAAGTGTATGCAAGATGCATCCTACCGGTACTCATCTACGTGACAAACTTGGAGGGTCACTAAATGTGTTCAACTTAAATTGAGGGCGAATCAGCGAGCAATGGAACGGAAGTTGATAGGTGTAACACTAAGGGACACGAAGAGAGCCGAATGGGGCAGGGAACAAACGCGTGTTAAGGGCATAGAAGTAGAAATGAAGAAAAAATGCTTGTTGGCAGGGCATGTAATGTGAAGGCAAGACTACCGTTGATAATTAAGGGTAACAGAGTGGGTCTTTAGAGAAAGCAAGCGTGGCAGGGGGCAACAGAAAGGTGGGCAGACGAGATCAGGAAGTCTGCGGGGATAAATTGGTCGCAGTTAGTACAGGAGCGTGATATTTGGAGATTCATGGGAGAGGCCTTTGCCCTGCAGTGGGCGTAGATAGGATGATGATGATGATGATGATAACAATGATGATGATGTAGATAATTCTCATAGGTGGGCCAGGCAGAACTCGTGAGAAAGCAGCGGCTACGTCTCATCCTTCTTTGGCATCATCATTGCTGCGCTTCCGTTTCCGATCCCGCCATGTGGACGTTGTGTATTTCAAAGATATACTAGAACGCAATGCTGAAGTCGGTACCTAAAAATGCATCAACTATTTTTTAGTTCTCAAAACGCATATTATTTGCGTATTGATGTCACGTATCGCTTATAGGGGGCACTGCCACACTTCCGATAAACGCTTTTACTCTTTCGTTCACGTCTAAAAGCACTGCGACAGCTATAGTTATCTCCAGCGCTACATGGCAAAGCGTGGTTTGCTCGTCGCAGGAAATCGGCCTTCCGTTTCTGCATTTGTGGTGTGCCTTTTTTTCACGTGGCTGTCGAATGCGCTTGTTGCTTCCACCAAAAAAGCCTGCCAATAGCCGCTACGCCGCTGTAAGTACGTAATTTTAGCTTTTGAATGAAGCCCAAGGTAGGAAAGGTAAAAATTATTTTGGCGAGTTTCTAAGTCATCTTATGGGCATTGAGCAGAAATGCTTGGCTGAGATACTTTGTGACCCCTATGCTAAGTACTGGTTGTGTTTTGACTACGTTCTCAAAGCGCTACGAATATCGAAAAAAGTTCAAAAGAGTGTTGTAGGATCTCCTCGACAATACCACTTCAAATTCTAAAGTTTTGCTAAACTTGTGCTGGAATGTCTTCCAGGCGACACAATCATTACTTACGTTGTGTTCACCCTTAGCGGTGTAGTAAGCGCGCACATCTTCAAGCAATGGCAGCACATCGTATTCCGTGTCGCCCACAATAATCTCAGTGCCACGGAGCTCGTCAGTGTTGAGGTCTGTAGGAATATCGCTGGGCCCGAAACAGAAAGGCATTCCGAGGGTCTTTTCGACCCTCAGGACATCGGCAGACTGCAGGCACGCCAACCGATCTCGGGCTTCTTCCGATGAGAGGGAGCAACCCAGATTTATCGCGAGCTGGCTGGTCTCCTGAGGCTGCAGAGATCCGTACCTGTAACAGAAGCGTTCATCTACGATTGTTCCAAAAACGAGCATTTAGTAGGTGTTCAATGCCTGAACCTATTTGTGTCGGCTTCGACAGCTCCGCATCTATGAATGCGTTAGTAGAAAGCTGAAGGTATGTCAGCAAAATTTTTACGTATACCGATGCGTCCTGCAGTTCTAAGTGTTTCGCGGTTTTTCCAGTGTATCCCTGAGTGATTTGGTAGGCTCTGTTTCTGCAGGTTACTACATACCGCAGTGAGAAGGGTAGGACACGACTCATAAGCCAGTGAGTGATTGAGTGAGTCAGACGGGGTACCGGTGGAGTAGTGAGTGAGATAGACAGCGAGTGGATGAGACAGAGAGCTAGAAATGAGTGTGTTATGGGATGTGTCATCTATGCACAAGCAACGCCAGAATGTTGAATTGAGTCAGAGAGTGAATGAATTTATATATTAGTGAGGAGAAAGCTAGAAGTGGAAGAGCGAATTATTAAGTAATGGCTTCGTTAATGAATGAGCGATATGCTAGTTCACAAAAGCGTGAGGGATTTAGTGAGTTAGAGCTGCAGTTAATGTGTGTATTAGTGAGTGACATTCACTCGGCTGACCAATGGAACATATTTGTGATACACGTGTAGAAACTTGAGGTTGAGCATTATTACATGTATGTACAAACCTTAACTGCTCTGCTTCTGGCTCTTCAATGGTCTTGCCGGAAATGGACGCTTTATAGCTGATATGTCATTAGGATTCTCTAGTGTGACAGCGATAACACGTCTTTAAATAGAGCTGGTTAATAGATGAGCTATAAAAGGCCACCGGACGATTCCACATAGGCATAAGTATGCAGGTAGAAAATATATTTACATAGGCACGTCACCAAATAGAATACTATTGATGCTTGGTAGGACTTTAATTATCACCAGGTGAAACAGCAGAACACTTATATTTGAATGCTTTTCCTCTACGCAGGGAATTTAAGCAAGGAAACCGCACTTCGCTACTCCAGGGTTTCTAGTTCAGAAGGGACATCTAACCCTATCTCTCATACTGTTTTGTACTTTACGCAAAAAAAATTCTAAAGACGTCAATCCGTTCCCTGGCTACTTCCGCAAGAGAAAGTTCAAAATTCGAACTATACAAAGTTCACTGACTCACACTATACAAAGAACACAAAATGGGATATGCAGTTGATTGCCTGCATAGTGAGGACAACGTTAACAATCCATAAGCCCCTGTGTACTCGATTAAAACCATCTTGCCCTTGTTTTATTGCTGCGCAATTTGATGGCTACAAGTATTTGCCCCAAACTCTGAGTAAACCGCCCCTCTTATTGATGTGTTGTTCAAATGTATTCCTCACTTTTAAACAGGTCACAAGAAAACATTTTCACGGTGCCTAAACATAGATCGATCGATCTATTGATTGATTGATTAACTGGTTGATTAGCTGATTGGTTGATTGATTGATTGATTGATTGATTGATTGATTGATTGATTGATTGATTGATTGATTGATTGATTGATTGATTGATTGATTAATTGAATTAACGCGCCGAAGAAACACTAATGCTGTCAGGCGGGTCGCAGCAGAGGGTTCCTGCTTAATTCTGACCCCCTCCTGGGGAACTTATTGGCTATGTTTAGGCGTTCATGAGAGCACAGGTGCACCTCCTACGTGTTAAATACCCAAACAAACCAATCAACCAATTAAAAATCAGGACATCTTCAAGCACACTCAAAATATTGGACTTGCGGGACCTCGTCATTGTTCCTCTAATCGAAGAATTCTTACCGGCGAAGGGGCGTTTCCCCAAGGAGCACGAATCGGCGTGCTGCCCTACGCAGGACGCTGTTCTTCAAGAGCAGATGCGCACCCACAGACCAGGCGCCTCCACCCACTCCTAGCAGCACCAGATTGCTCGCATTTCCGCCAAACGCCCAAGCGTTCTGCTGAAGCCACGCGACGGCAAGTCGCTGGTCTTCGAAGAATAGCGGCTCCGAACTGGCGCCAAGGCTGTCACCCGTCACGTTGGCCACTGTGGAGAATGAGCACGGTGTCAGTACCTCTATTTCATCGGTTTTAATGTTGTCGATACTCACATGATTGTATAGCTTTTATTGATCAATTTATAGCCTAAATAATTATGTTTTTGTTGCCACCTACTGCCGTTTCTGAGAAGTTCATGCGTTGTGCTGCTGAGCCAAATGACGCGGGTTAAATGCCGACTGGGGCCGCTCCTATTCAAATGGAGACAAAAAGAGAAAAGTGCCTGAGTAGTGAGACTTCGGCGGACGTTAAAGGTCCTCAAGTGGTCATGATTAACCGAGGGCCCTAAACTATAGCATGTCGGATAGCCCAGGTGGAGCATCGGAGTGTAAAACACCCTAACCGGATCTGTTCTTGACCCCACCAGGTGCAATATTACATCTTCAACCTGGCTAGTGTGTGGCCGCGTGGGCAGTATTTTTCAATCAAACAAAATTGCAAAGACTGAGACAAAGATTACATCTCGCCTCGCCTGAAGTCGAAGTTGTTTTGAGTTCTCGCCCCACTTTTACGATAGAAGTCACAAAGACTGAATGAAGAGGAAGATATCACATTCCTAATACTGGCCTCTTCACCTATATCACTGTTTTGCCGGCACGACAGAGCAGTCTCGAAGGCCTTCCGAAGGCAACGTCATCTAAAATATAGTATGGCGAAAATGTGCACCAAACGTCAGGGTATTATTAATGACGGTTGAAAGCCATAGTCAGAAATAACAATACAAAAAAATGACATGCCATCTCCACTAACGTAAAACCTGGGAAGGGGCGAAGAATGCAGTGTATAAGTGCATTGGATGGTTATAAGTCTCCCTTTTGCAACACGGTGTGCTGCTTTGCCGCCCGGTGAGGCAACGGTTCAAGGAGGAATCGCGCACTTGCTGAGGTAGTGCCACCCTCTCTTGCGTTGAGACGGATTTGAGCAATTTGCATGCCACGTCTGCCCAAGTTTGGAGTGCTGGCAGGGGTCAACGCGATCGCAGTGCAATTTCCGCGCCTCGCCCTTGGGGCTAGTCCTCAGTTATCAACGATGCTCAGGCACAAGGTATATCTGCCTTTTCTTGCTTCTACCAACCACCTGGCGCGATCAGGCCTAGCATCGAGAACAGGTCGATACCTGGGTCTAAGACAAGTTAAAATCTGTCTACAAAGAGCTTCTGCTTGTGCTTGACGATTGCTGAAGCCGACAGAACGCGTTCCCCCTAGTGTTCAAATTATGTAAGTATAGCTTGAGCCGGTTTATTCCTTATACACGTTTATTTTAGTACGCGTAAGTTCTAGCGCGAGGCGTTGGAAAACAAGTACCCCGGTGTTTTAGTACCGTACCTACATGGACGACAACGAGAGGAGGCACCGACAGCTAGAGCCTCTATTGGGCTTCGCCCTTAAAGAGCCATGAAGACAAAATCGTCTGTCCCGTCTTTCTGTCTTTCTGTCTGTCCCGCCCTTCGCGCTGTGATTAAGTATGAACACGTACCAACTCGCCAAACTTGCAACAGTTCAGACAAAATACAAGTTGGGTTTATTAAAAAGACCGCTTAGTCCCGACAACAATGATACCAATATCATCGCAATCTTCGGACGAATAACAGAGATATTAAAGAAAACACGTGAAGCCATGACGACTCTATAGCTAATTTCCCGCAACTTTTTTATGACGTCACGGAACCTTCTTTGTGCTATTGGCGGCCGCCTAATGGACCTGTCACGACGACAAATGACTGGACGCCTGTAATGGGGCCTCTAGGTACATTTGACCGCATCTCTTAAATGCTAACGTGCAGTTAACGCACTGAAAATTATATTTTATTGTTGGCCCATATGACGTCATTTTTGCTCATAACATGTCACTGTGGCGCAAAATTTGAAAGTTTTAAATACTTCTTGCTTTTTTTATTTAAAGAACATCTTTTTTTGGTTCTAATGGAGCTGAGTGAGATACTGAATTCTAGTTCTTTCAAATTAAACGAAGTTGTATTTTCTCTTCATGGCTTCTTTAGAGGTTGCTTCTGTGCGTTGCAAGAAGACGGCAGAGGAGAATTAATTAAAATCAGCGCACGTGAGCTCTGGCAAGGCATTCAAGTTATTAGGTGAACGTAATGTCCCTTGCAATAGGGACTGCTTTAAGGCTGATTGTGGTTCTTGTACTTTAGCTCTTTATGGGAGTCACTTCATTTACACGAGATAACTCAAGGTATACGTATCCTTAAGCGAAATATAATGCGAATTCCTTGTCATTTATGATTGTGTTCACAAAGCTTTTGGTGCGCTTTGTCCAAACAATTACCGTTTATATCCCAATATTGTATTCTAAGATTCAATCTTTATGTATCTCAATTGCTGAAGAGTAAATTCCGCATCTTTGAGCAAGTTGCCTTTTCTATCAGACCATTTGTGGGTCAGATTAGGTTGGCCGGGGTGTGGTTCATGTCTAAACTTTCACCGCAGTGTAGCTATTCTTGTATAGCTCCGGCTCTTCGTTGTTACTTTACCTTGAAGCAACGCAACGTACCTTCAAGTCAAAAACTTGCAGGGTGGACGCTTTCACTACCGCGAAAATTTATTCGCGCACTTCAAAGGCATAAGCTTGGCGATTCTTATTACAATGTTTTTGCAGCAACATTGCACTTGTGTCTCCTTGCTCGCTTTCATTACCTTGCCTTTCGGCGCAAATAATTTCGATTGACGTTTTTTTGCTACACACCGTTTTGTACTTTTTTTTTCGTTTGTTTATTCGTATTACTGGGCGAACTAAGCCAGCCAGCAAAGTCGCATACAAAGCAATTTCCTTCCAATTAGTATTCTCCATGGTCGGTGTGGACGTGTTCTGCTTTTGAAAAATAATCTTGAGAAATCTCAATTGATGGCTCTCGTTTGAGCTTTCCGTTTCTGTTGCATGGAGGCGGGAATCATATAATGCAGGAAAATCCTTTGTGATAGATACTCTGCTTTGTGTAATCGAGGACACAGTTTTGTTCCAGCAAGGCAATTAGAGAAGTGGTCCTACATTGTGCGGGCCCGACATTAGGACACTTAAAAATTGAAAATTATTTTGCCCTGGGAAATGCTTATCCCACCGAAAAGCGGCCATCGTTACATTTCAAACACACAATGGGGTCATGGCACCTGGCCTCAACCGACTCACGCAGTGTCGTAGATCAGGATAACTGATTGCAATATCCTAAATGTTTATCCAGAGCTTCTATTGGTGAGCATAAGATAAGCTCAATGTTCCTGTTCACAGATGGCGCCGTGAAATGGAAAGAAACGCGCACCTTGATAGGGCATGGCAAGGAGTCCAAGGCGGTAGTTCGCGGCAACCACGAGCACGTCCCCTAGGGCAGCGAGGGCCGATCCGTTGATCCAGTCTATGCCACCGGTATTGAAACCTACGCTGAAGAATACCAAGATGATGGGAACCAGACGCTGGCAATGCTGCCGTTCGGATGCACAGCTGGTTACCGGGCTCCAAATGTGCATCAACAGGCAGTCTTCGACAGACGGATCTTCAGCGGGTGGTGCGTCGATGGCCCATGGCTGGGGGCACCTGTGCGGTTAAACAAACGGTGCCCCGCACAGATATTACTGTTGAGCTTTGTTTATAACCAACTTGCTGCTATCACTCTCTTTTGACGATTGTAAGAAATGCGTTTTCAACTCACAGGTAAACACCAGAAACATTGCTCACTTGTCTAGTAATAGAATGTTTTTGCTAAGGACGGGTTTTTTCTAGTTGCTTCTTCCGAAAGTTTGGCGAAAGCAAAACTTAGCAAGAACAGTGTGGAAAATTTAACAACCAATATCTCACTGGAGTATAAAAGCATTATTCACTCATTTCTAAAAACTGTATCAGAGCCAAAAGTATTCTTACTTAAAAACCTGCCATGACCGCCCAGTTTGTTATGAAATACCAGTAGAATGGGATCCTGAAGGCAGACACAGAATTCGGATGGGGATATTTCGGTTCTTTTTCACGCCATTTATTATATCCGATTTTAATAAACTATCTGTAGTTTTGCGTCCAGCGTACACGTAACGGAAGCTATAAAATATCGCGAACAAACACGGCTGAAATAAAAACTGCAGTATAGAGTGCTCTTAGTAAAAACGCTCGTGTCTTGCGATTGCGAAATGCCTCACCATGTTCAGAAAGCATTGGTACCTTGTGTCAAAATGTCTCGTGTGTGATTCTTTGCGATCGTGTATCATGAAACAATAGTTGCACGGAGTTGGAAAATGCAACAAAAGTACTAGTGATGGTGGTGCAAATTATTGAAAGGAAGGCATATAAGGAAAGAGACCGCCTTAATTATTCTATATTTATAAGGTATGAGGTAAAAACGGAAAATGCTAAGGAGGGTGACACATTTTCAAGCGCAATGCCGCCTTAGCACACCCTTAGACATTGTGAAACTATCTGAACTTGGTTCCTCCTCACTTCATACTTATTCACAGAGCGTTTGGCATTGCCTAGTAGTGTGGAATGGTTTATAAAAATTTGTTTTTGCTCTGTAATCTTGAGAGATCTATGAGCCGTCGCTTGGTGACTTCTAGTCATAAAAATTCATTCTTGTCATGTTACGTCACAGACTTTTTGTGCTATAATAAATTGCTCCTAAATACTCGTTGGTTCAAACTTCAAGGCATGGTAGTTGTTCATTACTACCAAGTGAAGAATACCTCGCTACAAATTCTGCGGTTTGCTGCCGGCGCAGGACCCTCCTTCCGTGCATGCCACCGAACTTACTCTTGTATGGAGGCGAGAAGGCAAAGAATACTAAAACAGTTCGCTAAAGCAGTCCTGCTCTTACCTTGAGGTGATTTATTTCTCACTTCTGATTGGGCATTTTCATGTGCGTTGAAGTAACAAAGCCAGAGTGCTGCTGTAATATAGGACAGGACACCTGCTCTGCAGTTGCGATGGCTTGCTTTTGGGTAACAGATAAGGTTTGCAGCTCGGACGGATGTTTGATTGAGCGAACGCTCGCTGATTATAGAGGGAGCAGCAGCAATTTCCCGTTTAGAAAATTTACCTTTTATCTGCTTGCTTTCCTTAAATGTTCTCCCAAAAGCGAAAGACTCTCCAAGCATATATTTGCAATAGAGATTTTAATGTTCAGCTCATTTTTAGTTATTTCTTTATTTAATTTATTGTACCATCAGGATCTGGGCAAGGATCTATAGAGAGAAAGGAGTGCCATATTTCTTATATAGTGTAGAAAAAAAGCATGTAAGAACTGAATGAGTTATCTTGATTGAAATACCCACTCCGCGACCAGGCGTTAATAGTTCACAAGCAGATTTTATGCGATAATCAGTTGCTTATAACACGGGCTAGAAAAATGTGCTACATAATAATAAATACTGAACATAGAATTAAAAAAAAACAAAAAAATGGCGCTTACGCAACACCGTACAGATCAAAAGGTGTATTCAGAAAAAGGAACAAAGTATGTGGTGGCATATCACAACACCTATTCACTTGTTCAGGCATTAATACATAGTAAGAACGCAATAAAATGGTGAAGAGGACCTGCTCAATGCATAAGATGTATAGAGTCTGGGTGAACATGTTCAAACAGAAAAGTGGGTAATGATGATCGAACGATAAGAAGTGTGTTTAATTCAATTCAATTTTGCCGCACATGGGCTGCTCGAAAGCTATTCACATGGGTCCTTAGTATCTATTGTTCTTGAAACGGCTCGAAAACGTTTCTTTTTTAAATATATACGGCCATCTCGCCGGGTTTTCGCACTTTTCTTTACCGGGTTTTTAAGGAAAAACAAGTCGGTTATTTTTATTTAGGCTAATAGGGCTACTACCAGTTATTTACATACATTCTATTTCAAGTATGCCCGCATTTTTTACAATAATGTAATAGGAGTGATGCCCCGCACAGAATTGAGTACTTGTGAAGGTTTTTCAAACATATATATGTGCCTATGGATATATTTCTCCAAGTCTCTTCCTGTTTTTCGCTGGTGGCCGAATCAATTCACCGACAACCAGTCAGACATACCAAACCTTTACATTTAAGAAGCCTACAAAAAAGTACTGTAATATTTTCTGTACGAGAACCAGGATGCGGAAGTTTGCGCTAGAGCTGATCGAACACTTTAGCTGTGGTCGCCTATATACGTCGTTTAAACTGGACCAGATTTAGACAATGTTGCGTTGTCGTCAACTGTGGCTCAATTAAAACCACATAAATGGCATGTGAAGCATGAGCGATGAACGTATTCAAGCCCATTAAAATACAAGAAAATGACCCGCGCATATTTGTGCCCGAACGCCACCAATGAAAAATTAGTTTTCAACAGCACACAAGCTATTCTGCGTCAGGTGAGAGCAATATTTGTAATATTGATATAAATATTGCGAAGTTTCGAATAGCAACACGTTTGTATTAGCATTTGCGTGTCGATTTACTACTCTGACATTTGAGCATGCCGAATGGACCACACCTAGTGCTTATATTTTGCTTGTTGTCGGTGGTGTCCGCTGCGGTGCTGAGCGTCGCCTTCGAGAAGTGCTGTTTGGGAACTTGTGCGAACTGGATTCCGCGATATTCAATCACAGGTCGTCCCTCCACGGAGTAATAGGTTCCGCTGAAGGTTCCCACGAGGGTATATGCCTTGAACGTGCTTGGTTTCTTGAGTACTTCATGCAGGAACAACGCGAACAGCGCCGCGGTGAGTATAAAATCGAGCAGTAAGAAGGCCCGGAGCAGCCCACCAATATTCGTCCTGGGCGAAAGAAGGCACGTCTAAATATAACAGTCCACGCAAAGAAAATAATAAATTGCCTCTCTTGGCTTATGGGCATGCCTTCCGGTGTGTTTATGCGTGCGTATGTGCGTTGTAGGCGGTTCAAGTTTCCGCCAGTCTGCATTCGAATCAAGAGAAAGAGTTACGCAAAGTGAGGTAGGTACAAATCTTAAAGTGGAATAAACAGTTCAAGGCGCGTGAGAGGCCAAGCTTTATTCAGGAGTGAGGAGGCAGGGGTTGCAAGCAAGCATGCTTTGTGGTGCTTTTATGATACCTTGAAGAGGGTGGCCTGCGCCAGGAGACGAACACGGTAACGCATTCGCAACTTTTTTTACTGGTGAAAACGCTTCCTGACTTAATTTGTAGCATACCTTAGTGAGGACATGTGATTTAATGTAGTTGCGGGGTGATGTGTATCATATCTGAGCACTGCTCTTCGAAAGCCGTAACCCTGCTCTACCGATACCAAATTTTATTAATTTATTTTGAGGACATCTCAAGAACAGTGTTTATTAGGCAAACGCCGCCAGCCGGGGCGCTATTCCTGACGGCCCGAGATAGCTCTGTCCGAGTTTCCAGCTGTTCGAGTTAACGAAGGAGTGATAGTACAGCATCCGATAAACCTCAAGCAATACCTTCGCAATCGCGCGGAGCACGCTTCGCATTATCAGCACGACCAGTTGAGGCCGCTCACGTTGAAAAAGCCCAGCTTGCATGAACATCCACGTGCAGCGCCGTCTAAAATCGAGTTGCAATATGCAAGCCATTATGCAAAGTAGATAATCCAGCTATTCCTTTTAAAACTCCGGCCTGGCCCCAGTCTCCTTTTAAACCTCCGCCCTGTAAAGCGGCGCGGGGCGGCTCCAATTTTCTCCGTGTTCTGTTCTTCCATTGAAATCTGTTTACCACGTGGTTTAAGGGTGGCTCCAGCTCAGCTCAGCGCAAGCTCAAACCTAGTAATGGAGGAAGTTCACTGTAGCGAAAAGAACGCACCCTTCTCCCGACTGTCAAACTGACCGGCTTTGTTTACGTGCGGACCGTGGGCGTAGTATCAGACATCGCCCCTATTTAACGTGTCATGAGTGTGTTTCAACATTTTACGAGAGCGTTTTAGCCGTTGAAGGTGTGTCATCTGTAGTCGATTGTGTTTTGGCTGTGTATGAATACGGCTGCCGTGGGAAAATCTTGTCGTCTTGGCCGCTCCTGTCGTCCGGACTAGAGCCGCGCATTTCGTTCAAACCGAACACTCCACCCCTGTGACTGTTGCAGCATTTCACTGACGGTGGCCTGGGGACGTCATTCGTTCATTGTTTTGTGGTAAGCTGTGCTACCGGAGCATCTAATGCAAGTAACTTCGTAGTGGGCCTCTACCCCACCGGCGAAGTGGACACCATGGCAGTCATAGTTGGGTGGGGCGTCGGTCCTTACGCCACGCCCACGAATGGGCTGGGGGTGTGAGACTGGCAAGAGAACTCGGAAGAAACTCGGGAGAGATACTGCGAGGCCGAGTTGAACTCATGACGCTTGTTTTGGCGGCTGTCTGCGGTGTGGATCATGGTTCACGGTCGCCGTAGCAGGCATTTATCTAGGCCGACAGAGTTTTAAGTGCGATGCACTTTATAAGCGACCCCAAACCATCCACCGCCGGCGGCGGCGGCGTCCGCAGCCCTGCTCTCCCTAGCAACGGCGCAGAGCGGAGAGGAGCGTCGGTAGCAACGGCGCAGTGACGTCACTCACCACGTGACGCCACGCCCTCACCGCTCCCTCGTGGCGCGGCGGTGTGCGCCGCGCGCATCCCTCTCCTCACCCGCGCCGTGACGTCACGCACCACCTCCTCTCCCGGCAGCTGCCGTGCACCGCTGCGCGCGTCCCCCTCCCCCTTCGCTCGCTCCTCCTCTCTCCTCGCTGGCTGCAGCTGCGCGCGCACCCCTCTCTCTCGCGCGCCCGCCTCCTCTCTCAGCCACCTGGCTCGGCGCGCTCAGCGCGGCGTACCCCCCTTTATATGCAGCGATAAACCGCCAGACCTCCGTGGGTCGGCTCGCGCGCGCTCTCTCGCTACAGTCTCCTGCTCGCTCTGCTCCAGTTTAGACCGTTCGCTGGCTGGGCGCCTCTCAAGGCGATGTCAGAATTACTACGCCGTGTACTCTCGGCGCAAGAAATGCATTCGCACTTCCTCACGATTCCCTTCGGGGAGGTGGGGGCAATTTTTTCCTTTAGCGGAGGAGGAATTCCAAGCCCTTTTTTGTCTCTCGAAAGTACTGTGCATTGGCTGTGCAGCCATCTGACACCCCACCCCTTTGCGACGACTTTGAGGCGGCTTTCGCTTCATAACTGCCGAGGAGCAAGTGTTGCGTGCACTGCGGTTTTACGCGACGGACACTTTCCTCGGAAGCGTTGGTAGTGACCGCACCAGCGACCGCCCTCAGTCGACAGTCACCTGGTATGTGCACTATAGGATTACTGCAGACACGTTTTTCGCCTTTTTTTGGTGTTTAGCCGGACATGGCTTCCGCAGGTTCCACCGTACGTTTATCTGTCTGCAGCCAGAGCATGCGCTTCAGTCGCAACCGCTCGATGGAAAGGTTTGAATTGAGTGGCCGTACTTCAGTTATAGTCTGCCAGCAAAACGTTTCGGTATGGCGTTGCATGACCGCGCGTTTCATTTATTGTCAGCGCGGCAGACGGTTTTTTTAGGCTTTTCGTGTCTGCGGTTGTTGCTATTCCTTTCTTGGTAGCACATGGCCAATTGGGTGCACTTACCCGCAACTGAGAGCTTTTAGGAGCGAATTGGCTCTGCTTTCAAAATTCACAACACTGTGAATGGGAAAATAAAAGTTGTAGAATAATGCGTAACACGTGAACGTGATGGCACATGAGAATTACAGATGCACAGCAGCCGCGCAGAACCACAATTATAGGGATGCTGTGCTGTGTGCCAGTCTTCTTTCTGGCGAGTTCACTACGAAATGAAAGAGAAGAACTGAAGCAAAGGCGGTATAGCAGAAAAGAAGCCCGTCGAATGCCAAAATTCATGCCGAAAGAGAAAGAATTAAAAGCGAGGACAAATACGCAACCGCAATATATCAGTTAAAAATTGGCGCAAGTACAATTATCAGTTGCTAATAAGTAACGCAAGAATAATGTATCACTTGTTATTAAGAACCGCCAAGCATTGGCCTTCAAATCCCATCAGTAGACTGAAGTGGTTCTAGGAAATTTCGTATCTGAAAGCGGACGGAGGGTTTTGATAGCACCGAGCAGCAAGTACTTTGAATGTGGCGCGTTTCCATCACTCCCTTTCTTTTTTTGCCAGTCGCCCTTTGTCACGTGATTGCATTGTATACCACCGATGGAGAATTGCGCAGAAACAGCTGCTTAGGACGGGGAATTTCAAACAAAAAGCTCATAAGAACGCCTAAAATAAAAAATAAATGAACTTTTGTAGTGAAATACATATTATTGAAATAAAAGCGCAATAAAGTAATGTAGTTGGATATGCTTACCCCCAGTATGCACCGGTGCAGCAGTGGAACGAGACACACCAGTGAAAAGTGCACCGCGGCCTAGCCGCGCCTCCTTGGAACCCGCTGCCCAGGACCGGTTACGTCACTCTAATATCAGCAAATAGCGCGAATTTCATTTTTAAAGCGCTTGAACTCCGCCTCAAAATATTATGATTACGTTACGTGGGCGGCGTCGCTAGAGCTCGTGTTTTCCGAATTTCGCTCAATTTCGGGCCTTCTGGAATAGCACACCAGGTAGCTATTTTTACCGATTAGATGCCAAAATAATGAATTGTGCATGGGCTTACGCTAAGCGGTAGGCCCGGGTGTGGCTGCTACTTGTCCCGGAGCTCTTGCGAGAAATAAGCCTGCAAAAATGGAGCAAAAACGCATCGGTTTGACCAAACATCATTTAGGAACATGTTCGTGTGTTATGATAAGCGATATTCAAAGGCGTCAAGCTTAAATCATGTGTAATATTAAGTGAAATGTATACCCGTTGGGATTAAAATGGTCACTTAAGTGGAAAAGAATTTATTCATTAGCGTGAAATACAAGCACAAGGGCTGACACCTAGGCGATGCCAGTAATTCTAGCAACCGGCGCTGTTATTTTCTTCACAGGATAACTCTAGAATAGCGGTCAGGTAATGGCCCAAAATGTTCCTGTCATGAATTGGGGTTGTTATTATGGGCATGCGACTTCACGTTAACGCTGTTCGCATTAAACTATTTTCGGCTCATTCTCTTTGCTTAGTAAACGGAAACTCTTGAAAGTGGCCAATTTAAAGGAAAGATGTTAGCCGCAGACGGCAGTGCAACTCGTCGGCGGAAATAAGCGAATGACCCGGAGCACAGAATTCTCAAGCATACTTGGACCGGAATGGTTCGAATATCACCTCACCGCTAGATACAGCGGCATTATTTAGCTCGCTCTTAAAGGGGCCTAGAAAACTGAAGCTTAAGTTCTGAGGTTGTGGGAGGATCCCACATCACGCGATGGCGAAAGAGTAACGACCGAAAAACACTTCACGGAATCACCGGAACTTTCCACTAACTGTCCAGACTTTCGATCCACGGAAGCAGCAACGGTGGTGCATTGTCTTGGATGACTAGAAAAGACCAGTCAGTTTGCCTGTATCAATCCTTGCGACCCGCCCTCCTAACGGCTCGTCGCCATTTTAAAGAACGTAGCAAGGAAAAATCTGGCGATATCAGCACGTACCTGGATCGAACGTCTTGTTGAGTCAAAAATTGTTCTTATACCTTTTAAGCGCGCCACTATATGGCCTAAATTGTTATCTGCCGCGAGAATTGGGGGACGTATCCTGCGGAGCACTTGCCTGTGTCAAGCCCGCCATTCCTGATCGGTAATGCGGCGAGAATACGCTGGTTTTCGAGTCGCACTGGGCACATAGAAGCTCCTCCACTAAGGAAGTCAGCCTTGTATTATCTCAAACTAAGGTATGTAGCCGACCCTGTTAAGCTTTACTAACGTACCTAAAGTGATCACGGACATTTGGCCATTCTGCTGCTCTTCCTTACTTGTTTTCGCGTTTAGAATTTCTGCATATCGCGCTTGACGTATTTGTAAGGTTTTATTTCATCTTCTTGGTATTGCTTTCAGGAATTACCTGTAAAGCTTTAAAAAAGAAAAGTAGTATCAGCGGCGCCATCTACTAATTACAGTGGAAATCAAGGTAAACTACAATTTCCGTCTGCGCTAAATATTCCGGCATGAACTGGGTAAAATATATTGAAATAATTACTCAATAACCTACCATACTTTGCCCGGCACAATTCTGGAGATATAACGGCGCTTTGCGTGCTCAGAAACCTATCTGAACTATTTGAGCATAGAGATAATATACTGACCCGAGGGAAAGCGCACCGCTGAGCCAATGCATTGTTACCGTACGACACACAGTGGCTGCCATGATACAACGACTTGAAGGTTGCCAGCCGAGTTGTTTTTTTTTACTAAGAACGGCGAAAGTGGAGGGTATTAATTACGTGAAGCAACGAATGATGGCCTCGAAAGCGCCCCTGATTTTGATTGATTGTAGGGTTTAACGCGCCGACGCAACGCAGGCGATGAGGCGCGCCGTAGTGGAGGGCTCCGGGTTAATTTTGACCACCTGGGGATCTTTATCGTGCGCCGAAATCTCGTACACACGGGCGTTTTTGCTTTTCGCCTCCATCAGAAAAGCGGCCGCCGCGGCCGGGAATCGAACCCGCGACCTCGTGCTCAGCAGCGCAACGCCTTAGCCACTGAGCCACCGCGGAAAGCGCCCCTAGATCCAGTTGCTCAGTGCTTGCTCAGCGTGCTTCCGTGTTGCCCACGTTTTGCACGCACGCACATCTCAGCTGGAGACCATAGGTCGGCGTACTCACTCGTGAGTACACTCATTTGTACTCATTTGTACTCAAACTCACGAGTGAGTACGATGATGAGTGATCACACACCCAGAAAAAAACAGTGAGTACGATGACGAGTGAGTATAGGGGTAAGTCCACTACTCGTGAGTACAGTACTCATGAGTACACTACTCATGAGTATGAGTACTCATGAGTACAGTATTCATGAGTATGAGTACTCATGAGTTTGAGTACTAATGAGTATGAGTACTCATGAGTACACAGTACTCATGAGTACACAGTACTCATGAGTACACCGCACTCTCGAGTACACAGTACTCATGGGTACATAGCACTCATGAGTACAATACTCATGAATACTGTTTTTGCGAGTGCTCGCACTCTTGAGTATATGCACTCCTGAGTACAGTAGTGGAAACAGTAGTGCAAACAAGAAAACGGACGACAAAAGCTGCCACCCGAAGACACGCAGAAAAACGCAGTTTACGGCCACGGCTGCACCGACAACCCCCGAGCTCCCCTGAGCCCGACCCGGCTGAGAACAGGAGGAGACACCAGACGCAACGCGAGTGCTTACCTTCCGTTTCGCTTTCTCACATGTACTTGCCTTCGCGCAGTAAGTCGCCCAACGACAGTGCACCGCGTCAGACGTTTTCTTCCTCTGTCCTGATTTATATGTAACCTGTGTTTTTCTAATCAATTAAACAATTTATTTTTTTCTACTTTGTCTTTCATTCGAGCTACGACCTAGCTAACAGTGCAGATAAGTTGATTATTCGTGAGTAATACAAATTGAGTACTCATGAGTACAGATTGAGTACTCATGAGTGCAGAATGAGTAGTACTCATGAGCAGTAGTACTCATTGAGTACTCATGAGTACAGATTCAGTACTCATGAGTACAGATTGAGTACGAATACTCGTGAGGACAAATGAGTTTGAGTACAAGTGAGTACGATTACAAATGAGTATTTGATGAGTGAGTACGAGTGATTTTGTGAACAGACGAACTTTTTGAGTCTGAGTTTGATTGAGTACAGCGTGAATGAAAAAAATTGTGATTGAGTTTGAGTGAGTTCTTTCTGTTTTGCCGACCTATGCTGGAGACTGCGCGCGCACTGCGCAAGTGAGGCGCAAGGGCCTAGCCACTTTCTGGCGCACTTAAAGGAAATCGAAACCGGAACTGAACTACACATTTACTCTTTGTTGGCTAATCACAACTTATTTAGAGCTTAATTACACAAAAAATTTTAAAGAGCTCGTAATATTACCGAGGCAATTATTTGTGACTATTTTGTTTATTTCTTTGTTTAGTTAAATAAGTACTGAACAAATTTTTAGCGGGCTGAATACGATAGCTCTGGCAACAACGGGAATCGTATCATGTCAGCGCCCACAATTCGTACGGTCTCAGTTCTCACATTACCCCTGTATTTGAGGCGTGCGAGGCTTAGCACGAGTAGGAGCAGCCATTTTGCTCACCCACCCAGAAAAAAATAGTCGTTTGTCGTACTCCTGAGCACCATTTAACGAGAAAAATGTAATAAACAACATCAACTAATAATATTTTTACCGCATGTACCAAGCATCAAGCGCCGAGCGCACTGCGTTTGCTGTAATCAAGGCGAGAAGTTACACTTCGTCTGCTCGCGAAGCGCTGTGGCGACGGTAAAGGCTGTGCCGGTACGTTACCATTCCCGGTAACTCATCGTGCATCCGCAGTCGACTTCCGCAAACCCGTTAAACGGTAACGCAAACACGGTAACTCGATATGCTAAAACTCTCTTTTATGCGCTAACTAAATACGGAAACTTGTTTGTAAAAGCGGTGAGAATTGCAGCTTTCACACGAGATTGATTTCTGACTGAAGTATCACACAGGCAAGTTTTTGTGGCACGCTTGATAAAAATTCTGCCCCGCGAACTTCAAACGTCGTCTTTGTATCCTTAGATATGTACACCAAAATCTACTCGAACTGCCCAAATAAAAAAAAAAATCCCCCGCATTTCCCCGAGGGGGAGAATGTGAAAGTGCGAATGCACGGTTTTCGGCCCGCTTGCGGCGCTTGCGCTCGGTCCCCGCAGCCCACCGCCTCGCCGCCTTCTCTTCCATCTCTTCCATCGGGTTTGTAGTATCACGTGTACACCACGCAGTTATCCAGCCGCTATAACGCCGCTGAGTCGCCAACGCAAGCCGCTGACGACGTAGTTTGAATGCGTTAAAGATATAAGGCGCGTCACTAACACTGATATCAGCGTCGCGTCCGTGGCTTGGTCGGTAGAGCGTCGCGCTGCGGCCGCAAAGTCCTCGGATCGAAACCTGGCGCCGGATGCTGTTTCTTTTTTAAATATAGAGGAGCACTGCGGACGCCGCCGCCGCCGCCGCCGCCGACGCCGGCGGTGGATGGTTTGGGGTCGCTTATAAAGTGCATTCGCACTTAAAACGACCGAAACACCCCACACCGGGGTAACTTACACTGATATTGGTCGAAATGTTGCGTATCTTTTATAAAATAAATACCTTTTGCTACAATCATTCTAGCCGACTCTTTAGACTGAATTCATAAGGCTTCGTTATCGATGCTGTAGGTTGAGCGCATAGACAAATTGCAAACACACAACTCACACAGGCCAACAGTATGGGCGCATAAATGTACCACAGATATGCACGTATCACATACTGTGGTATACCAATATTACTCTAGAGTAATAAAATAATTTATGCACCTAATTTGTGTTATTCGCCATGTTATGACTTGGATAGTAACAGTTGTGATCTCTGAAGTTTTACTATCTCCAGCACAAGAGCCTCTCCCTCCCTGCAGCAAACGTCCACAAAACCCGATAAACGAAAGGGGTCATACCTGTTCATAAAGTAAAAAAATCTGCTTCCGATAGATTCACCGACGTAGGCTGATGACGATCGAGAGCTCCTGATGTGGGTCATTGGTGGCGAAATCGTCCTCCTGGGCGTCGGTCTACGAGGAACAGAAAAAAGCCCATCATCAATAAAAAATGCTGGAATTCAGGTCTGCTCACTGATGCGCTTCCATTATAACCCCGTTTATTTTCATTGCCCGATTTAATATCAAAGTTTGGCAATTAGTAGCCAATAAATAAAGCGAGTTCAGAACCTGTAAAGTATCATAAAAGCAGCTCCGGTGCAACCGCTCCTTTAAGTGCAGACGTATTTAGGCCGACGCAAACCCGTTTAGCGTTGACAGAAAAACCCGAGCGCACGTGAGCGGGTGCCTCGCGGCGACCCCCAGAAATCCCTGGCGCTAGGTGCTGGGCAAGTCGAAGTTCGCGCCATGGGTTTAGCAAAAAAATACCGAGCTCACGTAAGCGCGTGCCTCGCGGCGACCGCCAGGCGTCGTGTAGGCTTGCACGTGGGCATACGCCACATGAGGAGCTGCCGCCTTCGTCGTCGTCGCCGTGTGGCGACCGTCGCCCAACGGGTCGGCCGCGCCGAAGACAATGACGAAGAATCTTCAAAGCCACTCCTTCACAACCCACACGTGGAGACGGCCACCGGAAGAGCTGACGAAGAATTGGAGATGTAGCAAGGCGAGGACGCGCTACAACCGGATTTGCCGTACGCGGCTGTACCTTCGGAAGATGACGACGAAAGCGTTGACGGCAATTGCTACTGAATAATACACTGTACATACTTTATTGGTCTTTGGTTTTCAGTGCCGTTTAAAACGTCTTTTCACTGCGGTAGTCCAGCTTCACGCTCTATCCTCGGATCCGCTGTCAGTGTAGGTTGATCGATTAGGTGGTTCAACGCGCCGACACTACATTGGCGATGAGGCGCACAGTAGTGGCGGAGCACCTGTGGATCTTTAGCGTGCGCCGCAATCTCGAACACACGAGCGTTTTAGGTTTCCACCTCCGTCAGAAAAGCTGTCGCTGCAGCCGGGAAACCTGTCAGTGTGAGAAGCTACGTCGACCCCCAACTCTGCTGTCCCCCCCCCCCCTTCCACTACTAGTGCAAGCTGCGCCTCGAGAAAACCCAACACTCCGGTTTTGATAACAAAAACCCCGCCTCCAAAAAGGGGGCGTACAAGAAAGAGAGAAAAACCCTTTAAACAATTAATAGAAACCATTGATTGGCCAAAGGAACCAGCCAATCACACATGTGTTCCCACCTGCGGTCACGTGACCCAACCCTTTCTCTTATGCACTCATCGTTTCCCACGCACGCTATTACACCCGACGAGCAAATACAGGACGTCTGCGTCCTAAAGTGGACACCCCATTACGTTCAGCGGGTGGCATCTGCTTAAAGCCAAGCCGATGGCTTGGAGCGGTCTTCGTGCGGTTGACCTTCCCCCGCGTAAGGCGTCTTGTCTGCGCGCGCGCCGGGACAAAGAGGGAGTCGGGGCTAATCCCCTCCCAGACTAAAGGGGTGCCGCCGCCCGCCTGAACAGCCTACGGGAAGAGACGCTGCCAGCCCCGGCGATCGTCATCGAGGCGAACGACCCGTCAACGGGGCGCGCCCGGCGCCGGCTTCGCAGATTCTCAAAAACTTACACCGCGCGCCTTTTCGACACTATGAGACACAGCGTCATTCAGCTTCCTGTCAGCTTGTCATGCCGAATGACCCAGCCACCTCCGGCGCGACAGAGGTACTCAGGCTAAGCACCCCCGTCCTTTGACACACAAAAGGACGGGCACAACACACGCTCTCCGCGGCTCCGAACTTGGCGTCCGTGCGGCTACATGAAAGGGACACAGGATCGTAGCTACCAGCGGAGGCGACGCCAATACATGGGCCACCGGCGGCCTTCATTAATTGCATGCGGAGCCCGAACTTAACACGGGGGTAGCCGAATCGGCTCACAATTTTTTCACTATCAAAGTATAGCCTTCATAGAGACCGTGGCTCTATTCGAAGTGGTAGGCAAGTGCAAAACTGGTTCAGGCTTGGCAGTCTAACGGGGGCCAGCGCCTTTTTGAGGTCATTTTTGCTAACTATAACAAGAAGAAGCCGGCCGTTCCTAGCATGAAAAGAAACGTGAAGACAGGGAGTAGTTGAACTCGGGAAAATTAAGCGAAGCAACAAGGTGGAGGAAGTTTTTCCAAAGAAAAATACCCCCCACATTACACCTGATCAGAGAAAAATTATCAGCTTTCATTTGCAGCCGTGTGGCTCTATAGTTGTTTATTATGAACTTTTCTCTACGAAAAATAACTCAAGCATTCTCACTTGTCTTAAACTGGTCGATTCGGGGCAATGCCTATTTGAGCCAGGGCCCACAAAAAATGAAGCAAAGATAAATCTACGGCAGGCTGTCGTCAATCTGGTCGGTGACACGGACTTTGGAGGCACACAATACTTTGCGGCGATGCTATTGACCCGGAATATTGAGTACATGACTGAGTGGAAAATAAAATTTTATTCCGTTTTGCGCATCTATTTGCTCATGTTGTAACCAGGGAGGCCCTCTGTGACAAGATGGGAAAATGAATAATGACGAATGCTCACAAACGAACAAACCCACGACGCTGCAATTACGGCATGAGCTGACAACTTATTTAGCGAACAAAGAACTAAAAGACCCAACACTACCACTTGTTAACAATAAAAAATGTTTCATCAGAAATTGGACGAATAGATAAACGTGGAAGCAATGTTCCTAAACGCCTTTTCGAACCCAATGATGTGGTGCTTAGCTTTTCAATATGTGTAGGCCCTTCGAATCAACGGAATGTCATAGGAATGACTGGAGAAGTTGTCTAATTTCTGGTTCAAATGTCGAAAAAGAATAGCGCAAGAAATGATACTTCATTTGTGACTTGTCTCCTCGTATGGGTCTATCTCTCGTCTATGTTCACGAAATGAACCTTTATGCCCCATAAGAAGGGTAGTTCTTTTGTCGTGCACACAAAAACCCTGAGGCCTCTTCCGAAAAAGAAGGTGCAAAATTTTAAATGCATAATGGTGAAAAAGAAAGGATTGGCGCTCAGCGGTATCAGCTGCGAACGAAACCTCAGAATTCTGATATAAGTGCATTTTGACTAGAACAATAACAGCACACTATTGACCGCAAGATTGAATAAAATATTTAAGCGATGCGTCTCCGGGATGCGTCTAAGGTGTTTAGTATTTTCTATGAAACCATGTGTTTACACTTAGCGGTACTGATCGTTAGGGTTATCTATGCTTCTTTCGGGTGATTATAATGCGAATCACCCTTTGGCAGCACGCTAACCATCGCAATATTGTTAAACGTTGCTCATGCGAAAATACAAGACAAAGGGCTAATCTAAAAGTACATAATTTAAAAATTTCCAGATCACGCACTTACGGCGTTCCTGTGGCCATGGGATTGTTGGCTTCTTCCTCTTCTTCTTCTTCTTCTTCTTCTTCGCGCTTCATTTCTTCAAGCCGACAAATAACTTTCACATGGACCGCGGCCAGTGCATTCACTCCGTTCAAGGCAATGCACAAAAATACATCGAAAGAGTTTACAACAATACATTAACAGAAAAACAAACTCACTCATCATAGTTTGAAGTTCAAAAATCATTTACAAATGTGTGTGGAATAAGCGAATCAATCCCGTTTGTACATCTAGGGTTCTCCTCAAGAGTAATCTCCGCAAAAAGCACCTTGAGCAATCTCGGTCGCTGAGTGCGGACAGTGCGGCCTCTGCGCCCGATACAAGCTATCCTGAACTGTGCCGGAGTGGTAAAAGTTGCAAGGCAGAAACCTAAGACCATAGACGTCAGAGACTCCGTCTCTACACCCGACACATAAACGTGTCCGCATAAGAAAAGAACAAAGGCAGGAGCACTTGACCATTACCCGAAGTCTTGCCGGTCTTCTATCGATAATCCATACATATCTTCTATCTTCGATAATCTTCTATCAATAATCAATACATGTAGATTCCCCTGCAGCACGTGAGTCCTTCTTTGCCGGTGTCTGATTTACTACCAGTTTGGGCATTGCGGTTAGTATTCTTGCAGGGTGCTGTTCATCCCCCCATCGTTCTTTCATATTCGACACATGTCGTTTACCCTGGTAGTAAAACCCTTCACGTACACTCATTTCCTTGTATGGTGAAATATCTATTGTCACATCAGTATTTTCTAGTATGTTTTCGTTTTGTTTGGTACGCAAAATTGTTCACATCACTTTCCGCACAATCGTCTCCCCTCGAACTCCACATGTTATATTTCTTAACTTTTTTGCCCCGATGAGATCCCAATCCGAATTGGTGAATCCCCCAGAGTGAGTACCCGCGTATCATTTCGTGGCTGTGACCAAACAAAGATGCGGAAAAACTTTTGTTGCAGAGCATGTCAGCGCTAAACAACAACTATCCAACCAACTGTATAGAACGTACTTTGTTGCTCGCCTAATACCGCTGTAAAACGCGCCTATTTAAGTGTACTTTGGCTGAGGAAATTCCGGCTCCCCGAATGACACTTTTTCTCTGCGCTGCTAAACGACGAAACAACGTGTCTTTGACCGCGATGTCAGTCACCATAGCTTGCGTAAATATTCCGCAAAAGTACTTAAAATTCCACATTTCCAACAGCAGCTTTGTTCATCGCACTGTGATTTATGCTTTTAATTAGTATCGCACCTACGGACGTAGAACTACTCGTAATAACCCATTAGTCGCAGAACTACTCGCGACTGCCTTATGTACGAGCACCATCAATCCATACCAAAAAAGATCAGAATATTAACCGATTGCTACGAAGCATTTCAAGAACTTCAACGACCATGTTCAACGCACGCTTCAGGAAACGAAATTATCAAGCAAAGAATGGTCCTGCAACTCTATCGCAATAAAGTCCGTATAGACTGGACTCCAGGCCTTGATTAGACAGCACAGGGGAATCAGGCAGCCCAGGATGCTTCGCAGAGGTCTTGCTCTTGTATCCCCTCGGCTGACCCCGCAGTCCCCGCAGCTTTGGATCTTTTTTACTACATGAACACGACTGAAAGTACTAGGACACCCCAACCGCGCCATTAAAATACACAAATACACGCATGAAAAAAAAAACTCCAAATCAAGAATTTACGCCGAGAGATCACGTTTCCAACCAAATTTCCCTTACCAGAACCCAGGACATAAATATGATTAAAATCTGTACAGATGTGTCATTTGCACCGGAATAAATTCGCAAGTGGTAGTAACCCCCAACCCCCACAACCCGAAATGTCCACACTGTCAGCAAGACGCAAGCTGATTAGCTCCAGCTGCTCTGGATATTTCCGAAATTCTCTCGATACCAGAAGTTCACTTCCCACACCCATTTCCCTCAACTCAGATTGATCCCCTCACACTAGATCAGCACACCATTACCTTATCATACAGTTCGCCACTAAGAGCGGTCTAGCGCGAGTTATATAGCGATGGCCTACACCAGTGAATAGACTGTTCAATGCCGAAGAACCCTGCCGTGAAAAACCTTAGGCCGCCTCCGGAGGACCACGAACACATGACGAAGCCGCTTGATCCATGAATCCTTCCCTCCGAAATCCCCCACGAGGCCTTTCCTTATTTGATAAAAGATATAACAAGTGTCTTCACTGATGGCGTTGTACGCCAATACGCCTGCAGGAAAGCCAACTTCCTCTGACGATGGTGATGAACAATCGTGGGTGATGCGAAAGAAAATAAAACGCGTCCCGTGGCTGAAATCGAATCTAGCTCCGTCGCGTTATGAAGCAGGTTTCTGTCAGATTGCTTCATTTCGACATGCTCGAAGAGAACGCCAAGGAGCAGGCACAGATTCGCGTCTTACGCCCCGAACCTAAACGTTAGGGCTACCAAGCGGGAGAGATAAGTCTTTACGACACTGCTGACGTTAGTCGGGCAAAGGCACCTGGGTTGCTACACCAAATGTATAAAAAGAAATGAAATTGATAAACTGATGATCATAACTATGATGACGATGATGCCTTCATTTAGGCAGTCAGGTTTAAAGGCCTACGGAGCGCACTCCCGAGGATTGCTGTGGGTATGTTAGAAAAGTGTTGTGTACCTTCGGACTAGCTCATACTCGCCGTGTGGGACTGGCCAACCACACAATCCGTTAATAATAAGCTTCACGTTCAACCAGCGTCCTCTTAGACGGAACGATGTAGGAGCAATAAACATTTAATTGAGCAGTCAATGTTGTTGGGTTGACCCCCCGGTGGGGTACCTCTTTAGTTCAGGAAGCCCAGGGTCTTGGCGGCCTGTCTCGCCTGGTCAACCAGATGATGTTGATGATCAGGGTTCGAGCTGGTCAAACAATCCTCCCACTGCTCAAATATGGGTTTATTATTTGGGGCAACGGATGGTGTTTGGCGGCACTCCTATAATATGTGGTAGAGAGTGCATGGCTATGCAGAATTTACAAGTAAATGTGTACAATGTCTGATGCATTGAGTGTAGTAATGTGCCATGTGGAAATATGTTAGATTGTAGCTGTCGGTAGATGACCATATCTTCGCGAGACATGTTCAAATGCGGAGGCGGAAAGGTTCTTCGTCCCAAGTGGAAGTGGGCCAGCATGTCACTGTACCTTCTGGGGATTATTTCTTGTGTTGGGTGTGTCAAAGGGCTGGCTGACATGCCAGAATGAGGCGGCCGGTGTGTATGAGCTCGGGCTGCGGCATGAGCCGTCTCATTCCCTTCCAGTGATGAATGAGTCGCTGTTCATATGATGAAAATTTGGGATAAATCAGGGTGGGCCGATATAATTTATGCTGCTGTTGATGAAATGAGTCCAGTTCGGAAGTTTCAACACGCTGTCTGGGAGTCTAATATGATGGTGACATGTTCCTTGGCAGTGGTAGCTGCAAGGCCAATGTCTGCGTCTTCGGGAGTGTCGAAGTCCTTGGTAGGTATAGAAGGAGAAGCTAGCTCCAGTCCCTGATCATTGACCATACTGATGACGTGGGCTGATTGACTGGTGTAAAGTGATGCATCTGCGTACATAATGTCAGCCCGTTTCTCGTGTGCAGTTCGACGAGCTTGAACTCTTGCCTTGCGTCAGGCTTTGTGGTAGATCGGATGCATATTTCTTGGTACTGGAATTTGGTACTGGATCGGATTCGTATTTCTTCGAGGAATGCATTTTTGGGCGTTATTGTCTTTCGGGACTTCGTAACCCAGTTTTCCTACGGTGTGTCTTCCCGTCTTGGTGATAAGTTTTAGGCGTTCCAATTGGCTAGTTTTGTGGGTTTCAGCCAATTTCTAATAAGTGTTGCGCACGCCTAATTGCAATAATTTGTTTGTAGAAGCAGTGAGAGGTAAACCGAGCGAAACTTTGAAGGCTTTTCGGATCAACATGTTAATTTTTTCTTTTTCGTTATTTTTATGGGCTAGATATGGCGTTCCACACGTAATTTACTCGATCGTTATTATTGCTTGCACAATTTCAATGGTGTCGTGTTCTTTGAGACAAAATCGACGATTTGTGATACGGCGTATGAGATGTGGAACTTTATGAATTGTGGTTTGGAGGTTATTGATCGTTGCCATGCCACCTCCGTCTTGCTGTAGCGTAAGTCCTAGCAGGCGGAGAGTTTTGACCAGTGGGATTCGAGCGTTGTTGATTTGGAATTGGCGCCGGGGGTCCACCTCGGGTTTATTTTTTTACCAGAAGTAATTCGAATTTATCTGGAGAGCAGTTCAGGCTACGTAAGCGAAAGTAGTGTCCGGTGGTTTGAGTTGATTCTTGCATGACCTCTTCGTGCTTGCAGGCGTATTCCGTGCGTGTCTATATTTTAATATCACCGGCGTAGATACCGTGGCTGATGCCTGGGATATCAATAAATTGTGCTGGAAGGTCTTTCATTGCCAAACTTAAAACTAGTGGTGATAAGACAGAGGCCTGTGGTGTTCCTTTCGGTGCTGCCGGGACTTTGTCTGTTCTAAGGTTCCCGGATCAAATTGTCGCTGTGAGGTTCGTCAATAACTGTTGTACAAAGTTGTATGTCCGCTCGCCGCAGTTGGTTGACTAGGCCATCTAATATAGCATTGTGTGACAGTTTCGATGATGCCCGTGACGTCAAGGGACAAAACAACGCTTTTGTGTTGCCTGCTAGGGTTGTCCAGGACGTTTTGTTTGATTTGTAGGAGTATATCTTGAGTAGAGATGTGCGAGCGAAAAGCGTGGATGCTGTGAGGCCAGTTATAATTGTCTTCGACATAAGGGGCAAACCTATTGTGCACCATATTTTCACTTAACTTGCCTACCAAGGATGGGAGGAAAATTGGACGCAGGTTGGCAAAATTTATTGTTTTTCCAACTTTGGGAATAAAGCTGATGCCGGAATGTTCCAGAAAGCGGGTACTTGTCTTTTTTTTATGGCTCGTTGATGTATTGCAGTAGTCATTCTGTGGATCAGATTTCAGGTTCCTAAGTGTCTTGTTGACCAATAGTCAACCTTGTCGAAGCAGTGCCGAAGCAATGCAGGGGATGAACTGTTTAAGATTTACACGGCTGCAGAATTTTCTTTAGTTCCTCTTCGCGCACCAACATATACGTTTTTGAAGACGGGGTTTAATCCGAATCGTCACATTGTCCATTGTAACCTTTTATTTGTGAAATGAATAAGGTAAAATAGTCATATTACCACGATCTCAACGAGAGAATTTTGTTGGTGGCTGTGCGAAACTTTGAGTAAAAAATTATGCACCCCTCCGCCTGAACCTGAGAAGAAACGCAACCCTAGACAGAGGGGTGCATAATGTTTTACTCAAATGGTTACAGTGCCACTAACAAAAAACTCACCGTGAGATCCTGGTAGTATGACTATTGTACCTTATTCTTTTCCAGAAAAAAAACTGTTAAATTGCTCATTGTGACAATAGGATTGAATCCCCTCTTGAAAAACGTACATCTTCGGGCCCAAGGATCAATTTATAAAAAACAATTCTGCAGCCGCATAAATTCTAAACAGTTTTCCCCTGCATTGCTTCGGCACTGCGTCTACAAGGTTGAACCATTGATAGAAGAATTCGGTTCAAGGATTTTCTGAAGGCCGTTAGAATGAGCACAGCATAGACATGCCATCTAGGCGACAAGAGTAGAATTCGACAAAGGCTAAAATGCTCTAGATAATTGCTGCCGCGCGTAGAAATGAGAAAGGAGTTTCTGCACTTGTACGGGGTTGATCCAACCAGAGGCATGCTGCAGAAGAAAGCATGACACGAAGCCGACAGGGAAACAGCGCCTGCAATGCGCTGTGAGGCACCTCGTTGCTTTGTTGACACCCATCTGGCCGCAGGGTAACTCAAGTTCATGATACTAAAAGTAGCTTATTTTTCCGAAGGGAGGAGACAGCAGCAGTCAGTGACTACCACTCTCTGTGTGTCCGGTGCGCAATTGCGAAAAGTCTCCATTATTTTCCTGTTACATGCAAAGTTGGGGATGTTACTCCATTTAGTACTGCTTTTTGATTGATTGATTGATTGATTGATTGATTGATTGATTGATTGATTGATTGATTGATTGATTGATTGATTGATTGATTGATTGATTGATTGATTGTAGGGTTTAACGCGTTGACGCAGCGCTGGCGATGAGGCGCGCCGTAGTGGAGGGCTCCGGATTAATTTTGACCACATTTGGACCTTTAGCGTACACCGAAAGCTCGCACATCCGGGCGTTTTTGCTTTTCGCCTCCATCAGAAAAGCGGCCGCCGTGGCCGGGAATCGAACCCGCGTCCTCATGGTCAGCAGCACGACGCCTTAGCCACTGAGCCACCGCGGCGGGTAATAGTGCTTTTCGGTAGACGATTGCGAGTGTAAAAAATTTAACTACGTACAGGTCCACGCAGAAGTTAACGGAGCACGGGAGCAGTGGTCGAACTCCATCGCTGCGCCGCGTATGAACGCTGATTGGAACCAAGGATCGCCGGTCTAAGAGTGTGTTCGCAGTGCCACCACCGCCCTACCTGGTATGTTTAACCGCCGCTCTGCTGGCATGTCATACTGGGTGTGAGTCGACTCCAGTCAAAGCTCCTGGCGCATGCGCAGCACGGCTCTCCAGGAGCCACACGAAACGGCTATCAAGCGGCTCCGGCGCAGCGTCAGACTTTGCTACTGCGCAACAGAGCCGCACAGCTAGGTACGCCCCTCACCAGTGCGTCTGCCGTGGCTATGACGTCGTTCTTCTGGAATGCGCAGACCGGCGAATGTGCAGACCCAATCCTCTAAACAACCGTACTCCAATTGGATTGGATTTCAATCCAACACAATCCAATTTATTTCAATCCAGGCCAATCTAATCCAATCCAAGCCACGTCAATCCAATCCAATCCAATCCAATCTGATTCGATCCAGAACAATCCAATGCTCCTCGTATTTGCGCAGAACGGCCGTTCACGGCACACGCCAAACTGCTCAACCTCAGCCATTGTAGCTTACGCTACAAAAACATAAGAGTGGTCCTACGGCCTTCATATATAATAAAAGACAGCTTAAATTTCCCATACAAGAAAATGTCTTCTAACAATGCGCTTGTCCTTACAGATGGACCGACTTCCAAAAGATCGGTGTAAGTTTGGTTTTTGTAGCCGTTGGGCAGTGAAGCATGATCATAGAGAAATAACTTATTTTTCGAGCAAGTTGGCATAGGAACGCGAGGTGGCCGCCAGCCGAAGGCTAGCAGCGATGCTGGCGTCTCGGTGAGCCATAAGTTGCTGCATCCCCGGTTGTGAGCTGAACAGCGCGTTCTCCCACCGCTTGATGGTGCAGATTAGGGGTATCGATTGAGAGGACATGCCACATGGTGTTAGTGAGAGTGACAAGGGAGTCACAGAGGGGCAGTTAAAGAGGCACTGACACAAAATTTTTTCATCTTGTTTTTTTGTTGCGATACGTAGCTAGTAACCTACTTATAACCTGTAGAAACCTCATTTGCTTCAGCGTGCGACGGTTGTTTAATTAGAGGCATTTTCAATGCGGGCAGTCGCAGTTTCGGTTTCAGCGGGTGCCGCCAAACGATCGATTTTTTGTGAACAAAGCCGGCCACGTGACCGCCGGAAAGGTATCACAGAGCAGAGCTGCCGTAGCACTGTCGAATCCGCGTCGCCGGCAGTTTCTGCAAATGCCCTTACGTACTGATCCTGTGAGCCGCTTAATTAAAAAGCGACCGTGGACGTGACGCAGGCGCTGCGAGTGTAAATGCTGCCGCGGCTAGAGAACGACTCGCGACGCTCGAGATAGTAGGTGGCAAAAGGCGCGCTGGGAACAGCCGGCCGGTCTGCCTACAGGTCCACCTACAGATGTGTTTGGCTTAGCACTGCGGCGGATATTCGATTTCCGCTCTCCTAAGCGGTGCAGATGACCATTGTTAATGCAACCCGCCATCGCATCATTAAATCCTTTCTGATATAAGCTGCCATGGTAGGGACCTGAGTCCAATTTCATGCAGCGGTAACAAGCTATCACTCGAGCTACCTGCGCCGGCCTGCGCCACTTCGCGGCCGTGGCCGCCGTCTGCACAGCTACCGTGCGGCTCGATCAGTGGGCTTTCCGTGTCTCCGTCGCGTTTTCCCGTTCGATTTCACTAAACAGTAATAAAAATACAGTGCCTGGAATCGCTGTACAAGTTTGGTCACGGCCAGCTGCCCGATGAGCCTTTGAAATCACGGCGCCTCGGCCGCCAACGATCGGGTCGTTCGTTCTCGAGAGCAGAAGCTCCGCCCTCCGATTGGAGCGGCGAGCCGACGGAAAACGCCAGCAGTGCGGAAGCGGCAAACAAAAACTCGTGACGTGTTTGAATGTTGTTTATTTACAAAATATCCAGGGCATGTCGATTGCGCGAGGTCCTCTGCTGGCTGCTCGGTTGCGTTTCGCACATTTTAAAATTGATTTTAGATATGTTCTAGGCTGTATTACCCACTGACAGTTTGCAGATGATGGATGTGTGTTCACACCAATCTATCTCCGAAATTATCTCGCCTTTAAAAGTTTGTGTCACTACCCCTTTAAAGGGAAGGAGCTGGAGAACTGGATCTTGTGGCGGAGGGAACGGCTGATGCGGTAGTTTGGAGTTGGCGCTCCAGAGCATTGGTAAGGAATGCGTGGTCATGGAGGATAGCGACGGCGGGCGAGACGGTGATGCTCCGTGATTTCTTCGTATGGCAGCAGCCGAGCGCGGGCCGACCGGCCACCGTGGTAGAGAGCCTCGGGAGAGTATGATAACAGAAATCAGCTCCAAGATTGGTGTTATAGAGCTAACAGTGGTCAACAATAGCGAATTACTGTCTGCTGTCAATACATGTCCATATTACAATTAGCCGCGAATACGACTGCAACATTAAGCACCACAGCTTCGCTGGTCATCCTTCTTCACAAAGCGGGACGCCAATAAATTTTTCCTACGGCGCGTGTCGAAGAAGTAGCTAATGAATATTTTATAATTACCATCGACATAACAGAGGCAAAGGTTTTAAAACCTGTAACACTTTCTTAACTAATATAAAACGCTCCTTAGAAATAACAACGTCGGTTTTAACAATTTTCGTACCATGAAAATAAAATGTACCAAATTTGCCAGTAATTGTTTTTCTCCCAATTTGTAGAGCTCTTTGTTCTGAATAAAACGGCACCATTATTTAGATGAAATAACGCTCCTTTATTTCTTTAAGGGTGTAGAAAGATAGCCCTAAAATAGATTCAGACGGAATAATTATTACGATGATATAATTTTCCTTTATTTCTTTACAGTGTAAAAAAGATCGCTCGAACACAGTTTCACCGTATGTCTTCAATGTCTTGCAAAAAGCACCGCCAGGGCTCCAAAATGACCGATGACGAGCATACCCGTTATCGTTCATTTTGCTACTAAATCTCATGACTACTGTACTCATCAAGGGGAGCGAAATAGTTAATCCTACAACAAAATATGTGCCCTATGACGCCAGGCGTAACGGAAGACAACGAATGTATCTATTCTTTACGGCCTTCTGTTATGCAGAAGTTCCACCGTCAATGCATTTTTTATTTCCCCTTCTTCAGAACAGACCTGGACTGACTGACAGCAATAACTTCAGAGAAATCCGAAATTACCAAAAAATGTTGGAAGCAACATTTTCTTTTCGAACAACAAAAATTTCTGTGAATGTGTTTTCTATATGGTCCAGGGGAATTTTGTTAACGGCTTACCGTGAAATATGTGGCAACGACATGCTATGGAAAACCACAGCGGCCTACGATTTTATGCCAACTTTTACAGCGTGAAACAAGGCACGTTTCCGAATGCACCTCGCTTCGTCCAGCTCAACAGCGGCAGATTCGGTCGCCTCAGATACCTGAAAGCGGCAATGCAACCCGCTCCCATCTATAGCCCAGCACTGCCTCATAGAGAAATAAAAAATTAGTAGAGAGGACACTCGGACTTATCACAGCCGAATGGCTTCAATCTTGGTCCATCCTGCAGCTGGTGCAAGTGGTAAAAAATATATATATTGAAAGTTAAGCTAACGCACAATATTATACTTTCAAAATTTTGTTTAAGAATACATAAATTTATTTATTTAACAAGTTGAATGGCTGTGAATGTAACTTTTCGTGGCTCATTTGTGCACGATATGAAGGCAAGGCTGGCCAAGCCGCAAGCACAAGCCGCCATTTGACTCTTTCGGCAGCGTTTGCACGTGTGTTTCTGCAACCTCGTGCTAACCTCTGTTGTGGAGAAGGAAACGCCTAGTGCTTTCTTTGCGACATCGGTTTTGCATCCTGAACGAAAGGTGAGACTTTTCTTTTTAAAGTGCGGCGTATCATATTTACATCTCCTTGTACTGCAAACGCTGCGAGCACTGCGTAGCCTCAGTGAAATCAGGCATAGCTAGTTGTGCGTCTTTAGAATAAGAGCCTAGCAAAAGCCCCGGGAACGCCTAAGACACCATTTTTTTAGCTGGACGTAATGATATTTTAGGCAGGTTGTGCCGTTTTCTCAGGCGCTGAGGGATGTCAGTGGTGCGCGCTCGTCGTCGCACGTAGCGTTTACGTGCAGCAAATGACGGCGGTGAGTTGCGGAAGTGGCCGGCCGGCCGGCGATCCGTAGTCGAAGTAGGGCTTGTGCGCTGTCGCTGCACTGAATTACGTGAGCCGCACGCTTCGTTTTGTTGTACTAGCTAGCCATTGCTAGCTTGGCCAACTGTTATTGGTATTATTTAATATGGCCGTGATGCATCGCAACGCCGTCCAGGCGAACGTACGCTACGAAGTAGCCGTATCTGCAATATTTGCCTTATCTGGGCATAACCAGCACTCGTACACACATCGCAAAGTTTTACACGTGTGTGCCAAGCTGCCTGCGTACCAAGCGAACCCACTCGCCGACGCCAAAGACACGCGCGCGTCGCTTCGCTTCGGCACGTGAAGTGCGGTAAAAAGGCACCTGCATCAAAATTTAGAATCTCTAATAATACAGACAAGCCTAACACCCTAATTGCAACATCGGAACCTTGCACCCAATGTATGCACGCTGACTACGTCACATTTTAGAACCTACTAAAGGCCAATTTTGTCTGCAATAAATTCATTGCGAACAATTGCTCCCCTGCGGGAGACGAAACGTCGTTTAAGTTTTTTTTTCTTTTTGATTGCATGGTCGGTGCCCTCTTTCTCTCTCATATTACTGAATTTTAACTTGGCTTCACAAGCTTGCTACTTACAAAGAGAAGCTCTACAAGACGAGAGAAACCGGCCCACTTTGATAGATCGTAGTTACAAAAGAACGTCTATTTGCGTTCAAACGGTTCATAAAACAAAGTTCCCTTTGCATCTAAGGGGTATGTAATGCAAATTGCCTTTGTACGCTTACGACCGAAGAAAAGAACCGAAGCCTCCAATTGAACTCCAGGATAAGATAGCCTAGCGTGCACCCATGGCTGCCACAAAACGCAAAAACCAGATAAAGTCAAAGCGGGTGGAAACGTAGTTTCAGGGCGAAACTATATTAACAAAACGGGCTTTATTTTTCAATTCTCTGCTGTAAAATTTATCAGCAATAAAAAAAGATTTTTGGTATACATACACAGACAATTTTTGTTGGTGTTTTAAAAAGATTTTACTTTTAAAATGTTCCCTGACTGGAGATAATGCTAGCAGCTTGGCAGGCCTGGTAAGCATAAAGTTTCATTTCCATACTTTTTGCATTTTGCTTTGACAACAGGTCCGTTTGGGGTATCTCTGTGCTGCAAGAGTAAAGTAAATTGAAAATTAGTTCATTAGGGTGGGTAGAAACATTTAAGAAAACAACTTTCGCCATGAGGGGCACGTATGTTTAAATATTATCCGGATAATGCTTTTGTAAATGGTAATCTTGAACCTGAGGCCATATTTATGTCTCCGAAAGCAAAACGTTGCGTCCCACAAAAATCTCTTACATAATAAGAAAGGCTTTGTATATCCGATGCCTGAATTTCTGTTTCAAATTATAGATAAAGGATGGATTTGTTAGTGAACAATATTGCCGCGAACCATGTATGGGTTTGATTATTTATTGTTTGTTTTTACGGCCGGGCCACGCCCGGCTGTGTTATCTGCGTTCCAAACGAAGCGCGTCTTACATTCTTTACTTTTATGCCTCACGGGCTATCACATTCAGATAAGCAGACTGTTTCGCCCTAACGCCACCAGCCCAGAATAATCTTCTGTGATCTACAATGTTCTCGATATGAATCGACGTTTCCAGAAACACTTGCGCCGAAAGATAAAGCCTGCAGAGCAGACGCCCAGGCATTCATTCGAAGACACTCGCCTGTGCTAGTGACTTTGTTGACCGCAGCTTCGCCGCCTCTGTATTCTTTTGAGTTGTTAGGGGAGCACAAGTTCGCTCCAATAAACTTGTTTCTCCTTCAAGACAACTGCGTCGTCCTTGGCTTCATGACATCTGGTGGAGGTGCTGGGTACTAAGCTTTTATGCTCTCTACGACATCTGGAAGCCGCCAAACCAGTCCAACCAGAGAAAGCCGCCGACTGCAAGGATTGCTACCCGAGTTCGGTCTTCTGGCAGAAGGGCCCAAGAGAAGGAACGCTGCAACCAACACCATGGTGCAAGAAACAACGTCGCCAATTTCCTGCAGCCGCCCCGAGAACCGCCATCGTTTCGCGGATCCCCCGGAGAAGACCCTGGGGACTAGTTGGAGAAAGTGGAGCGCGTCCGCATCTTTAACAGGTGGGATGACGAAGAAACTTTCCGCAACGTTTTCTTCTATTTAGAAGATACGGCCCGAACGTGGTTTGAGAACTATGAAAGCTCCCTAATGAACTGGACTCTCTTTAAGAGCGAGTTCCTCAGAACATTCGCTACCGTCGTGCGGAAAGAACGAGCCGCCCTTTTGTTGGAAACGCGCACGCAACACCCAAACGAAGGGGTCGTGATCTTCGTTGAGGAGATGAAGCAGCTATTTCGCCTCACGGACCCCGAAATGACGGAAGAAAAGAAGTTGCGCTTCTTAATGCGCGGTGTGAAGAAGGAACTGTTTGCTGTACTTGTCCGAAATCCGCCAAAGACCATCGCCGAATTCGTGACCGAAGCCAGCACCATTGAGAAAGCCCTCGAAATGCGTGCTAAGCAGTACGACAAGAACTATGTTGACATGGCCAATACGAATTGCGTCGACAACATGCGCATTCCCGAAGATAGCCTACGGGAGACTACCCGCGAAATAGTGAGGGAGGAGCTGCGGAAACTGCTCCCAACGCCGCCGCAACAACAAGTCGCTTCTCTTACCGACGTCATTAGAGAAGTGCAGCAAGCGCTGGGAACTTCAAGGACGCCAGTAGCACCTCGCGAGCCACAAGCCATGACCTTCGTGGCTGCTATCCATCACCCTCGCCCACATGCACCCTATCGTCATGAGGCTCCGTACCGTCGTCCCCTCTCACAGGCCCGACCACCTGCCGCGCAATCCCCCGCCCAAGGAAGACCGACGTGCGGCGAACGTCCGACCACCGTCCGCTGTGCTACCACTGCGAAGAGGCCGACCACAACTCCAATCACTGCCCCTACAGGAGGCTTGGTTTGCGAGGGTTCTCCGTCGATGCACCCCGCCCCATAACTGGCCAGCGCCCATCGGAGATCGAAGAGTACCTGTCCAACACCAGCCGTCGACCAGCCCGTTTCAACCGTTCGCCGTCGCCCTACCCATACCAGTCGCCGAACCGCCGTAGCAATGCTGGGTTCTCACGTGGAAGGTTCCCCAGCCCACGCGGGGGAAACTAAAGGAAGCAACTTGTGGAGGTGAAGTTGCTCTACGGCAAAAAACAGCAAACCCTCCAACGACGCAAGGACACGCCGAAGACAGCGATTCACGACATGGCCTCATCCCGACGACCCGACCTAACCCTGACGAGACTCCCGTACACGACGACAGCTACACGGCGCGACGCGTACCCGACATGATTGAGACTGCCGCTGAGAAGACAACAACGACGCACAGTGCCCGACCGTGAACACGCACAAGCCGAGACGCGATGCCCCGACGCACCCGGAACTCGAGGAAGGCGGCGTCCGACGTCCAGTTGTCCATCGACGGATTTGACGTAGTGGCCCTCATCGACACGGGAGCCGACTACTCGGTAATGAGCGAGTCATTCGCGTCTAAGCTGAAGAAAGTTACGACAAGACGGGACGGTCCACATATACGCACAGCAGGAGGCCCCCTCGTGACGCCAAGTGGGACGTGCACGTCGCGTGTGACCATAGAGGCACGACGTACCCAGCGGCGTTCGTCATTTTGCCTAACTGCTCCCGCGACGCAATTCTCGGAATGGACTTTTTGAAGGAAAACGACGCAATAATCGATCTGCAGACAAAGTCGATAACTTTTTCCTCCGATCACTCCATGACGCCGGAATCGAACCCCGCACACCGTGCAGCTGTAAGGATCGCTGATGACCACGTCACCCTGCCACCCCACGCAAGCTTGATGGTCACCGTATACTGTGAAGGTGCTGCTCCCGACGTCGATGCTATCGTGGAGAGTGACAAAAAGTTGCTTCTCGACCGCGGTGTGCCTGTCGCAAGAGGCATTGCGCGGTTTAAGCAGCGCAAATCCCACGTTTTGGTCATCAATTTTACTGAGGAGTACCAGCATTTAAACAAGGCCGCTTGAATTGCGTTCCTCGAAGAAACGCAACAAGCAAGTGACGTGATCGCAGTAGCCGACTTTGAACACGCACCCGACGATACTTTCAAGCTTCCGCATCCCTTCGACGTGAATCCGGCGCTACCGCAAGAAAAAAAGAACAAGTTATTGGCTTTGCTGCGTCGCTACTGCGGGTGTTTCTCGTCGAACTCCAAGTTACGCCAGACACCTCTGATGAAGCACCGGATAATAACCGAGGATGGAGCCCAACCTACCCGACAGTCACCATACCGGGTCTCTTCACACGAGCGCGAAGCCATCCGGACTCAAGTCGATAAAATGCTCAACGACGACATTATACAGCCATCGAAAAGTCCGTGGGCGGCGCCGGTCGTACTCGTGAAGAAGAAAGACGGCACACTGAGGTTCTGCGTTGACCACCCGGGATTGAACAAGATCACCAAAAAGGACGTGTACCCCCTGCCACGAATCGACGATCCCCTAAACCACCTCTGCCACGCGAAGTACTTCTCATCAATGGATCTGAAGACAGGCTACTGGCAAATTGAAGTGGACGAGAGAGATCGAGAGAAGACTGCATTCATAACCCCGGACGGCCTATACGAGTTCAACGTGATGCCTTTTGGGCTATGCACGGCACCAGCAACGTTTCAAAGAGTCATGGATACTGTGCTAGCTGGCCTGAAGTGGCACACCTGCCTCGTATACCTCGACGACGTTGTGGTATTCTCCCGGACTTTCGACGAACACCTTGCAAGGTTGCAGTCTGTACTCGAGGCCATCCGTACGTCGGGGTTAACGCTGAAGCCTGACAAGTGCCGCTTCGCGTACGAGGAACTCAAGTTTCTAGACCACGTCTTCAACGCCGCAGGAGTCCTACCTGATCCGGCGAAATCTTCTTTCATTGCGAATTTCCCAAGACCGAAAGATAAGAAGGGCGTGCGGTGATTTCTCGGACTATGTGCATACTACAGGCGCTTCGTCGCAAACTTCGCCCGCATTGCAGAGCCACTCACCAGCTTGACGAAAGATAGGACCCTTTTCAGCTGGGAAAAGGCCCAAGAAACAGCCTTCTGCGAATTGCAACAATGCCTGCAAAGCCCGCCTGTGCTCGCGCATTTCGACGAAAATGCCGAAACGGAAATGCACACGGACGCCAGTGATATAGTCTCGGGTGCCGTCCTCGTGCAAACGCAAAGCGGGTGCGAGAAAGTAATCGCCTATGCAGGCCGTGTGGTCTGTCCAAGGAAGAAAGAAACTACTCAGCCTCTGCGAAAGAGTGCCTCGCTATTATATGGACCATTTCAAACTTTCGCCCATACGTGTATGACAGACCATTCAAGGTTGTGACAGACCACAATGCGCAGTGTTGGCTCGCCAATTTGAAGGACCCCTCTCGTCGGCTTGGTAGATGGAGCTTGCGCCTGCAAGAATTCGACGTTACAGTAGTCTATAAATCCGGGAGGAAACACTCCGACGCCGACTGCCTGTCCCGTGCCCCCGTCGACCCACCACCACAAGAGTCCGATGAAGACAGCACGTTCTTCGGAGTCGAGACTGAGACTTACCTGGCCGCCCAGCAGCGTGCCAATCCCGATCTACGCGTCATGATGGACTACCTTCAAGGGTGCAACGTCGCCGTGCCCAGGGCCTTCAAACGAAACTTACCTGCATTCAGCCTGAAAAACTCCGTCCTCGTGAAGAATTTCAGCCCCGGAACGAGAGCAAAATTATCTCCTTGTGATCCCGGCAGATCTTCGTGACGAAATTTTGGAAGCGTTCCACGACGACCCGTCTTCCGGACATCTCGGCACAGCTCGCACAATTGGGAAAATCAAGGCGAAGTACTATTGGCCCCGCCTTGCATCCGACGTCACCCACTACGTCCGGAGCTGCCGTGGCTTCCAGCGACGAAAAACACCACCGACGAAACCCGCAGGACTTCTGCAACCGATCGGCGTCCCATCTAGGCCCTTCCAACAGATTGGAATAGAACTTCTCGGCCCGTTCTCTACATCCCGATTCGAGAACAAGTGGATCGTTGTAGCGACAGACTACATGAGGCGCTACGCAGTGACCGCCGCACTTCCGAGGGGGACTGCACAAGGAGTCGCAAAGTTCTTCATAAGCCAAGTTGTGCTGCGACATGGAGCCCCGGAAGTCCTAATCACGGACCGCGGAACGGCCTTTACTGCGGAGCTGATGCAAAAGATATTACGCTACAGCAACACGGATCACCGAAGAACGATGGCGTACCACCCCCAAACGAACGGAATAACGAAACGCCTGAACAAGACAATCGCGGATATGCTGTCAATGCACATCGACGTTGAACATAAGACTTGGGACGAAGAGCTACCGTACGTCACCTTTGCGTACAACACGGCTATCCAGGCAACTACGCAGATGACGCCGTTCGAGCTTGTCTACGGAAGACGGCCGACTACGATGCTCGACGCCATGCTTCCGCACGTAGAAGACAACGACATAAACACCGACGTCCTCGGATACTTCAGCGTGCGGAGGAGACCCGACAGCTGGCTCGAGTACGTACAACGGACCAGCAGCTGGTGGATGCAGGGCGGTACAACCTCCGACGCTGAGAAGCCGTGTACCACCCTGGGGATCGTGTGTGGGTTTGGACTCCCATCCGTCGACGCGGACTAAGGGAGAAGCTTCTGCGACGGTATTTCGGACCCTACCAGATTCTACGACGTGCCGGCCAACTTACCTACGAGGTATCACCGATGGTGATTCCGGAACATCACGACGACGCACGCAGCCCGAAGTCGTCCAAGTAGTTCGCTTGAAACCTTACTATGCAAGATGACGAACTTTTTTTGTTGTTCGTTCGGACTGTGTTTTATTTTAGAATCGGGTCGATGCACCCTTAGAGGGGGGGGGGGGGTAATGCCGCGAACCATGTATGGGTTTGGTTATTTATTGTTTGTTTTTACTGCCGGGCCACGACGGGCTGTGTTATCTGCGTTCCAAACGAAGCGCGTCTTACATTCTTTACTTTTATGCCGCACGGGCTATCACATTCAGACAAGCAGACTGTTTCGCCCTAACGCCACTAGCCCAGAACAATCTTCTGTGATCTACAATGTTCTGGATGTGAATCCACGTTTCCAGAAACACTTGCGCCGAAAGACAAAGCCTGCAGGGCAGACGCCGCGGCATTCATTCGACGACACTCGCCTGTGCTAGTCACTTTGTTGACCGCTGCTTCGCCGCCTCTGTATTCTTTTGAGTTGTTAGGGGAGCACAAGTCCGCTGCAATAAACTTGTTTCTCCTTCGAGACAACTGCGTCGTCCTTGGCTTAGTGACAATATTTTAATGCTTGCATGTAGAAAGTAGCCATATTTCACCCACTGGTGTAAATTAGGGAAGATTGGCCTTCTCAATCGCCACCTGATGCTGGTTTTGAATATGGCAAAAAAACTCCTGGCGGTGAAATGTATGAAGTGCAGCGTGGAACTTCCTTACTGGTATTTACGACTTAGTCAGTGAGTTTTGAATACATCTACGCCAATATTTGTGTGCAGCTCTGCCATGGGTACCGTATTTACCGCACGTTGAGAAAGAAGCACCACTTTTGTATGGCCTTTTCCGTATTAACTGCTTACCATCATCGGTGCTCACCGACATGAGCCTTTCCAGCTGGATGGGATTTCGTGCAGCCCGTGTTTAGGTATTCTGCTTGTCGATAGTTCGCAATAGTTCACCCTGTATATAGGGTGCCAAGAACTTGATTCAGCTTCTAATACAGCCCGGTAATTCCAGAAGACTGTACCGCTATCCTTTATAGGCGCTGTTGGCAGAATGAGTGAAACCAAACTGTTACAGACCTGTTAGCTAATATGGTGTTTTTACTCCATTGTTTTCTTCCACTTTACGAATATATTTGTAGCTGCGGAAAACTACAATGACTAGCGCATCCACAAAAGAAGAAACCTTCGCTTTCCATTTGTGGTAAAATTACCGTCAAAGAAGGTATTTTATTATTAGAGCAAATATCAAATTTCAAAGAAATGGTGCCTTCCTCGAATGCTGCTACTCCTTTATCCAAACGTGCTTAAAGTGGGCAAAATGTAAGTTTAATTCATTCAAACCTTTGCTTTATTTTAATGGACTCACGCCCAATTTACGTAAACTTCACAAAAATGGAGTATAGAGGGGAAAAAATATACAATAGGCATGCCCCTCCGCAGATATTTCCGTGTACTGAAATTATGGTGTATTATCCCCCGAATGAGCGATTAGCAAAAACCGACAAGCTGACACCAAATATAAGAGCTATTCTAACTTGCAAAAGTGGCTACATGGCCTTGAAATGTCGTGCATATCGCCACAAACAATGGCTTGAGATAAGCATTGCTATGGTATCATAGAATGGATCGCCCCGGTAAGTTTATCCTGCGTTTGCGACGCACCGCCCGTTTCCTCTTTAGTAGTATGCCCAAGGTAAATATAACTGGTAGCGAAGCTTCGGGCGAAAGTTTGTTCAGAACCGGTTTCCACCGACATCAACACAGGGAGTAATGGGAGTGGATATTGAAGCACGACTAGTTGTGGAGGGAGCAAACACTAATGACAAAAAACGAAGTTTCATTCAAACAACAAAACAACATTTATATTTTACTAACGATGTTTGTTTCTGAATCACATTTATTTGGGCAGAGTGCGCAAAGAATTTATGAAAATGTTGTTCAAAACCGTTTTTGTAGCGCCCCCTGAAGAATGGCACATGCCATTGCTCTTCGATGCAGTCCTTGTAGTGTTCGGAAAGCCGCGCGTAAAGTTGGTGTGCTAGGAAACGCCCCTCACGTGTTTCTGCGTTGCGCATTTGCGTTCCTTTTTTCTTATTCTTTTAACGTTTTGGTGTGCGTGTAGTTGCGAAGTGCGTTGTGTCGCGAGTGAACACGTATAGTACCCTGCACGACGGGCACGCTGTCCTACGGGGCGATGCTGCCAGCGGTTGCAACGGAGCTCCTTCCTCGGTACCCATAGAAACGATGGGTTGTACGAGGTTGCGACCGCAACTCCAGTACGCCTAGCGTTTTACTGCGCCATTTTCCTCTTATTTCCAAAAGGTAAAGAAAATCTACAGTACTGTTAATACGTGCACGGGGGCTTGATTAAGGGGGCGTCATGGTGCATTCTAAAAAAATGGGGGTAAAGTTTGTTATGCCACAGTTATCGCTTTATTTCACATTATGTTTGGCTCGGAGCAAGTGGTGCCAAATGAGGCGTTTTTTTAGAAATCAGCTAGATCCAGAAACGCGAAGTGAGCCGGATAAAGTTGCAGTGAGAAGAAAAATTCAGCAACTTTCCCCTAAAAAAGGAGCGGCTAGAAAATAGTTGAGATAATGCCCTGACAATGCGTACGCATATCGTAGTTGGAATCGAAAATAAGCCAGATCCAGCTGTTTCACAGATTAAAATGAGCCAACTACATTTGCCCAAAGTGAGTTTGCTTTTGGCTTGACTGTTAAGATTGCTTCGTTGGTGTTTTCGGAATTTTTTTGGCTTTTCTGAGCTGGCCTATTATCAATTCAGACGGCAATGATGAGATCAGAGAAAGGTCTCTTAGCAGATGTCAACGACGAAATGAACAATGGAAGTGAAAAAATGACACTGAGAGATGTGAAACATAATTTCATTTCGTCTAACCTGTCCCTGGGGAGTAAACCTGGCTTTATGTTTTATAGCATCATATTTAAACGGTGTAGTACTTAAATAAACAGCCGCTGCTTTCAAGCCCTGGCAAATTCCACCCCCCCCCCCCCACACACCTTCGAAAGTACGAACCACTTCACTAAGGTGACAAAAAGGATATGAGCAGCCTTCTTTATAACCATTTTGGTAATTCCTTGCAAAGCAATGAGGAGCTTGCAAACTTTGGGAGTGCCTTCAGGCATGCCCAAGAAAATTATCCTAGGGTCCTAGGGAGGAATTCGAAAAGACCTGCTAATGGTGCCAAGAGGACCCACCTGTTCTCCATGTAGAGTTCTACTCCTCATGAAGCCCTGTTTCATATTTTTATTGCCTGTTCAACCAAAACTCACTCTCCCCATGCTTTAAAGTCAATTTAATAAAAGTTTTCGTAAGAATTCCTCACAACTTGAGTGTTTGAATTCAATATCACCAAACTCCCAGCTTATCACGACAATATTACTCAATTTAAAGGCATGATTTTTAATCACTTCTGGCAATAAACTTCTGCTAGCTATCGTGTAAAATATATCATATAATAGGTTTGACGGCGCTGCATTTAGGTCCCGTACAAACTTTCGCTTGTTTCTCACATTCGCGTTAGAAGAATCTGGCTCACCTCGAAAAAAACGCCTACCATGCACTAGGACTTCTCAGCGTATTCCAAAAGCACAACTATTGTGCGCCACTCAGATTAAACGATTTGCTTTAATTGTCTATCTCAGTTCCATCTTTAGTGCATTACAATGCTTGTAGTGGTCGTTGCTTCCCGTGCTGGCATGCCAATCTTTCCATCGTAGTACTGTGTTGTGCTAATCTGGGCTGCGCTGCTGCCACATCTTTCCTGCTATGTGTTTTTACTTACTGACGTCGGAACAGTCGGAACACGTGCTCACCTAATGTAGGCAATGCGAATGAGCAAGCTGAGCTGCGTACATGGCACGAACCATCCGGGCATAGATGTAGTTTATCTACATGCGCGATGCACATAGGCATGAGCATAAGTTGAACCAATGAAGGGCAAAAGAAAATTGCCCTCTTTTCGATGCCTTCTATTTCAAGAGTGATGTTACGCTGCGGAAGAGGCTAGGGAGGGTTAGGGTCCGGTGAAAGTCAAAATCCAGGAACTAGTGCCCCATAGCCGTCCAGCACCGCAGCGATCTGGAAACCAGTTCGTGACAATAAGACGTCTGCTAGTGGGTGACAGGCGAGTTGCGGGAATATCCTGAACACGGGAGGAGTTACTACTCTAAACCATAGCACTACAATACGAGACTCCGTGCTTCTTCCATTCCTGGGGTCCTTGACGTTGCCTTTGAATCTCCAGGCATTTTCAGAGACTTCTCGCTTGTAATAGGGTAAGTTTTTCCTCTACAGAAGGTGACAAAACCTTCATAACTACTAAGGAGTATCCGAGAGCGGATAACACAAAAGCCGCGTGCAGTGTCAGGAGAGCAGCCGTGGAGGTTCCTCAACAGACTGTGGCGCAGAACTTAATTTATGTTCACCCTGATGTTTTGAAGTTGCAGATGGGTTTACCAGGAAAGCCTCCGTCTGACATTATACCAAGGAAACGGTTGCTTGTCACAAGCACCAAGAAAATTTTTAACCATGCAGGTAAATGTTAACCATGCAGGTAAATGTTAACTTTTTAACCATGCAGGTAAATGTTAAATCTCCTGAAATACTTTAAAGTAAACCGAAAGACTGCTGACTTTTCTGCCGAGGGATTCGTTCCTTATTCTGTGGGAAAATTTGAGACTTCCTCTAGTACGCTTTGCAATGGTGCTTGAATTAGGTCCAGTGATGGTCCGGTTGTTCAAAGGCAGATGTAGACGGCGTAAATAGAACATTGAATCCAATGTCAGAGGCGTGGCGGCAACTGCGCTACGTGTGGTTTGAAAAGGGTGGGGCTAAGAACACTATCCCGAGGAACCCCCTGGGTAACAACATGTTTCGAAGTTTTGGAGTTCCCCGTTCTGGCCGAAAATCGCCTGTTATTTATAAAGTCGGACGTGATGCGGTTCGTACTTCGACGTATGCCTAAAAGATCCAATCCATCTAAAACGTGAACGTGGCTAGCCGTATCCTTGGCACGCATTACATTTAGGAATATGGCTACCGTAATGTGGACTTTCGAGTTTTTTAGTTCAACAAATGTCACCAAGTCTATATTACTGCGCAGGATACAGCGATCTATGAAGGAGCCCGATATGCTTCCTGGTAGAAAAAGCTGACTTTTTAACCAAGACATCAAGCGTTCATTCACAATTTTCTCCATGGTCTTGGATCTGCAGTATGTTAGGCTGACAAGTCTGAATGATTCTAGTGGCATGGGGATTTTCTCTTGCTTCAGCGAGACACTGATGTTTCTTGTTTTCATGATATCCGCACCCGTTGGCTTCAGCATATTTTGCTGTAGATTTACAACACACTGGTGTAGCGTCGGCCAGATTACAGAATGCAGAATACAGTACTATGTCAAGTCCTGGTGCATTTCGTTACGAAGGCGTCTCATAGCAGATGGCCACTGCCCTAATGCGAAATCTTGAGCTAGATCATGGGAGCCTGAATCCACGGCTTCTTGTATTACGCAATGTGCGGAGGCGAGTGATTCTTTATAGAGCTCTCTGGTGGAACCTGGACTAGCCCTTGCTAGTACTGCAAAAAAGTCTTCCTTGCTTGAGATTTCAGCTTCATTACCAGATAACCATAAGGAGCAAAAAGGACTCAGCTAGGTGACAGATGAACGAAAAGCTCGCAGAAGTTTCCAAACTTATGATACTGAAGTCAACAGCGACAACGAATGACAAAGTTCCTACCACCTTTTAAAAGACGCATTTTCAATCTGCTTCTTCATCTTCGCCAGCACAAGCTTCGCGTCGTTGTAATGATCAATTTGTGACATATACAATCAAATCCCGTTGTTGCGAGCCTAAGATTAAGGCTTTTTCAGATTAACGAACACTGAAAATCCCCTACCAAATCCCTAATAATTTCTATGTAAAAATACTCACTACAGGAGATTTCAGAACACCGAATATTTCAGAATAACCTATCAGATTTTGTCTTCCTTATATAAAGCAACACTTCAAAATAACGAATTCAGAGTGTATGAAATTACTCGTGCTGGTGTGAATGACGACTAATGGTGGGCATGTACAACTATAATCACCAGCATAGTAAATGTGCGGTAGCTCTATCGCCCGCGTTTCGGGGGTCTCGGCGCCATTCTAGGCAGTGACGGCGAGAAGACAGTGAAGAATGCCATGCATGGGATCAAGTCGCATAAATGCTCGCTGTGGACGCTGCAGACACCGTTGAAGATTACGTGCAGTGCGACAATGAAGCATGCACGCCTGCTGAACTGACGACTCAAGACATCGTCAACACTGTTCGTCGCGATGACGGAAGCAGTGATGAGGACGCTGAGAGCGACGACGACGGCGCTGAGAGCGACGACGACGACGCTGAGACAGGGCCGGCAAGCCAAGGTGAAGAAGCCGTATCTAACGCCGATGTTTTGCTGTGCGTAGCAAAAATGCGCACTTTTCATAGCTGGTGCACCAATGCCACACAAGCAGTGCCCAAGAACGTGGACAGCTTCGAATCGTTCGTCTTGAAGCAGTTGAGTGGCACACTTCAGCAAAGATCACAGATTTCTTCAAATAAGCGTGCATCCACACCCGCGTTAGAGGCTAACACAATTCTGCACGTGCTCTAAGTAAAGGTAGCTGAAAGCTTTTGCAACCTTCACAATTTTTGCCGCGCATTTTTTATTTTGCACTATAACGATTATTCATAACAACGAACTATTTTTAGCGGTTCCTTGAAATTTGTTGTATCGAGATTTGACTGTATACGATATTTACGTGGAGTTCGTCTACGAATGGTCATAGGCGGTCGTACTCTCCGTCGATGCCTGTGTACCGAGGAGGCACAGGCACATCCCGGGTCGCTCGTTCGTGTTGCTGCTTGAGGGTAGGTTTCAAGGTTTCAAGGTTTCAAGGTTTAAAATCGTCCACATTGCAGGGTTTCCCGAGGTGTTCGGTGCTCAAATGTCTGAAGGCAGCGAAGTTTAATATTCGTTTCATGTGGCGGGGTGGAGCGCATTTGGGGGGCTCATGGTGACTATAAGTAGCGTAGTGGTCACTACCCCTGGTGCCCATGTCTATAGTACAGTCCGCACCAGACCCCAGCTGCGAAGAACAAAATGAAATGTCCGCACATCTAAATAAAAATGGCCAAGGGGAAACGTCGATGCCCAATCGTTGAGCACTGTACGGTCGCAGATATACATTAGTCCGGCTGTCTGTCGGCCTCGGTTGTCTGTGGTGGTGCTGTTTTAGTACTCATAGTGAGCGTTGAAATAACCACCACAAATAATGAAGTTTTTCTCTGGTCGACAGATATAGGTAAAATCTGACCAAGCTATTGGAGTCTGCGATTCAATGTACACACTCCCAATTGTAATCGTTCGTTTTTAGAAAGACCAGCTGGCACTCAAAATCAGGTACAGGAGTAGACGATGATGCAAAATAAGTGAAGGTACAACAACATTGCCATACTTGCTGCAACACCTTGCAAAGCAGCTTGCCTTAGAGGAACGGAACCACCTCTCGTCTTTCCCCGAAACTTATCCCCCCTTTCTGTACCATATAGACTGTGACATGAGAATGAGGCTCCTAGAGCGAATCCCAAGCGGACTTGAGACGCTTTACCATCGGCTGCGCCTCAACGCAGCACTTACGAAGTCCTACCGACATCGCCTCTCTCAAACAACAAACGATTATTGTGATAAGTGTGGTTTGCAGAAAGTGTTGAATACATCATCTTAGAGTGTCCGTGGTACAGCCAGGAAAGAAACCACCTCGCCGAGAAGATCGAGTGCCTCAACAGCAGACTTGTATCATTGAAAGCTCTTCTTTGGCCATGGTCATCTCAATATTCCTAGCACAAGGTATAAGATGCAGTGTTGATTATTTACACGAAATCGGCGTCGCAGAACGTCATCCTATGAGACCACGCGGACTTTACCGGAACCCACCGAACACACCGAACTACCTTATGTTTACCTCTTCTGTTTTTCCCCTCTCTTTCGCTCTGCTTTCTTTAACCCCATCCCCTCATAGTAGCATGTCGGCGAATAACGGCCAGCAGACGTCTCTACTTTCTTCTAATAAACAGCTCTCTGTCTCTGTCTCCGGTAGGATGTGTACCCGCCATAGTTTGTTAGACGAAAATTTGGTTCAGTTAGGGCCTGAAATATGCACCACGCAGGAATGTAATATTCTGCTATATATTTATGAACACCTTCCATTTTGCGTCTTAAGCCACTACAATCTGCACTGAAATATTGCAGACCGGTTATACCAACTGCCCCTCAAGTGGGATTCTTTGCCCATCATGCATAACTTGCTTCATTTCAAGTATGGTCTTTATTTGAACTAGGTTATTGGCATGTGGAAGAGCATGTAAGATCGCCATAATGGCGATGACAATATCCGTAAAATTAACTGAGTGAAGTCACCTGGTGGAGTTTGTGCTATTTGGCGCCTTTGGGTTGAATCCGGTGTAGGGCGTTGCGCACTTTGAGAAGGCCCCGCGTTCTACGGCCGGGTTACCTCTTCCGGGGTGGTTTTTTTAGGAGGAGGTGGAGGGGAAGGAGAGAGCCCATTAATTAGAATGTTTTATCCTAGGACAATTGGTGGTCTTCTGCTTTTGAGTATGGAACAATGAAGCTTTTCATTTTTATCATGGGCAAGGTCCCTGTGGCTGTGCGTCGTCTGAGAAACCCACTCGTAGTTTAAAGGTATGCTGCTGTGTGTTTTGTTGCCACTGAGAACGTTCCATCTTTGAAGGTATGACGCTTTTTCGCTTTGTGGACACTTCGAGAACGTGGGTGGGTGTGGTCTAGCGCAGATGGTTCATTTCGGTTGCCGTTTAGTTAACCACTCTTTGTAGTCGTGTGATCCCGAGCAAGTATAGCATCTTATTTTTCCGCAGACACGCCTTGGCAATGTGTCGATAACGTTCACTCTTCCCTGAGCGTAGATCGGGCTAAATGTACTCTTCAACATGCTAAGGCCAGAAGCACACGACGTGGCATAGGCTTGAGTAGACGAAACTGCAGAAACACAATGGGGGTTGGATCGCACTTAGAGGGAAAAATACTGCGCTTAGCCGATATGGACGAGGAAAACGATACCAGATATAGGCGCGTATCTCTGTCGTGGCTTGTTTGCTTCATCGACAGCTACTGAGCGGCGCGGCTTTATCTGTCATATCTTGTATTCTTCGTTTGCATTTGTTTCCTCAAAATACGTCACTGCGATCACATGGTAGGCAAAATTCGCCCGGGCATTTTAATGTCGTGCCCATTTTTGCACTACTCAGTACATTGGTGCTTTTTTCGTATGCGCATAATTCCCCGATTACACATTATCAAAATTTCGAAGTGCTGGATGTTTGACCATAGTTTAAATAACCTGGTTTGATATGGTTCATGTCGGAAAGCTCGCAGCCGCATAACTATTTCTGGACGCTCCTTCGGGTGTTGCTATAGAAAACGGCCCCGAACGTGGAAGGATACTATATGACATGCAGATCAAAAACACCGTCTTTATACCTTCAACTCGGAAGATATTGTGGCCCAAGCAATACCAATACACGTCAATCCTTTAGGATACCGCGGTAAGCCTTCCTAATCGTAAAATTATCGAGTGCTTGTGACAAATATTCACACGTCCAACCGAATGTACGAGTGCTTCCGCCATCCTAACCATATTGCCATCGAAATCAGCAAGAGTTACCTGTGGCCCACGTAGCCTGCTGCTACGACAGCATGCCACCACACCGTCACAATACATTTTCGAACCCGTGCTCGCTTTGGCTATATTTTCCTGACTTTCCTCTCGTTCCAAAAAATAAAAAAAGACGTAAAACAAAAACCAATGTTGCTATAAAGTGGCACTGGCATTGCTGGAATTTCTATTACATTTATATTTAACCCTCCGAAGCTGCACCGGATCTATGAGACGTGCTGCAGTGGAGGGCTTCGCATTAATTTCCACCACTACAGCCTTTAAGTTGGACAGAAATGTCAATACCTGGGCATTTTTGTTATTTTATTGCGATACGGTGGTGTTCGTGGCTCGCTAAAAGGGTTTAACTTAAATTGAGGCTGACTGAGCGAGCAATTGAGCGGAAGATTAGAGGTGTAACATTGACGGAGAGGAGCAGAGTGGAGTGGGTCAGGGAACAAACACGTTCAATGGACAAATTAGTAGAAATTCAGAAGAAATGGGCGTGGAAAGGGCATATAATGCGAAGGCAAGATAAGCGCTGGTCATTAAGGGTAACAGATCGGATCCCTACACAAGGCATGCGTGGCAAGGGCAGCAGAAAGTTACATGGGCAGATGAGATCAAGAAGTTTGCGGGGATAAATTGGTCGCAGTTAGCAAAGGACCGTGATAGTTGGAGACCTGCTGGATAGTCCTTTTCACTGCAGTGGGCGCAGATAGGTTGTTGATGATGACGACGATGTCCGTGGTATTTCTTTGCCGATTCCGGCATCGAAATACAACTTGGGCCGCTTAGGGGGGTATGCAGTACCTGCCCTTGGTTTCGTACTGCCCACCACTGCGCATTTGGCCACAACGGGAACGCTGTTTAATTCAAGAGGTTTTTCTCGCTTTCTCTGCGCCCTACTTGTCGTTTAGGTCAGCACCCTTCCTCCTATTACACCGTAGTTTTCGGCCCAGCCTACTCCAGCAGTATACAGGTGATCGTGTATTGCTGTGTTTTTCTCAATTTCGGGTTATTGATGAGGACGCGGTTTCCACCTACATCTGATATTCCTGGCCGAGTGCCACCTAGCTGCGTCCGCACAGTGCACAGGAAAAATCAATCGATAAGAATAGGAGGCGTATTCCCTAAAATGCAATCGGGAGTAAGAATATGGCGGATATAGCAATGTAGAAAGCTGCGATATTTTTTTCAGCGTGAAATTAGGGGTACTCCCAAGGAAGAAGAGGATTTTCTCCATACACCGCGGGAGTTATGATCAATACTTTCGGCAATAGGTCGGTACACAACTCATGAGTATACTAATTTGTACTTATTTGCACTCAAACTCATGAGTGAGTACGATAGTGCGGGCGCACAGACCCAGACAAAACATGAGTACGATGATGTGTGAATGACGGGCCCAGACGAAAATTGTGAGTGCGAAGACGAGTGAGTACAAAGGTGAGTACGTGTACTCGCGGGTAGTACTCATGAGCACTGTTCTCAGATTACATGCACTCGCGAGCAGTAGTCACGAGTACAGTAACCATGCATCATGAGTATAGCACCCGCAAGTACAATCTTATGAGTTTGATCACGGGCTAGAATGGCGACGTGCGTGCATGCGCCTCACGCATCTCGTGATGCCGCAGAACCCCTCTTAAGGATAGTAAAATGAGGTGATGAGGGAGGAAACCGTCGTTGTTGCCATATCCCATTCCGCGGATTGTGGCACTGGCTCGCCACGGGGTTGCCGTAGCGAAAGCAAGGGCAGGCGTGGTGGCTTCGCTCGACTTGCTCCGTTTAAATTATTGGTGAGTAGACCTAGTTTAGCGTGTGAATGCAGGTGTTTAATTGCGAGAACAAAATTAGTAGAAATGCTTTTGAATACTAATGCATTTAGGGAAGATGGAGTAAAATGACTACAGATTAGATGCAAGTGACTACAGATTGAGTACGATTGCGAGTGAGTGCAGATTGAGTATGAGTACAAGTGAGTGCAGGTGAGTTGAGTACGAGTGAGTACAGAATGAGTACGAGTACGAGTGAGGAGTAGTGAGTTTGAGCACAGATTGAATTTGAGTACAAGTGAGTACAGATTCAGCACTAGTACTTGTGAGGGTTAATGAGTATGAGTAAAGAGGAGTACGATTACAAATGAGTATGTGGCTTGTGAGTACGAGTGATTTTGTGTATAGACGTGCTTTTTGAGTATCAGATTGAGTGAGTACAGCGTGAAGTAAAAAAATTGCGACTGAGTTTCAGTGAGTTTTTTTCTCATCTGCCGACCTATGGTGCATTCCCATTTGATCGCGAGATTTCGTATCCTAGGGGGTGACACAAATTTTTCTTCCTGTATCTTCATTTGTTGAGCTAAAATAAAACATGGTATGGTTGCTTTCTGGCATTCGTTGTTCCACATTATGATAACCCGATGCGAGTTTTCGGGGGTTTAAAGGCATTGTTCTCAGAGCCACATTACTCAATGACAAGCATCAACGCAAGACACTTCAGTAAAGAAAATATTTCAGTGTTTAAATATTTTCTTTTCGTATTTTGTTCCTTAAGGAGAGGACCAGGCGAAGGCCATTTGCGCTTACGGTTGAACATTGCACCTTTTATAAGCCTATAGCGTGTGACTAACGTACGCGAACCTATGTGAATAATTGAAGCACCTTCTAGGAACATGCAGTGTAACTCCCCCCTTCTGAAAATACAGCGAAGCAGCATGAGCAGTGTAAGAATAGAGAGCAACAACTTTTATTAGGAACCTTAAGATGTCTCTAAACATGATTTTAGTGAATTCCAACGCTGGTGAAAAAATAACCTCGTTCTGCCACGCAATCGATATTTGAGAAGTCAAGCTCCAGACACGAATTAAAGAGAAACAATTCGAAAAATAAACCATAGCGGAAAACATACAGTCAATGCAGTTCAAACAGCGTAAACACCGATAAATTAGGCACGTTATCACGACGTCATCAGTAAACTAATACTGCGTAAATAGCGTAACTTATAAACGGACAGAGGAAGTGTGGTATCCTCAAAGCCCTTCCTTTGTAAACTCTAATTTTGGCGCTGTTTCCGTAGGCAACAAGACGGTAAATAATCTTACCACGTATTTTAGGAAACTACTCATTCCTCCTCAAGAGAAGAGCACGACAATAATGCAAGTTAAAGGAGCCATGAAGAGAAAACACAAGTTTGGTTCATTCGAAAGATTGCCTCGTTAGAACCATAACGACACCACTTATAACGCAAACTTCGCTCAAATAAGGTACATAATTAGGAAAAAAGGAAATGACCATGCGACCCACCAGCTCATTTTCCGCAACAGAACCTGTGATGTCACTTGAGAATGCTCTGCGATTGGCGGAGGCCGGCAAAAGCAAACGCACGTTAGGCAGGGCTTACAGTTTGCATAGCGAGCTAAATGCCCGTGAAACATACTGCACATTCTTTTTATGACAAAGAACGGTGGAGTAAACGGTTGAAGTTCCGAACGAACACGCAAGCGTGTATGCCAATGCGTACGAAACTACCGTTGGCCGACCTCGACATCTCGCCGTTGCCACCGTCGCACAGACGAATTTTCGGGTTCAAGGCTCTTCGGGGCCAACGAACCGTCCCAGCACGCACAGCCGCGACCTTGCTTGGTATCGTAATCCCTTCACAGGAGGTTGGCCGTCATATCGCCAACCAGCAAAGGTAAAAATAGAAACAAGGAGAGTAAGGAACACAGAGCAGCAACGAGATAGTGCCACTCGTCGCACAGGTTTCGGTATGGAGGTCGTGTTGGCTTGCTGCTATCGTTACGAGCTCGTTTACAGTTTACAACCACTGAAAACTTCAGTTTGTTCGAGTACTTTACAATGAAATTTCGTTGCTGTATTTTGAAATGCCCATGTAGTACGGGCCAATCGTCGAGGGAGTGAGACATCCCCGCCGGTGAGATCTCCTTTCATGTGCTGCCCAACGACGAACCTCGGCGAAGCAAGTGGCTACGTTTTGTGAACTTTGCAAACGGAGGAGAAAGAGAGCTAAATGAAGTACGAGTGTGCTCGCTTCATTTCCGAGGAAGTGATTACGGCAGGGACCCGGACATGCTGGCGCTCGTCGCTGACTTCGTCAAAGCGCTCTGACCTTGGGGAAAAAAATTGCCGTACACACCGCGCATTGACGCTCGAATCTTTCTGGTCGGAGCAGAGAGCTCGAGCGAACGGCTTTCGATACACGACACCGGCCAACTGGCATAAGCGATACTGCCACTGAAATTGAAAATACGGCACAGACGTACCAGTCTATTCGTCCGTCGCGACGGGGCTGACGAGGCAGCGGTGCCGACGGCTGGGCGGTCGTCCGTTGTAGCTATCGCGGAATGGTCGCTTTCCCGTCCACCGCGTATCCCACAACTCTTGCCGATCGTGCACTTGGAAGCATTGAGCGTTCAAGTGGTGTGAGGTTGTTAAATGCAAGCCCGAGCTCCTCGGCGAGAGTTTTGTTCTCCGGATCAGGCGATTCCATGACTAGGGCTGCGGGTGCATTAGCTTTTACTAGTATTTTAAAATGGCCGCCGTCTCGGTCGACTCCCGCGTGTAGGTGGTATATGGAGTCGACATACTAAGTATCTGTTTCATGGACCGGCTCATGTGACGCCATTGTTGACGTGACGAAATGTGCAATTTTAGCGGGAGATTTAAAATTTTGGCTTAAATTGCCTTATTTCTCAGTGAATAAAGCATCATTTGCTTCCGGGAAAGCGCATGGGGTACTATGAAACACCTAATCTTTCGAATAAACAAATTTTTGTTTTCTCTTCATGGCTCCTTTAAGATAATACATAGAGTATATGGGGGGTTATGTTACACGCACGCACCCGCTCGCTAGCACGGGCGATTTGAGAGCTTAGAGTACTGCTTTGAGAGCACTGTTGAGTGTACTGCATGGGACAGAATTGAACCTAACTTCGGAATTCGTGCGCTCAGTTTATCATCGTGCTCAGTGCAGGTATCGTAAGCTTTAGTCATTCTGTATAATCAAGGTGTTATTTTTTTTTTATTTTAACGCGAGGCGGCATTTGTGCTTTGAAAACCCACTTCAGCTTGTATAATGCAGTACACTGCACCTGTAGCCGCCAATCTACGCACGTAACCTCTAATGATGTCCTTCTCGTAGGCGAAAGTTGGAACAGACACTCATAACGTGCCTAGGAATTTATGATCGCGTTTTGTGAGCAAAGAAAATAAACTGAACTGAAAGGACAAAATTAGGCGCTCATGACGTTTATGTCGTTGCTAGGGCATAGAAATGCTACTTTTCAACGAGCGGTATATACTAATTTCAACATAAAACTTTCGGAAACAAGTAGTTTCAGGGTGTCAAATAACAGCCAGTTCAATCAGGCCTTATTTTTTCCCAGGAGACATTTCTTTTATAGATCGTAGTTTCGAAGTGTCGTTTGAAGAATTTTTTTGGGCCTTGTCGCCGTGTATCGAAACTGACGAATGGAGAAGCCAGATGTAAAAAAAAACAAATTGAATATGATAAAAATGGGCGCATCTTGCACTAATGTTGCAAGTCTGGAGAAACAGCAGAGCTGGCAGCCCCCGTCTTATCGTCGGAGACCCGGTTTTTAAGTTGAGGAGGAGTACTCATGAGGACTAATGAGTTGAGCACACATTGAGTATGAGTACAAGTGAGTACAGATTCAGTACCAGTACTCGTGAGGGCTAATGTGTTTGGGTATAGATAAGCGCGAATACAAATGAGTTTGTGTTGAGTTAGTAGGAGTGATTTTGTGTACCGATGAGCTTCTTGAGTTTGTGTTGAAGTGAGTGCAGCGTGAAATAAAAAAAATGTGATGGAGTTTGAGTGAGTTCTTTCTGTTCTGCCAACCAGTGATTTGCACGTTTCGGAAGTTTATGCTCATACTTTGGCCATATACAGCTAAAATTATATTACAAAAAGCGGGCCAACCTCCACCAACGTTAAACCTGGGGAGGGGAGATGCATATAGTGCGTAAGTGCATTCTTGGCTTTTTGCAACGCAGATGAAACCGCTGGGGGGGGGGGGGGGGGTAGAGGTACACAGCTTTACTGTAGAAGTCTCGTGACTCTGAAGCACGAAACGTTCTAGCGTGAGACGTAAATGATTGCCCCGGGTTTTTTTCAGTACGCGTTACGAAGAGTTCCAGAGCGAGGCGTTAACAATTGTCCCGCCGTTTTTATTACGCGTTACGTTCTAGCGCGAGATGTAAACGAATATTCCCGTGTTTTAGTGCCGTGACCTCATGAGACGCCGGTTACGACGACGGGATAATACGCCAGAAGGCAGAGCCCCTAAAGGTCTTCCCCACTAATTTATTAATATATTTTTAATATTAAAAGGCAGGGTTTTTATTTGCAACCAACGGATTGTTGGGTAAAATATTACATTTAATACACTGGCTATGAAATATTGTTCGTTTTAAATGATGTAGGGTCGCCATTTTAGATGTTCTAAGGAGAACTAAAGCCAAAATCTTACCGAGCATGGGGCACCTACATCCCGAAAATTCCACTCCAATTGATGAGTTGTCCCATTTATACATCTATACGTGCAGCCGACGGGAGGGTCATTGGGATCCTGGAGGCAGCATGGAACATAGCGAATGCCATGAGCATGTGAGATACTTGATTAGCCTTATGTTCTAAGACACTAAATACATAACTAACCGGCACTTTGGCTTTTATAATAAAATGTTTCTGCGCACTGCATAAGACTACGCACGCGGATATTCACCGTTATCATAAAGAAAACTGTCATTTTTACCTTGTAATTGTAAACATAATGGCTTTGCAATCTTAATTAAAATTGTGGTTTCATTGGCAGCACCGTGAACCGTCCCCGTGTCCCGGTCTTCATGGCCGAAATGTGAGTACAAAGCAATCTGCGAATGCGTACGTCGCTTTTAGATTGATAAAAATTGCTGTGGGTATCTTTCACTACAACCTCTTGCGACGTTCATTTTGAGTTCACACAACACTGCTCACAAAACCCATAGCATACAAATTGATCCGGCAGTAGGAGCTTAGGATCCATCTGAACACTAGTTTAAAATAAGTAGTCCGTGACCCATGCTGATACTCTTCAGCGGAGGCTGACTAAGTACCTTTCTTTTTCATTTGAAATGATCTCAGATAACGAAGCCCGGCCTTTGCATATTTGGCAGTAAAGGTGATATGTACCATTTTATGTAGAACATTTCACGTAGGACAGTGTAGAATTCTCACCGAGTTGTATTTACGCAAAACACAATGTACGCAATACATGGATGGATGAAGCACGGCCCGAAAAGCCGCTGAATAAAAACGTAATTTTGCAACTAAGCGCAGCGATAGCCCCTAGCAGCCTACATACCTTTTCATCAGCACACATTTTAGGCAGTACTCACTGGGGGTGGCATGGGGGCTAAAATTAAACGTACTCGACCCCTGCAGGCCAATTGCAGTGGCTAGAGAGCGCTGGCAAAGCCTGTGGCTGTCCAGAGCACTGTTGTGGGATACTGAAGAGAACTATCCTAGCCAACCTTGAATGATACTATTGATTGCAATATTTAACCAACGTACATAGTCTTTTTCTTCTGTAGATGCATGTTCCTGGCTCAAAGGTCAGATTTATTTGGTGCAATGTTTAATGACGTTTTATTTTGGAATCGTGCCGTCAAATGCTACGAATTTCTACGGTGAATATTTAAAACAATATTCTCGTTTTGAAAAAAAGTCTTACGGAACAACTTACAGCATAGTCGGGATTTTCTGGTCGTATACCCAGACAACCGAAAGAGATAGGATCCATTACGCATACACCGCGTTGACATTTGCCATCCTCGTAAGTCCATTCTTTGTTGTAACCGAAATCCAGTTTCTGTAAGAGAACTCATTGCTTCAAGCTGGTTTTTATGGGGGTTTGATTTGTAAATACTGGTAAACCAAAGCAACCACAAAACTGACAAATTTCATTAAAAACTTTTGCATCTCCTAATCATGGTTATGATTGTTCACAACATGTAAAAATGTTTCTTTTACGCCGGTATTAGGAATCATACCCTGTACATTTCTGCCTAATTGGTATCATGTACAACCTGTGCCACTTAAATGAAGGTGGGGAAGCCAAGGAAAGGCAGAGAAATAAACCATGTTTAGAGCCAGCTTCTGTATACAGAAGAGGGGAAGCGGAATTTTAGGCGGAATAATGGGCTAAATTAAGGCAGAAAATGGGCGCACAGGCGTTTTTGCGCTCCAGTTCTTTCGTCATCCGCAATAGTGGTTCATGTGGGAAGCTGTTGGGGAAGAAATTTACTGAATTAGTCGATAATGCGAAAAGTTGGTTCGATTTTAAGGGCTGATCGCCCAATCAGAAGAGCTCAGGTTTTAACGCCCAACCTGCTGGAGAATATTAGGGGCAGCAAGAAAGTACATGAACAGGCATTCGGAATAACTGAGTTTACTTGATACACACATTGAGGTGACAAACATAAAAATATCACGATGGCTGGCCCTACTATTTCTTGTATACAATATTTCAGGTTTTAGTATAATATAAGTTATCTAGATTTTTTGTTGATGAAAGGTAAAAAGCGGCCAACAAGAGTTTTGATAAGCAGCTTTATATTATAAGTCCGCAAACAGCATTTGCTGAGAAACCTGCGAAGCTCTTTACAACAAAGGGACAATACCAACTGCGCTTAAAAATTTACTTCTATGTCTGCTTTGGAAGGACATGCGAGTGCGCGCAAGCGACAAAAATCGAAATAAAACAGGAATACCTTGGTCCCATCCCACACAACCACCGAGCGGAAGGGGTTTGAGTGTGTTCCTCAAGTACAGCTTTACAAGGAACGAGCGAAGACATGTGCCTAATTTATACAAGAAAACCACCATGTAATGGGGACCATCAGTCTCTAAACCTGTGGGCTGCACGACGTAAGCCACGGCAATTGCCCTAGCGGTGTCTCTATCCCACCGGGAATAAGGTGTCAAGAGAGACTAAATGCTGTATTTCGTATATTTCAACTGGAAGATCACGTGCACCGTACAATTATCGGGTTTCGCTCGGCAGCCAGCGATGCCTGGTTTGCTCAAAAATTAATAATTACGCAGCAATTTTTACCGCCGATTTGCTTCCGTATCTTAATTTGAGGGCGCTTCACAAGGTGTCCACAGATAGCCGGTGGCTGACGTTTCCCGATCGCACGCAAACTTTACGGAAGCTTGCACTCGGCTACATTCACTTTTGTTACGGAGCTTTTTAAAAACTACGTTCACCACTAAACGGTGCACAGAATTATTTTTCGAGAGGGAGAGAGTAAGCGCTTATTGAAGTCGAGCGGTTCGTTTGTTTCGATGCTTTGAGTAGGTGTCCTTAGTCTAAGATGCCTTGAGCACTGGCGGCATCGACAGACCTTTCGGCCAGCCGAAGTTGGTCGCCTAGGCCAATGATAGCCAAGGCGCTCTCTCAAAGCTCAGCAGTAGAAGTTTGAAGGCTGGGGGAAATCGTGGTGATTGATCACACCCGCCTACCATATGGCGACGCGATCCGTATTCCCCGCAAAATCACCAAAGCGAGAGTTCTGAAGATTAAAAAAGTTGAGCCGTATACGATGGGTAATGTGTTTGTTTATAGAGCCAGTAAATAGCGTTCATGAATTCGAGGTAGAGATTTGTGAGGGGGAGCAAGTGTCTGACGCGACAGTCTGTAGTGCCCTGTGATATCTGCCTAAGAGGTGAAGGGCTCTTGATCTCTGGCTCTGCTCTCGGCGCCCACTAGGTCGGTCTGTTTTCAAGCGAAGATGTCAACCGCCTTGTTTCCAGGGGTACCGTGATTAAACAGACCCCATAAAATCTTTATTACAGTTTTCGGGGCTTCTGCTGGATGATGTGCAGTTTTGTTGTGTCTAGGCGTACTCTAGCAAAATTCCAGCAAACCTGCTGCGACTCAGAGACAATGACCGATGCCCTAGTTTGTGCAATGATGTGGGCGATGAACAAGTCCTCCGCTTGCGTAGTATTATGAACACCGTTGCAGCAATACAAAGGCTGCAACGGTGCTGGCTTTCTACAAATACGGTGGATACCGTGTACGAACCTACCGGGATAATATGCCACGGCCGCATACGCCGCTGTTCTTTGGGGACGATGAATCTCTATAGGTTTTGATCTGTCGTCCCTCCTATAGACGTGGTGAGAAGGGTGCATATTAAGCGGCTGGGGCAGGGTGATATTCTTAAGGACTCGGTGACTACGTTTCCCGTGAGTGCAGGCGTCTGGTCGAACAGGGTCGAGAGTACCATGTGTAACAGGATAGCCTTCCCTATTTGAGGTACCCGTGGCCTCGCTCATGGATCGGTGAGGTGAGCCTGAATTACCTCCCCGGCAGTGTTATGAATGCCGACCTGAAGACGCATTTCGGTGTAGGTGAAGACCGAACGTCTGGTACCTATTTGTATGCCTTGCGGATCATCTGCGCCTCAGTAATGTTGCTCATATCGTAGTGTAACACATATAAGATTATCGACACGACAAATGCCGGACGAGCCGAAGCAGATCCAACACTCCTATGCCACGCATCTACGAGTGCATCGGGCGTATCATGTGCGTCACCTTATTATTCAACCTCTTGAGTCTGATAATGACTAATAAGTTGGTTTTGTGTGCTTAAACATTTATTCGGAGAATCTTTATAAGATAGACAGGAGTGATAGTGTGACCATCTATCTACTTAGGGACAGGTAGCGGGTGTACGCGGCAAATGCTTCTTCCGTTGCGAAACGATAAGAAACTTCGAATTTTGCGGAGAGCAGCAAAGGCCGCACGACTTGGAATACTTTCTTACAACATCCACTGCTTCCTGCAAACGAACCTCCATTGCAACGATTGATTCCGTGGACGTCCAGATGGTAATATCACCCAGTTATAGACCATGCCTGATCTCCTGGATGTTGTCGACGAGCGGCCGCAGTGCAACTGAGGACAATGTAAATAAGAGGAGAAAAGAACACTGCTCCATGTGGCGTACCGTGACCTCCCACGAAGAATGGTTTTGTGGAGCTATCTCCTACTTTATGACAGCTTTTGTGCGGAAAGAAAGTTCCTGATGTATCTGTACGTGCGCCAGTCGCAGCCATGTGCGTTGAGGTTCGGTAGGATCTTGGGTGCTTCATATTGTCATCATGCGCCCAGATTAAAAGTATCTTCCTTACTGTTCATATTTCGAAAATGCTTTACGTGGACCGCTACACATTCCTTTTTTATCATGTCCTACATTGTAGTGCGAGGTACTATATAGCCCACCCGTGCCTGTTTTCACCGTTTGTTTCATTCGCTTTCCTGAAAACCCTGTCTTCAGCTTTCTCTCCATTTGTATACCACTTTCAGGGGTGCTGCTGCTGCTGTCACTGCCGCTGCTGTTGTGGTTTCTCGCACGGTGCGTCACCTGCTCTATCTTACATCACGTAGTCGTAGCCTGCGGGTACCGCTTCTGAGGGGTTGAAGAGGCGAAAGGGGGAGAGGGGAGTTACACCAGTTTGCGTGGGCATCCGCGTATCGCGCCCGTGAGGAGAATAAACCATTAGCAGACGGAACCCGATTGCTCATGCGCTTGAAGCTGCCAGCTTCTAAACAGCGTGGTGGAAAACATGTCATCTTTTCCGGCAAAACACGAACTTCAATGTTACGGTCGGCGTGGGCCAGATCGAAATTAACGACTGTGTGTCGTTCCCGAGGATGAGGAATTCATCCGGCGTCAAACGTTGCTGGATGCGCAGTCAGGTCGCTACTGACGTAAAGGAAACCGATACCTCTGCTTGTACACAGACATTGCCGTCGTCACCACCACCAACATCATCACCATCAACACGAACAACAGCCTACTGAGGTCCACTGCAGAACGAATGCCCCTACTATTGCCCTCCAAGTTCCCCTGTCCTCCGCTGTTCAAGCATATACTTTGCCTCCAAATGACTTTATTTCGTCCCTTCATCGTGTTATTGGCCTTGTCTTTCTAGAACAGTCTCTCGGTATTCAGTCTGACCGAAGCAGCCATCTTTACCTACTTATTATTACGGTTACTTTTCTCGTCATCGGAAACGTCACGGGCAGGGTCGTTCCTTGTGTTCTCCGCTAACGTAATGTTTTCATTCGAGGTTTGAGCATGAAAGGCAAGCCTTTTGCTAAGCACGCTGTACATATGCCACCAGATTCAAACGGAGAGACAATGAACACACATTACTACCTTTTTTCTACCACCAGTCACTTCCGGGCCTCTAAGGCTCCATACGCAGGCCAGATGTGCCTGGTGTAGCTTCCTTGGGCACCCGCACCCATCCTGTCCCTTTTGGAACGCCGCGACGCTAGCGGGGGAGCACATGCAGTCTATGGCTTTCGGTGTAATGTAAAAGGAGCTGCTCGCCCTGTCTGAAATCAGCAGCTGCACCAGCCGCATTGCCGATAGGAGCAAACCCCGTCAAACCGGAATGAGTTCCAAGGAGTCCTTCGGTTCAAATAAAACATATGTGAGGATGATAGTGCGCGAGCCTCAGTTATAGCTTAATTTTACCTACATATCGAATGTATGTATAAGATCGCCAATAATTTCATCCAAAACATTGCTTCTGCTGCGAGTGGTCTATTAGTATGAAAAGCAGCTATAATATCCATGGACGCCAACTTGTATTTACGTTTTGCCTGTTAGTAGCCCTAGTTTCGAAGTAGCAGTCCCACTTGTGTGGATATTTCCGTGTCACTTGTACAGTAGTGGAGAACTCAAAAGCGAACACAATTATATAAACCAGACTACTAAAAATCCAAGAATTCGGTTTATCGACGTGTTCTAATGACAACGTTGTGGTGTACTTAAAAAGTCACGTTTACAAAATTTTGTGCTGTTATGGAGTGAAACCAGAATTCGAATTGTGTAGAAATAAATTGCGCAACCTGCCTGTTCCCCTTCGTATTTGCGCGTTCCCATTTTATTTTCATGATTGTACGTGATGCATACGGGGAGTGAATACGGTTTTCGCGAAACGACGCCTTCGTTTGGTGGTTGCTTCTCAATTATTAGGTCGGTGATAGCTGCAGGGGAGAATTGACTTCACAAGAACGTACTCGTTAATGTTATGATGATATCATAATAATGAAGTTTTCGCCATCGATATGTGGGCACAGAAAGACAGAAGAAGAGAGGACGAAAGAGCAGATGCGCATACGCAAAATATCAAACTCAGCCTGCTGGTAGTTTGGCTGCAGTGTATGGGTGTTTGCCTCACTGCAGGTCTAGATGCTCGGTTGAGGCTTGGAGGTGTAGGTGGTGGTGCTAGAGTGAGCGTTAGTGCTTCTCGCCACGAATTGCAGGGTGTGCGGATTTATTTGAATAATGGTGACCGACACACGCGGGTTTCAAGTTTTCAAGTTGTCACAGCCGACACAGCTCTGAAGGAAATCTGCCATAATAGGTTTAGTGGGCACCAATCAAATCAAGAATATGGTTCTTTTGCAAATTACGTCGAAACAGTGAAAAAAAAAGATAACGCGACATTACAAAATCCACAAAATGAACCCTATGAGTGCGGCAGCAATGCGTTTTGGAAGATACACGAATAGATATCAGAAACGTTTTCAGTGAACGTCGCCAGCTAGGAGTGATGTAACGAGGGTGGCCGCCCCAGCACACAAATAATCACAAGAACTACGAGAGGAGCGAGGTCATAGAACGATCTTATTTTGCGTTTTATTGCTGACTTTGATGTTTGAGGAAATTAAGGTATTGCGGGAGGACGAGCAATGTAGTAAAGGTGTGAATAGAATGCAGAATAATTCTAAGTGAAGGTAAAATTAGGTTCCTTGACTTCAATGTAGGTCCGTTACCTCGCCTTTTTGCCAGCAGTTTGGCGGGCCATACCATCAGTTTAAACAAAAGGTGGGTCCGCAACTTGCAAATGATGTGTCCCCGCATGTGGAAACAATTGCAGCACACAAACTACAGCTTCCGCGGTATCTTTACGATGGCATACCCCGTTGCACATCACGTGAAAATCTGCACAGTTCTCCAGGTGTGTATACAGGCTGGAAAAGGCCTTAGTCAGATTTTACCTCTCACCTTGCAGCAGTTGAGTGTTGCGCATTAAATTACAAATGTTGCCCCATCATGAGCTGATTTCAGCTTAGCTGTCTCGTGTTATGTGTCCATGTATGTATTATGCCACTTCTCTGCCTTCTGCAGTGTTGCAGGTTGTCGGTATCAACAATCTTCTCAAAATATGTACGTTGCGGCATGCTGTTGTACAGGAAGCTCAAAATCTCAAAAAACGGAAGTTTCTTTTCCAAATGAGGCGTAAAACACTTTTCCCCTGTCTTACCAAACCTAAGAGGTTTATATCAGCTAAGTCAACCCACTAAAAAAGGGCGGTGAGCTTTCGAGCTACAGAAATTTTCAACGTGAGAGCAAAACAAACAATAGTCAAATTTACTTACCCAACACTTTGTATTGTCTGGAAACGTTCCAAGGCTTCCATTGTGTTGCACACATGTACAGTTGTAAACATATGTAGTCTGCATTAAACAAAAAGAGAATATTTTATCAGAGTTAGCAGAATTGCAGGCGACGGGTTGTTGGGCGGGCCAGCATACAATTGCCGCCCTCACAGAACGCGTTGCGGACATTTTGGCCAAAAGGCTGAATAAAGTATTTGATAGAACGCAAAAACCACTCTGGTTAACCTTCATCGTCGTTTAAATCCCCTATAAAATTAACACTCGCAGCGTCCGAGTGTTGCTTAGTGGCACACGGAAATGATTTGCAAGCGTTGCGGGATTACTAGTGTAAATTGTAGTCTGGAGTCTCTAGGCCATGTTTCGACACTCTAGCTTAGTTTACACTACTTTAATCAGATAAAAAATCAATTCAAAAATTCTTTCCTGCTTTATGAATCCTTGCCGGTTTTCTGTGACAATTCACAAGACGTGAAAACGAGATGGCTTGGCTTGACTGCGCTACTGCAGAGCACGCTGACCTTCCGACAGAATCAGTCGGCCCGCTGCCGGCGTGTCGTCGCATTTCGTTCGCTCAGTTGAAACTAAGCAACGGCACATTTGTGCCAGAAAAAAATATGCTTTTAGTTTGTTAGCTTGTTTACTCTATCAAGCATTAAGTCCAACTAGCTACACACAAGCACATGTTTGACGATTTGCTGTGTGGTAAACGAGTAGAAAATGCAAGGCCTCTTTAATGCGAAAGAGGAGTCAGCGAAGTTATTATAGGTTCTAAAGAAGTAAAATCAACCGAAACGTTTGTTGTACAGCGTAAAACCAGGTTGCGGGATGCACTTTGGCGCTGAGTGAACTAGCACAGCGGTCAGCGGCATGACCCCACATCTGCGAACGCTTTTCGGTCTAGCGAATGTCATCATCATCATCATCATCATCATCATCACCAGCCTATCTACGCCCACTGCAGGACAAAGGCCTCTCCCAGTCTTCTCCAATTACCTCGGTCCTATGCCAACCGTGACCAATTTATCCCCGCAAACTTCTTGATCTCATCTGTCCATCTAATTTTCTGCCGCCCCCTGCAGCGCTTGCCTTCTCTAGGGATCCACTCTGTTACCCTTAACGACCAGCGGTTATCTTGCTGGACACAAGTCGTAGATATGGTCAGTAACGATATCGTACAACCATAAAAAATTCCGCTGCCCTCCGCCGGTCGTATTCGTTAAAAAAAAAAAGATGACACATTCAGGTCCTGCGTTCACTACCGGTGACTGAACAAAATCACCAGAAAGGACGTGCACCATCTGCCACGAGTGGACAATGCCATGGATCACGTCTGCCATGCATTATACTTCTCCTCGGTGAACCTGAAGACGAGCTGCGGGAAAATTCATCATCATCAGCCTATCTACACCCACTGCAGAGCAAAGGCCTCTCCCGTACGGGTAAATAAAGCAGGCTACAGAGATTGAGAGAAGACTATTAATTACCCGGACGGCCGATGGGAGTTCAAGGTTATGTCGTTTGGGCTGTTCACAGCAGCAGCAACGTTTCAAGGAGTCGTGGCTACCGCGATAACAGGCCTGAAGTGGCACAACTGCCTCGTATACCTTGACGGCGCTGTGGAATTCTCAAGGACATTCGACGACACCTCGAAAGGTTGAAGTCTCTGCTCGAGGCTATTCGTACATCGGCATAAACTCTGAAGCTTGAAAACTGCAGCTTTGCATACGAGGAACTCAAGTATTCGGGCCACATCGCCGCCACCGAATGACTCCTACGTGACCCGGCAAAAACTGCCGCCATAACGAACTTCCCAAGACCGAAAGACAAGAAGATCGTGTGAATATACTTCGAATTGTGCGCGCACTACCAGTGCTTCGTTGCAAATTTCGCACGCATTGCAGAGCCACTGACGCGTGCCACGAAATATAGCATCCCTTTAAGCTTAGAAAATACCCAAGAAGAGGATCTCTTCGAGCTGCAAGAAAGCCTGTATAGGAATCCGCCTCTGCCGGCTAATTTAAACAAAAACGCCGAAACAGAAATGCACACGGACACTAACGATATTGCCTTGGGTGACGTCGTCGTCCAAAGGCAAAGCGGTTGTGAAAAAGCAATCGCCTATGCCAGCTGTGGTCTGTAGAACGAAAATAATAAGTACTCAACCTCTGATAAAGAGGGCCTCGCTATTATATGGCTATTTCAAAATTTCGCCCATACGTGTGCGGTAGACCATTGACGCTTTTGACAGACCACCATGCGCTGTGTTGGCTCACTAATTTGAAAGAGCCCTAAGGCCGTCTTGGGCGGTGGAGCGCTCACCTGCGAGAACTCTATTGCGATAAATCCGACAAAAAACAGTCTGACGCCGAGTACCTCTCTCGCGCCCCATCGGCCCACCACCACAACACTCAGATGAAGAAACCATATTCTTCTATGTCGTGCCGGAAAGTCACCTTGCCACCCAGCGGCACGCGGGTCCAGAGTTACGCGTCATATCGACTTTTACGAAGGTCGCAACTTCGCTGTGTCAAGGGCCTTCAAATGCAACTTAGCTGCTTTCAGTCGCAAAAACGCCATCCTCAGAAACATTTCAACCCATGAACGAGAACATTCCTTATTGTCATCCCCGCCGAACTACAGGGCGACATTTCGAAGCGTGTCACTACGACCCGTCTTCAGGACAGCTGGGCGCAGCACGCACTATGGGAAAAATTAAGGCGAAGTATTACTGGCCCTGCCTTACATCCGATGTATTCCACTATATCCGGCGCTGCCGCAACTCCCATCGAAGAAAAACGCCGCCGACGAGTCTTGCTGGGCCCCAGCAGCCCATCGTCATCTCACCGAGGCACTTCCAAGCGATCAGAATGGACCTTCTGGGCTTGTTCCCTGCGTCCCCATATGAGAACAAGTGGGTTGTCGTAGTGACCGGCTACATGACGCGCTACACAGAGACTGCCGCTCTTCCAAGGGGGGGCTGCACAAAAAGTCGCAAAGATCTTTATGTATAAGGTTGTGCTGTGACATGAAGGCCCTGAAGTACTAATCACGACGCGGAACGCCATTCCCTGTTGTGCTCGTGCAAGGCGTCCTACATTACAGCATCACGTATCACAGGTAGACGAAAGTGTATCACCCTCAGACGAAACGACCTACCGAACGAATCAACAAGACAATGGCCAATATGCGGTCGATGTACGTCAACGTTGAGCATAAAATAAGGGAATAAATACTGCCTTATGTCACGTTCGCGCACACTACAGCTGTCCAGGAAACTACACGGATGCTCCATTCGAGCTTGCCTATGGGAGACTGCCGACAACGATGCTCGACTCTATGCTGCGACTCGTAGATGACAATGACCTCAACGCGGATATCCGAAGGCTGGAAAAAGACGTATTTGGGGAGGGGAGTCCGCTTGGCTTGGACAGCGCAAGCGGGCAGTGCGTTAATGTCACTGTCTGGCGAGGAGGAAATGCAGCTTCCGGATCAACCCAACAGGTAACGCGTCAAGCGCGTTGCCGTGGTTCACCTGTTCGGCTACAGACGCCACGCACAAAAAATTGTAATATCACCGAATATATTGTGAAAATTGCCATTATTCTTCCTATAAAATACATAAAGAGAAGCGCTGGCCATTTTAGCTGCAGTTAATAATAAATACTGTCCTAGTTACAAACCGTACTGCACTTGAAACCACGCACTAGAAGGAATCCTACAGCAGACGACGCCTGCCGACTCCGCCCTATAGCCACGAGCGGTTCACTCTCGCCGCTCTCGACTCTCGTGGGCTTGTCAGATTTGCGCGCGCTTTTCATGTTGCACAGGCAAGGTGGGGAAGTTACGACAGTCTAAATATTTTTACGAAACCAAAAAAGACGCCATTGTCTTCAAGAAAAACAACTTTATTGGAGCTAACCTGTGCTCCCATAACAACTCAAAGAATAAACAGGCGGCGAAGCAGCAGCAAACAAAGTGACTTGCCCAGGCGAGCGACGGCGAGTCGAATACCCCGGCGTCTGCTCTACAGGCTTTTATCTTTCGGCGCGAGTGTTTTTCGAACCGTCGATTTACATCCAGAACATTGCAGACCAAAGAAGATTATTTTAGGCTGGTGTCGTTAGCTCCATACACTCTCCGTATCGAAGGAGATAGCACATGTGGTATAAAGAATGGAACGCTAGCTTCACTTAGCCCACGGATAACAGTGATAACACAGTGCGGCGCAGCCGGTGGGAAAACGCACTAACAAAGAAACCAAATGCATGGTTCGCGGCAATAGTAACTAATCAGATAGAGGAGAATAGACATCATTCATTTGAACTAATCATTCCTAGATTCTCAACCCCATGTTTTTTTATTCATTGGAATTTTCTCGTTCTCAAAAAACTAAGCCCCTTCGTGTAACGACAACGATGTTTGAAGAAACGCGAAGATTTCTTCCGCCGCAAACCCACTCCAATGAAGGTCCAGTCGCGTGAGGGATTCGTCGACGTCTACTGGTCATGACGGCAGCCTGCTATGCACTAACTGACTTTGAACCGTCGAGCCTTTTCGGAAAGCGCGCCGCCCGCGTTTTCCCTATGGCGCCTCGCGACAGGGGGCGGGTCGGTGCGGTGCCCGGCCCCGTGACTTTCTCGCGCCGCCGGAACAAGCCCTGTTGCGTCTCCTCAATAATTCTTCCTCCGTGGTCCAAGGATTCCTACAGCGTGAGGAGGAGGCCCACTTGCTTTCTCGCATACCAGCAGGCGGATGCCGGACGCTACAACATCTGACGCCGAGGCGCCAATTACCACCGAGGTGACAGTGTGTGGGTCTGGGCTCCCATGTGTTGACGCAGGTTAAGTGAAGAGATTCTGCGACAGTATTTCGTAATCCACCGCATTACACAACGTGTTTGCCAGCTACCTACGAGGTTATCCCCGATGGTGCTTCCAGCACACCACGGTGACGCACGCGGCCCGAAGTCGCCCAAGTGGTTCGCCTAAAGCTTTACTACGCAATATGATATACTTTCTGTTTGCTCGGGCTGTTATTTTATTTTAGCATCCGACCCGCCGCGGTGGCTCAGTGGCTAAGGCGTTGCGCTGCTGAGCACGAGGTCGCGGGTTCGATTCCCGGCCGCGGCGGTCGCTTTTCTGATGGAGGCGAAAAGCAAAAACGCCCGTGTGTTCGAGATTTCGGCGCACGTTAAAGATCCCCAGGTGGTCAAAATTAATCCGGAGCCCTCCACTACGGCGCGCCTCATCGCCTGCGTTGCGTCGGCGCGTTAAACACCACAATCAATCATCAATTTTAGCATCCGGTCGATGCACTTTTAGAGGGGGGTTAGTGCTGGGAACCATTAATTGTTGTTGTTTAGGCATGTGTATTGTTTTACGGCCCGACCACCGGCGGCCGTGTTATCGGTGTGCCAAAAGAAGCGCGTGTTCCATGCTTTCTTTTTATGTGGCACTGGTTATCTCCCTTGAGAATCAATTTCGCTGAAAGATAAATGCTCGCCAAGCAGGCGCCACTGCATTCGATTTGCAGGCAATCGCCTGCGCACATTACTCTATTGACCACTGCTTCGGCGCTTGTGTATTTGTTGAGTGTCTTGGGAACCACACGTTCGCTCCAATGAACTTGCTTTTCCTTCAAGGCAGCTGCGTCATCTTTGGCTTCGCGACGAGATGATACACGATAGTTGAAAACGGCCTTATAACGAAATTACAGTCTAGGAAGATTTTTCTTCACGCAGACCATACTTACGACTTCCTGTCCCTCGACAGTTATAGTATGCACTGAAGAGCACTTGGCAGGGGCATGAATTGGAGCTTCAACAAGAGCATTTGCTTCTGAAAGCGGCTGTCCAATACCTGTGAAGTAATGAACGCGTGATCTATGATCAACATGCAAACTAAAGCATAATAAACTACCCATGCACAAAGAACAAAAATGTTTACCTTGTATTGTACTTCTGTGACAGCCCGAATAATTATATTCAAATTCCTTCGTCTTTGTGCTCTATTTTGTTAACACCAGTACTTTACCCTGTTAATAGCAGAGCTGTTAAGGTCGACATAGATCGTTCTAACGGAGGCAGAATTACTGGAGCGCACGCCAGTGCGTGCCTCGCTGCGCCCGCCTGGCGTTGTCCAGGCTTTCGCGCTGGCTTACGCCATATGAGGAGCTCCGGCTATCGTCATCGTCGCATAGCGCCAAATGCACCACGGGCCAGCAGCTCTGAAGGCAATACCGAAGTATCTGTCAAGCCATCTCTTCACTATGCCCGCGTGGAGATGGTCACCGGAGCAGCTGACGAAGTGGTGATCTACAGAGGTGAGGACGCACTAGAACAGGATTGGCGCAACGTGGTTGCGCCGTCAGAAGACGGCGACGAAAGGGATGACGACGATTGGTAATGAATTTTTACATGCATGAATGCTCATTTCTTTATAGTTACATCAAAAACCGATTTTCACTTCCGGGGCCTGCCGCTTTTCCCCTCTTGGGTCCACTTGTAAGTGTGGGGTGAAGCTAGGTCGAGCCCAGCCCTGCTGTTTCTCCAGTGATGTACCACAAGTGCAACCTGCGCTAATTTTTTTACTATGCCTGAATATTTTCCAACTACCGTTTCAATCTTGCGCAATACACAGAACATTCTAAAGCTCGACGTCTCCCTCAGTAAGAGGCTTTGCGCTCCGTCACAATGTCAAGTTTGTCATTCCTTCCCGCAATCTGCGCTCATTTCTTGATTCTGTACATACGCGCAGAGGAGGGTCTTTGTCCGCAAAAAACCCTAAAGGTCTTGAAAAAGCAAGCACTCCTTCTGGTATTACCTAAAAACTTTTCCCGCTTCACCAGCTCTATAAGTACATCTTTGCGAAATATTATTTCATATCACATATTATCACACAGTACCACATATCATTACAGAGAAATACAAGGATTTCTCCGGGAAATGTTATATCACATACCATTACAGATTATGTGAAAGTAGTGGTTTGATAAAACAACTTACCCGATGCGATAAATGCGCTCGTAATAGCAGCAGTAACCAGAGAGAAACAGATCATTTCTTTTCTTTGTCATAAAATTAAGGTGCTGGATTCTGAAAAAAAACAGCATAAAATGTGAAGGCCACCCTCTACATCTTTAGGTGTTATTACTTTGGCACTCAGCCTCATGCCTTGTGTCCCAGTGTCTTACTGTTGCTTGAATTCGGGATTTCAGTTCTTGCACTTTCGAATTTTTTAGCTTAAAACACTTTGCGATTCGTCCCCACTGATGATGTAAGTGATATATTATGCAAATGAAGTATGTATGAAGTTTCCGGTGTTAAAGCACCACTGAAGGTAGCCAGCAAGTTGGTTTGAACTGAAAGTGTGACGTTCCCGCAAACATTTCAGTGTTCAGTGAGTGCCGCAATATCACTTAATTGTTGGCAACTTGCTAACCGACCCCTGATCGAAAGTTTTGCAAACATTTTCTGCAGTCACCGTTTGTGTCTCGACAAACCTGTAGCAAGCGAGGCAGCGGTGATGTATAGTGGTACTGATGCAATTAAATACAAGGCTACCAGCACCGTGTGTTTTGTTCAGTTACGGTCTAACCAGTCATGGTTTCCCGAACTCCTGCGTGCTTAGCATCTCCATAGCATTCAGGCAAAATGTTCCTGAATGGGACCCGTGATAAGTGTTACGCTATGTTGAAGAAAAGCATATTGCACTTTTGAGTCCCCGCGAATGCTGGAGTTAAACAAACAGCTCGTCCGTAGATCCTACGCTTCCTCGAAAACCGGTACCACCGCCCAGGTATGGACGCCGCGCGTCATCCAGCGGCAGCCAGGAAAGATGTTTCCGATAACAGATCATTTAAGCACGTTCGGTAGAAGTGGCACGGTATAACCAGCGGCGGCGGCACCTGTACTCTGGTCATAGGCATTTTCTTGTTTAGTTAAAAAATATAGGCGTAAGAGTGGCATATCTGTGTTCTTGTAAGATAATCTACCGATCCAGAGCAACTTTTATTTCGACTTCAGTGCTCCTATACGAAGTTATACTGTTTTGGTATTTTGGGCGGACAGTAGACCCGTTGTCCTTTGTCGGTCAGCTACTATTTGCGCTATTTTTAAACGAGTCATGAACAAACTAGTTTCACAGAACGTCACCCAGCAAACCCCGTTACGTCGTGCAGATATCCCGCAGACGTCAGCAATCGACATTGCAGATAGATGTCCAGGAGACGTGCCGTTGGGGTCGAAGTTACATATATTCAACTTTGCTACCACTGCAAAAAACCAATCAAAAATCGCAAGAAGGATAACCTACAATAGACGTCTCATGGTACTTTTATATGCTGTTTACGGGACGTTACCTTAGTGGTACGTGTTATAGATATTGTAGTGGTGCGCATGCAAGACGTACATAGATGTCTGCTCTACATTGATTGATTGATTGTGGGGTTTAACGCGCCGACACAACGCAGGCGATGAGGCGCGCCGTAGTGGAGGGCTCCGGATTAATTTTGACCACCTGGGGATCTTTATCGTGCGCCGAAATCTCGTACACACGGGCGTTTTTGCTTTTCGCCTCCATCAGAAAAGCGGCCGCCGCGGCCGGGAATCGAACCCGCGACCTCGTGCTTAGCAGCGCAACGCCTTAGCCACTGAGCCACCGCGGCGGGTTCTGTTCTACATTGGTTTTCTGTCTTTGGCACAAGCATTAGTTCGTTATATTCATGACTTGTGTACGTTAGTATGATATTGTGGCGATGAACCCGTATGCCTGAAATTTACATGAGGGGTGAAGGGCACGGCCACAGATTTCAAACACCATTAAAATAGCAGATCACGAGAAGGTCCCACATATCAACACAAGATCGACGGAATGATTTTGAATTATATTCTTTGAAAAAAGTAAACATCGGTCGTTTTTATTTTTATTAGGTATACAGGATTGCTGAGTAACACATGAACGAAAGAACAAAATCAGACGAGGACAGGCAGAAGCAAACCCTAGAGTCCTTATTACCGTGAAAAGGTGGCCATACCGAAATAGTGTAACTCATGCAAAATCTCAGGCAGGAACTAGAGCTGATACAAATAAGGCATAAGTGACAACGAAAGCCGGATGAAGGAGCTTTTTCTTGCGTGAATGCAGCATTATTGGAGCGGTGCACACGCACGTATTTTCTTGCGCAGATGCCATTTGAAATGCTTCCTCGTTCTTACAGGTTGATAAGAATAAGCAGTTGCTTCCGTTTCTGACAGAAGTCCTTGTTTTTCCCTTTTGGCTTTGCGCTCCTGTGTTACCCAGAGTCCTTATTTGGTTAAAGAAGATCGAAAACACGAGAACAGATTTTCACCCTATTGGCTCCAGTTAGTGTTCAATTGGTATGCGCCTGTTACCTTGATATTCACGCAATAGGAGTGCAAATTTGTTTAACATATTTCTGCCAACTTATCACCTCTCTCGTATACTTGTTGCAAGCTTAGAATTATTTAGTATGTTCACACGGTATCAAAGTCTTGCATACTTGTACTTTTTCGTCTCATACGTTTGGCGGCCGCTTTTCTGATGGAGGGCGATAGCAAAAACGAACATGGGTTCCAAACGTGAACGCATGTTAAAGGTTTCAAGTTGGTCAAAATTAAGTTGGAACCATCAACAACGGCGCGCCTCATCGCCTTTGTGGCCGCGGAGCATTAAATACCGGAATCAATCAATCAATCTCATGAAATATTCCCCATTTACGTGCGCAGCACCTCGGTTTACTCACGAGTTTTCTTAGTAGCTGCAAGTAACTCGGTATTCTTGTCCCCTCATCATTGCCAGCACTGCAAGCTCTGATTGATTGATTGTAGGGTTTAACGCGCCGACGAAACATGTGCCGTACACTGCTGCAGTTTCTCTTCATAAAAAGAGCTTCAGAGATTTTCTTTTATATAGCAGGCAGTCGACATTACTCTGCTATTTTTGCAACATACTAAATTGTTTACGTTGAGCTCATAGAGCACTTCGCCGAAAGCTGTTGTAGCCTACACTAATGAGGTTTAAAACCGAATAGACCTGTTGGGCAGGATGGAGAAATTTTTCTACAACACTTACAGGTCGCAAAATAATTACCTGTGTTTGTGTAGAAGGCAAAGATGCAGCTTAAGGATAAAGACGCAGGGGAAGTAAAATGCCTAGTACTTAGCGCTCGTCAGGTATCGTTTTCTTAAGAAAATTTGGTGGGAAGAAAGAACGGATCTATTTTACTTTCCCCCCTCGGTATAGGCGATGTTTAAGAAAATTAACTTCCGCACAGCTCTCAAAGAAAGGTGATGACCTAAGGCAAAAATGCAGGTTCACCGACTACTTCTCGGTAAATGAAATATCTTTGACCGTCTATGGCTTTTACTTCTGTCTGCTGCCATTTCCAGCCCTTCAACAAATATTTTATTTTGCACTTTATTTACGCTGGGCAAGCGGGACCACGTGGTACTTAGGGGGACGATCTGGAATGAAAATTGATTTCGCCAAGTTTGTGTTCACTCTAGGGCGCCAGTTGTGTCACTACCCCGCATATGATCAGTGTTGGAAATGACACTCCGAGTTTCTATCGATACAGTGCATCCGGCGAAGCTGATTTTTTCTTAAAGAGTGAAACACCATTGGAGGTGGCCCTCGTGCTCAGTTTCTTCGCCATTACTTTTCTCAGCACAGTATATTCAAAATATGCCTCCTGCTCATCGCATTCGTGACAGGTTCAGCGAAAGGTTCAAGTTTATAAAATGATACTCAACCAGCATAATTACATACTATAGAGTATTTGACGCCGCGGAAGAGGTATATATTACTTTATGTAAAGGGACTGCAACGACTGAGTAGTATTTACCGAACAGCCCGTCTGTCGAGATTTCGACGCACCTTAAAACTCCACAGTGGGCGCGTGCCATAGCCCTGTTGTAGCTCTGAGTACTTCTTCTGAGTATTTTAAAAAAACCTGGCAGAAATGCGGATCGTTGATTCCACGTCCCTACGCTAAGTGTTTCACCTGTTTCACAGAGGAATCGCCCTCCAGCACAGCATCAAGGCTAGAAAAGACAGTTGCAGCCATGTAAGAAAAGTTGTCAGAACACATACACCAATTATTACCAAACAGCAACTGAAAAATATTTTATAATGCAGAACTCAGGGATCACATTATTCACCACCGAAATCTTCGCGCTCAGTTCTCAGCAGCTGTAGAGCCCGGGCAACGGCGACTGTGATGCCATCGACTGTATGGAGCGCACTATGAATATTTGAGGCCGGTGTGGCCGGACTGAGAAGTACATTTGTACAGCAATGTACAGCAGTGTACAACACACAAACTCAGTATAGTGAGGGATCCTTAGCGTTCCAATTTACGAAACTTTAAAGAATTACGTGGAATATCATAGGAGTAATTCATGGTTGAAAAACAGGAAAAATCTCCAATCGAAGAGCGGGTCTATTCTGTTGTACAGAGGACATCCAGAAAGGACGCAGCACTGCCGTGGAGTATTGATCTATTGAGGGATAGTCGGAAATGTGGGGAAGGTATTCAGCGTTACAAAAGTGTGTCACAGTTAGTAATCATCCAAAAACTGGATGAACAGTATAAAGATTGCGTAGGCATATGCATCATCATCTAGCTACGGTGAGCAGTAACATTAAACGAAACATCTATAATTGTGTCTGTACGAATTTGTAAGCCCTTATTCCCTCTCGCTCCAGAATATAGGTCTTGGACCACTGCCACAATTTCTTCGGCTTTAGACGTGCTTCAACAAAACGTGCTGTAAGGCGATGTGGTACGTACTAAATAGGAGGCTTAGTTCAAAAATACGAGGACGGTGGCAGACCGTTCTAGTCTGTTTTGCGCTAAGCCTCCCATTTGGCTTTAGATGCCTTCAGTGCGACGTATCTTGAAGTGCTCCTTTTGGATCAGTCAATATCGCCTTTTGATTGGCATCATTCTCATTTGGCCCTTTTTTGGCGCCGATTCGCCCCTTTACTCGCCTCACACTTCATTGTACAACACGCAGTAGCGTTCACGCGCCAACTTTAGAAGCAAGAAGACGGTCGCGGCAGGAAAGGGCAGGGGTGCAAACGTAGCGAAATAGGAGTAGCAGCACCCGCTCACTCGGGACACGGCTTGAGTCGGTCCACTCAAGTCGTGGTCCTACATTCTCTGCTTTTCTGCTGCGGTGTCCATGAATGGGCGACGCAAAGGTTTGCCTACATATACATCTATGGCTCGCACAGTAATATTACAGCATATTTTGTAACTATGGCATTTGCGACATTGAGATGAAAGCAGGTGTGGAAAAAATAGTTAAACAGGGTGTGACGAACATTTAAATAGGCAGTGGGAACAACCGATTGAGCGCACCCCTTGGTTTTGCGAGGAGAATAATTTATTGTAGCGAATACTATCTCTAATAAATGAAGAAGTCAGAAGTGGACGAAAAAAAGCCCAATGGTACAAGAAGAAAACAAAATAGTCTTCGTGCAAATCGGCTGTCCGTGTATTTTTCACGCGTTGGGGTGCTACAAAAACTCAAGATCAGTGATGCAAGGTTGGTGAAGTGCAGAGAAAAGCTAAACCTCAGAAAAAAAAAGATGCCAAAAGTAAAACACCCAAATCAGTCAGCAGAAAACCGCATTAAGTATAAAAGTGCAGCGACAGTCCTGTTTGTGTCCGCAGCAAGACAAAGGCCCCTCCCAATGTTTACAGCCACCCGTATTGCTCAGTTTTCCGAAGGTCCATAGCTGCCATTTTATTAAATCGTTCACGTGTTGTCCGTCGCCAACATCGCTTGTCCTTCCCACCCCCTGTTTCCTTTCCTTAAAATGTGAATATATTCCAGCCAAGGTTGTTTGCCAATCCCGGCTTCTGTTTTTTTTCTCTAAGGGTTACGCCCAGCACACGTACTTTCACGGCCAGTTGGGCAATTCGCAGGTTTTGTTTAGTGATTACTAACACCACAAGTCCCTGCCCCACATCTTATCACCACTGAAAAAAGACAATAACCACTTAGAACCGACCCGGCGCTGTAGCCACAGATAATGAGTTAGCCTGGGCATGTGAAATAACAATACAACGACAGTGATCACAAAGGCATAGGTACTTGTGGGAAAGGAGCGTCTAAAAAGAGATGATAAACTATCTGAGACAACAGATGACTCCGTGGAAACACTCGAGGCCATTATTTTGTAAAGAATGGTTTGGTGAAAATCAATTGGTAGGTGCCATTACATTAACCAAATGAAGAATTTGTATATATCTGCCTAAAACTGCAAGGTTTGAAAACGCGTTTAAGTAAGGCCTTTAGGCATAAACTAAGAAGAGAGTAGCTATAGAGAATAGTAAAATGTATGCGTTCTGCACTGAAAACAATATTACGCAAAACCTAAATGAAATAAGGAAAGTAGCGGATCGGTTTTATACGAAGCTGCCGGCTAACAACGTTAGGAAAGAGGGCACTACCAAACCAACGAACTTCGTTGGTGATGGCATGCCTACAATATCTCAAAAGAACGGGGACAGACAATCAAGAGGATGAAGAGTGGAGACGCTGCAGGAAATGACGTATACGCGGTGAGTAAACTATGTGAATAGCGACACATGGTGGCTTGAAAGCTGGCAGCAACACCCAGAGAATGATGCAGGACATGCAGCGTCAGACTAGCGTGCACAAATGCCTACGTAATTTATTTTTACGTACATGTTGACGTCAAAGAGCTTTCGAATAACACACCTATGAGACTAAGCAGCCTGAATTTAAAAAACGTGAAGGTTAGTTAAACGCAGATGCGAGAGGAAAGAATGGATTTTTCGAACTCTACTGCACAGTTTATCGAATTCCAGTGATCAGTCAAGTTTTAAAAAATTCGCAATTAAAACAAATATTTTAACACAATTTCAATCGACCAAAAAGCGTTTGTCCGCGCAGACACCACTACAAAATAGAAGCAGGGCAAGAACCCGCAAGAAAATATCCCCGAAAACCACTATTCGATGGCATATGCAAGCTAATAATCCAGATGAAGAGGTAAAAATTACCGATAAGGACAGGAGTAACACGAGGGCGCACTGTCTACGGACATTTTGTAGAGCCAGCCTGGACACAGGGTTTATAAATTTTTACACAGAAACGTCAGCACTGCGGGTGAACAGAGAAGGTATAGCCCCTTTACGATATGATGGCACGACGATATTAGCTTGTTCAGAGAGTCTGTAAAATACCGGCCAAAATGCGTCAGGACCTGCAGACAGGAAGCTTTGTCATTACCTAAAAGAAGCCTGAAATTCGAAACCTAAAGTTTGAAAGACACACAGGGCCCTGCATCTTAAGTACAGGTGATCATATGGGCGAAGAAAGGGACGAATAGGACTACCTTCATCAGGTATCCAGGGGTGATCCAAACAATGGAAAACCCATCCACTGTTTCTTGCGAGTCCAGCCAGCGCAAAAACTGATGAATAGTATTACACGTATCCCAGTAAACGACGTTGTGTAACATCAATGCGTAGTACCTTTGCTGACTTATTGGCAGATACTCACACTGAATAAATGCCGCGACATGCTTTAGGTAACAAGCAATTTTTAAGATGTAGCAATTGCATAAGCATGATAATCCTATTCGCGAATACATCGTTAACTTCCTGTTATCATCTATCCCAGTTGATATCTTTTCTTCTTTCAGTTACCCGAAATGGCAACATACCTGCGCTACCATCACCGACACTAAAGAACGTTCAGCGGGAACGTAAATTGCTACTCCACGAATTGCTACTCTTCTACTATCCGTTGGAAATTACTCACAAGGGCCTCAGTACATGCCTCTAACACGCTTTTATTATGAGAAGACCGCAACTACCTTACTAGGGTACCTTCATCTATTTCTCTTTACGCAGTTTTTTTTCATGCGGAACTAATACGCGTTCGATACCCGCATTCACGTCGGCAAAAGTAGGACACAATTGACATATTCCAAAACCCTAATAGCTTATAAAACTGTGCATGTAGGCTTCAGTATATACCTCTTAAAATCTTAGAATGTAGGAGGCCACAACACAATCACTTCCTTTATGTTGATTGATTATAAGGTTTAACGCGCCGAAGCTACACAGGCGATGAGGTGCGCCGTAGTATAGGGTTCCTGATTAATTTTACACACGGGTGTTTCTGCTTTTAACCTCTATCACAAAAGAGCGGCCACCGTGGCCGGCAATCGAACCCGCGTCCTTCGGCTCAGCGGCACAACACCTTAGCCATTGAGCCACCGAGATGGGTACTAGGTCCGTGTTCTGTAACCTATAATCTCCAAAATCTGATGAAGGTAGAACTTCCTTCTTTCATCGCATTTCTCAGGCCCTGTGTCCATTTCGATTCTGACCTAAATTTACCAAGTTTTCGTTCTTGTTTGTCCATCATTATTGTCCCATAGAATAATATAAAATTGCCTGTTAAATTGTGATAAATCTTTCTAGAGACTAGAATCTTAGTAAATTTGATATAAACTTCAGCTTGAGCCGAACGTTTTTGTCAGATTCTCCAGATAAATTGTTTACATTTACATTTCTTTTGTATGTATTTTTGCTTCCCACAATGTGTCATTGTTGTTCTTCCTATGTTTCAGTAAAAACAGCAGAAAACAAGCTGACTTACTGAAGCAAGAGAAAAACCAGTGAGGCAGAAGAAGAAAGCTGCGTAAACGAGTTTCGTGCAGAGCAAACGAAGTAGTGTAACGACAAGTTGTGAGAAAAATTCAGGTACGTTAAAACAAGAACTGGATGACAGGCCAGAGCTTTTAAAGTGTATAATAGAGTAGTGTCGAAATCCTTCTAACACCTTCACATACGCAACTAGTTGTTACTGAATCAGTTTACTCATACAGTACTTTTGCGAAAGATGCAGATTTGCGGTAGTGATCCGTCATGAGTTACAAAACACTTTGCTCATGTAAAGAATACATCCAACTTTGATTTTTTTTCGGGCAGCATGCCTGAACGGCAGTACAGAGAACTTTATGTGATTGTAGACACTGACATTCGCAACTGTCACGAAATTTTTGGCAAGCATTCCTAACGGTCTGATAAGAATTACTCAAATAGCTTCGGTACACATCCTAACACACGTGGCGGAAACTGTGCCGTCGACGACTTTTAAGACTAAAGAAGCATGAACAGAAAGATTTTTATTTCACGTCATTCACGCCATCATTCTAAGCAACCTGAGCTATCCCTCACTGCTACTTCCGCGTGTTAGCTAAAGTCCGGACAGGATGTCTACAGAATGTCTACGGGATGTCTACAGATAACCGACAGAACACAAAGCAGACAAGTTAAAAAAAACGAAGACAGCTTCACGCTTCCTTGATTCAGTCCTTAGTTTATCCATGTCGCTCCTGGGCTATGCACTTAAAAAATATGCAGAAATTCAGGGAATTGTCGAGTAATGACGAGCAGTTTTTTTTCCGCTTCTTGAGAGTGTCAGATCTTTACAACCTGATTTGAATATGAGTAGCGAAATCCGTTTGGTTATTGTATTGCTTTAAGTTGGTGTCTTTTTGCAAATGATCCAAACCATTACCATTACAGCGATTAAGGGCCTTTATTTAAGCAATAAAGCATTTTTTTCGCAGATGCAAGGCTTAGTGGTTGGTTGGTCTTTTTTTGTTATTTTTTTCCTCTGTATGTCAAACGTTCTTTTCCGCGCGTTTTTATTTTAGCCTTCAATTTTCTTAGGAGATGCATAGAATGCATATTTTTGATCTCGTCAGATTGTTTTTGAAGAAGTGTTATTTTTTCTATTTTTATTTTGCAGTAAATCGAAACACTATTCGACCAATTTAATTCATTTAGGCTATTACAAGGACGAAATTTCTTATTTCCCCAAAATCTTCATTATTGTGCGAATGGAGGAAAGGTTTCAAACAGTGGTATTGTAACATCTCCCGCCACGGCCACTTCTTATTCTGATGCTAAGACAATAGCCATATATCATTTTTGAAGGACGCGCGTTGATGGTGTAAAAAAAGCGTGTGGAACAGAAAAAGTGCTATCCGGGTATCTAGTGCTGGAAAACGTATGCAGCACTGCTGGTTGTGGGTCAGATGAGGGCTCTGTGAAAGGGCGACGGGGCGCACAGTGAGGTGGAGAGCTAACCAGGAACTGTGCATGGCAAAAGGTCAAAGAAGTCCTAAAGCAATGACTCCAGAGAGCCTGAGACAGGATGCCCGAGGGCAGTAGCCCATGAGGGTAGATGGCCGCTGCACGTTAAATATACGATGCCATTTGAGATTGAGGTAGCGAATTGGGCAAAAAGGGGGGTTGGTGGAAAAGGGGAGCGAGTGCAGCGAGCTTTGGATGGTGCTCTGCAGGCAGCTGGTGAAGTGGTGACGGCTGCGGCCACACATTTCAACAAACAGTAAAATACCAGAACAACAGATGATCGCACGCACCAATAGAAGATCGACAGCAGGCTTTCCCCATTGTATAAATACAAAGAAGGAAGGATCGGGAGTTTTCGTTTTTTCTTAGGCATACAAGAGGAATGAGTAAGGCATGAACAATCCAACAAACGAAAACGAAGACCGCACAAGCAAGCCCGCAGACTCCCAAAATAATGTGAAAATGTGCCCATACGAAAATATTCTAAGTCATGTAAAACCAAAAACAGAAACTAAACGCGGTGAAAATAAGGCATAAGTGACAACCAAAGCCGGGTTCTGCCACCTTCCTTTGCGCGAATGCAGGTCTATTGGAGCGCTGCAGACGCACGTATTTTTCTGTACAGATAGAATTTGGTATGCGTCCTCGTCCTTACAGGTTGATAATAATAAGCAGTTGCTTGCGCTTCTGATGGAACTCCTTGGTTTTTCCTTTTGGCTGTGCGTTCCCGTGTCACCCAGAGGTATTATGTGGTTAAACGAGATCAAAAACCAGTTACCATATTTTGTCCCTCTAATGGTTTCAATTAGTGTTTAATTAGTATGCTCCTCTTATCTTTACATTCGTGCAATAGCAGTGAAAATTTGTTTAAAAAATTTCTGTTAATACTTATCACCTCTCTGGTATACTTATTGCAAGCTTAGTTTCATTTAGCATTTTGTCACGGTATCAAATTCTTTCATACTTGTACTTTTCTGCCTAATAAGATCCGCGGCCGCTATTCAGAATAAGGGCAATAGGAAAAACGAGCATGGGTTTCTGATGTCAGTGCACACTAAAGGTTCAAACTTGGTCAAATTTTTTCTGGAGCCATCCACAACGGCACGCCTAATCGCCTGTGTGGCGTCAGCGCATTAAATACCAGAATCAATCAATCAATCTCATAAAATATTCCGCATTTACGTTCACCGCACTTCAGCAGACTGAGCAGTTTTGTTAGTAGCTGCAAGGAACTCGGTATACTTTTCCCCTCACCATTGGCAACACAGTGTATGCTAATTGTTTGGTTATTTGATAGAATTATTGATTGATTGATTGATATATTGATTGATTGATTGATTGATTGATTGATTGATTGATTGATTGATTGATTGATTGATTGATTGATTGATTGATTGATTGATTGATTGATTGATTGATTGTAAAAATTCACGTGCCGACGCAACGCGCGCGATGAGGCGCGCCGTGGTGGACTGCTCCGGAGTAATTTTGACCACTCGGGCATCTTTAACGTGCGCCGATATCTCGTACACATGGACGTTTTTCCCTTTCGCCTGCACCACAAAAGCGGCCTCCACCGCCGGAACCGACACCGCGTCCAGGTGATCAGCATTACAACAGCTCAGTCACTGACCCACCACGGCGGGTGACGCCCGGTGTGTATTTCTTAGTTTAATAATGACGCGACCCGCTACCTTTATCATCCGGTGCTTTTCTACAGACAGACAAATGTGATTCCTTCGGTATACGAAATATTGATTCGAATTTCTCACACAAGACGTCTTTCACCTGCCCATCTCCCGTTTTTACAATAAGATATTTGACCGAAATACAGTGACGTGGACGCGCATATTTACTTAAATTTTATCTTACCTTTCTATTCAATGCAAATAATGAGGACAAGATGCGGTCACTCACCAAGTCAAGGTGAAAACAGAGACGTTTCGGAACCCGTACGGGTTCCTTGCTCACACTAACTTGATCACACTAGATCAGACTAACGCTTACGTGTTCCGTAAACAGCCCACCACCGCCAGGGTGGCTGCTCATATACACTTGTGGTTTTTATTCAGGAAGATGGCGTTCAACATTGCGACGGTTACGAAACTCAGTTAACCTTCGTATCCCCTACACAAGAACTCTACTCAAATGCGCATCTGAGACAAAGTATAGCTGACCACTTTGTGTATGATTTCAGCATATGACTTTTCTTGAATAATGAACTCTTAGTGAGCACGGTGAAAATGATCAAAGCCGGCTGCTGTGTAAACATCACCGAATAACACTGAGGGAATCTACTTTGCGAAGGCTAGAATTATAAAGTGGTATCTCAATTGAAAGAGGTACTTACGAAGTTAGCCGAGCTGTTTCGGGAAAAACAGAGTCCGCTTGACAAGCTTAGCCTTTCGTTCTATGAAAGTGGTGCTCCCGCGCGTCCTGCTCTGAAATACTAATTTGCTAATTCCTGCGAAAGTCTTTTAATGCGGCCTTTTTATGTCGCCGCACTCTCGAAGACCTAAAATTGGCTGCATTTTGATAGTCGTATTTTACCGTTTCTTGAAAGGTGGCACAAAATGTAAGTGTAAACAAATTAAGTGGATTTGGCTTACACATAATTGTAAAAACACTTCATTTACGGGAATACAGTTTCGCTTCAGTAGAACTTCAGGGATTTCTTTTATTTGAGCAAGCGGTAATATTGTTTGGCTAGCCTTCGAAATTACTTCACAGTTTATGGTATGCTCTAAACAGCACATCGCAGAAAGCTGTTTGTGCCCACAATAATGAGGTCTGAAAGACCATAGACCTGTAGGAAGGCTGGAAAATAACTTCTAGATATTTACATGTCGCAAAATAATTAACTGTTTTTGTGTAGGAGGCAAAGATGCAGCTTTAGGAAAAAGACGCTGAGGAAGTAAAATGCCTAGTACTTAGAGTTAGTCGCATATCTTTGCCTAAAGAAAATTTGGTGGGAAGAAATAACGAATCTCTTTTGCTTTTCCTTCTCGCCATCAGCGGTATTCAAAAAAAATTAACTTCCGCCCACCCCTAACGGAAAGGCGAAGACCTAAGGCAAGGAGGCAGGTTCCCAGAATACGTCTCGGTGAACTAAATATATTTGACCGCCTATGGCTTTTACTTGTGTCTGCTGCCTTTTCAATCCCTTCAACATTTTTTTGGACTTTTTCCACGTTGGGCAAGCGGAACTACGTGGGTACATAGGGTAAAGATGTGGGATAAAAATAGCTCTCGTCAAGTTTGTGTTCACTTTGTAGGTCCAGTGGTGTCATTTGCTCGTTTTTCATTAGTGTTTTCAAAGACATTTCGTGTTTGTATCGATACACTGCAATCGGCGCAGGTGATTTGTTTATAGAGTGAAACACCATTTGAGGTGGCCCTTCTGCTCCGCTTCATGGCTATTACGGTCCCCAGCACAGAATGTTCAAATTATGCGCCATGGCCATCACGTTCTCGACATAAACAGTGAAAGGTCCAAGTTTAGAAAATGATACACAACTAGGATAATCGCATACTCTACAGTACGCTTCCCGCGGAAGAGGTATCTATTACTTTATTGAAACGTGACGGCGACGACTGAGTCATATTCACCAAAGGGCCCATCTGTCAATAGTTCGGCGCACGTTAAAAATACACAATCGGCGCGTCTAATAGCCCGTTGTATCTTCGGGGCGTTAAATCCGTAATCTGAATATTTCAAAGAACCCCCGTAAAAATGCCTAAGGTTGAATCCGCGTGACCACGCCGAGTGTTTCACCTGGTCCACAGAGGAATCGTCCTCCAGCATAGCAGTGATGCTAGAAAAGACAGGTGCAGCTATGTAAGGAAGGTTTTCACTATACATACAGCAATCCTAACCAAACAGCAACCGGAAAACGTGGTATAATGAACAACTAAATAACCTTGTCATTATTCACCCCGGAAATGTTTACGCTAATTTCTCAGCAGCTGTAGACCCTGTCAGGCCGTATATAGTACGGAATGAACTATGAATCCCTCAGTCCGCTGTGGCCGCCTCTAGAAATTTTACCTGGCAATGTACAAAACGCAAACTCAGTATAGTGAGGGATCCTCACTAGTCGTATTAGCGAAACTTTTAGGAATCACGTGGAATATCACAAGAGTAATTGATGTTTGAAAAACAGACAAAGCTCAATAAAGTCGAAAAGCGACATATTCTGTTGTACAGAGGACATCCCGAAAGGACAAAACGTTGGCGTGGAGCATTAGTTCATTGAGGGATAGCCGTTTATGTGGGGAAGGTTTTCAAACTTACAAAAGTGTCGCATACGTTGTAATCAAACAAAACTGGAAGTGCAGTATAAAGATAGTACCAGCCTATGCACCATCATCTAGCTACGATGAGCCGCAACATTACACGAAACATCTATAAGTGTATATAGAGAAATTTGTAAGTCCATATTCGCTCTCGCTCCAGAATATAGGACTTTGACCACTGCGAAACGTTGCTTCGGCTTTAGACGTCTGCAGCACGACGTATCTCGAAGGCCAATCAACCCCCGTGGTAACTCAGCTTCGCGCTAAAATTGGATCAGCGATCGTGGGTCCCCGATGTAGCATTGGCATTTACTAACTATTGCTCCATTTTTGTCAGCCAATATCGCCATTTTATCGGCTTTATTCTCATTTTGTGTTGTTTTCACGCCTACTCGGACGTCTCCCTACTCGCCTCCACTTCTTGTACAACACGCAGTAGCGCTGACGCGCCGTCTTGAGAAGCAAGGACACGGTTGCGGCGGGAAAGGCGGTGATGCCAATGTAGCGAAATAGGAGCAGCAGTACCCACCGTCTTGGCTCACGGCTTTAATACTTCAACTCAACTCGGGCCCGTTCATTCTCTGCTTTTTTTTGGCGGTGTCCATAAATGCACTACACAAATATTTGTCTACGTATCCATCTATTGCTCTCGCAACAATAATTGAGGATTTTGTTAAACTCTGGTAATATGCGACCTTGAGGTGAAAGCGGGTGTGGGGAAAATAGGCAAAGAGAAAGTGAAGAACTTTCAAATAGGTAGTCGGAGCAACCGACAGAACACTATGATTGGTTTTGTGGGGCGAAATTGTTTCTTATAGAAATACATTCTCCCATAAATAAAAAAGTCTGAACTGGACGTGGAAAAGACGCAATGGTAAAAAAAGAAAACAAAGTCGACCATTTAAAATTGAAAATCTGTGTGTTTCGCAGCTTTGAAGTTCTACGCAAGATCAGGACCACTGATCGAAGGTTGGTGATGTGCACAGGAAACCTAAAGCTGAGAAAAAAGTTTCCATGAGTGAAACTTAAGCGCAAAAGTTTTTCAAGGGGACAAGAAAGGGAACGACACAGGCGCTTACTATCAACTGAAAGTTTTAATGAAAACGAATACACATTTATACCACCCCCAGACCGAACAACCCAGCACGTGTGCCCTTCGCACATGCGTACGAACACACGAAGCCACACTTCACGGACACGGTAATAGGTTTTAAGCACAGAGACCGTGCCACCAAGGAACTTGCAGAAGCCTTCCATATCCGAATAAAGGGTCCCGCTTGTATAAGTCACCCGTCGCTGAGTATTTTAGATAAAGAAGTGCAACTTCTCAAAGAGAGGGGGTAGAGGATGCGGGAAAGGAGAAGAGAAACGAGAAGGAAATGGGGCGGTTCTCTTGTACGGCCGTACGCATGTGCGAAGGGCACACGTGCTGGGTTGTTCGGTCTGGGGTTGGTATAAATGTGTATTCGTTTTCATTAAAACATTCAGTTGATAGTAAGCGCCTGTGTCGTTCCCTTTCTCGTCCCCGTGAAAAACTTTTGCGCTTAAGTTTCACTCATGGAAATTGCGAACCAACTAGCTCGTCTCTCCATTTTGCTTTAGACAAAAGATTTGAATTGGCATGTTTTCAAGCCAAGCTTGTTCGCCAATTCCGGTTTCTGTTCTTTTTTTAGATGCGACGCATCTCTTTAACTCGCCTTGTCCCGCGTTGTCGCGGCGTAGTCCGCATCCCTCCCCCATTCTCCTCGCCGCGGCAGCTGCGCGCTCCGCTGCTCTCACTGCAGCGCCATCTGTGCGTCAGCACGGTCAGCGCGCAGCTTGCGCTCGGCTGCGCTCGCTCCCGTCACCGTGACAGCTGTCCGTTAGCGCTAAGCTTGCGCTCGGTTAAAAATTTACGCCATCTTCCTGCGAGGGGAACCATGGGGTTGATGCGACGCATCGGGGGTGAACATGCTCCTACAAAACAACCGCAATCCACACGCTGACATCGCTATCTTAACGGAAACGCAACGGCAACCTCCGATGCGTCGCATCTACCCCATGGTCCCCCTCGCGGGAAGATGAGAGAGAGAGAAATAACTTTTATTTGTCCAGTTTGTGGAGGAGAGCAAGACCTCCACCCTAGGCGTCGGCCAGGAGCCCTTGGGTCCTAGCAGCGTCTTCGGCTAACTGGACGGCCCAGACTTGATTCGCCGGGTCTGAGCTGAGCAGTACGGTCTCCCACTGCTCATTACTGCTAATTTTGCGGCTCTGAGGAGTCGCCTGAGGACATGCCCATAATATATGTGCAAGATTGGCCCGTTCCTTGCATCTCCGATATTTATCTGAAAACTGTCCAGGATAGCAATGACTATACGCGACGGGGTTCGGGTACGAGTTCGTCTGAAGAAGCCGCCAAACCACAGATTGCCTTTTACTGAGGGATGGATGAGCGGGGGGGTAGCGGGCTCGTTCAAGCCGGTAATGAGTAGTCAGCTCCCTGTAAGACACAAGCCTGTCTCTGCCCGTCCAGCGGAGCGAGTGAGCGTCTGGGTCAGAAGTGTCGACGCCAGCTCGGTCGGTAAAGCCTCGAGCCGCATCGTGCGCACACTCGTTTCCGGCCATGCCCGAGTGGGCCGGTGCCCATATCAAGTATATCTTCCCGTTCCGCTCGTCATGGGATCGAGATTTTAGGATTTGGGACGCCTCGGGTGAAATTCGCCCTCTCGAATAATTTAAAATAGCCGACTTAGAGTCGCTAACAATGAATTTAATTTTTGGAGAAGCTGTCATCGCCAGGGCGATGGCCGCCTCTTCACCCACCTCTGTGTCCGTCGTGCGGACCGAGCATGAGGCAATTGAATCCCCACGGAAATTGACCACTGCGAGGGCCATGGCGTCGCGAGCAATGTAATCAGCGGCGTCTACGTATACCACGTCCTCTGATTTTTCATATCTTTTGTGTAGGGCTTTGGCCCTGGCCTGTCGCCGCTCTTGGTTATGTACGGGGTGCATGTTTTTCGGTAGCGGTGGTATGTGCATGCGATCCCCTATTTCCGCTGGTAGGTCTATTTTGGCTCCGGGTATCCCTGCAGGAAAAATGCCAAGTGATTTGAGGATATGTCTGCCGGTTAGACTCTGGATAAGTCGCTCCCGCTGTGACAGCCTTTGAGCTTCGATAATCTCGCTGAGGGTATTGTGAAGCCCGAGTGCCTCGAACCGTTCGGTTGGGGCTGTTAACGGGATCCCTGTGGCCTGTTTGTACGCCCGCCTTATCATGGCATTTAGCTTGGCTTCTTCATCGCGTTTCAGGTGCAGGAATGGGGCGACATATGTTATTCTACTAATGACGAAGGCTTGTACCAATCTCACGAGGTTGTGTTCTTTCATCCCGTGGTGTCGATTGGCTATTCGTGAGATCAGGCGAGTTGTTTGGTGTACGCTCTTTTCGAGAGCGAGTATGGTCTCTGAATTGTGTCCGTTGGCCTGGATGCGGAGGCCCAGGACTCGGATACTTGAAACTGTCGGGATGGTGTAAATGTTTCCTCTAAGTGTTACGCTTAGCGCACTTGTTTTCACGGCCCATTTTTGAAGTGGTTAGTGACACCACGGGTTTTTGAAGTGTTTAGTTACACCACAAGATTCTGCTCTCCGTCTTATCATCACTGACATGACAGAATACCCACGCAGAACCAACCCGGAGCTGTAGACACGTAGCACGAGGTAGTCTGGGTATGTTAAATAGCAATATAATGACAGTGATCACAAAGGCACAGATCGTTTTTGGAGAACGAGTATCTAAAAAGAGCTGGTAAACTATCCGAGAAAAAAGAAGAATAAGTTGAAAAACTCTAGGCCATTTTTTTTGTAAAAAAGGGTTAAGAAAGTTCAATTGTTAGGTGTCTATACATTAAAAAAATATATCAGATACACATCTGCCTAAAAATTCTAACGTTTGAAAAAGCGCCTGATGTAACGACGTTTCTTATAAACTAACAAGGGGTAGCTATTGTAAATATTAGAATGCATGAGTCCTGCACTGAAAACAATATTACGCAAAACGGGAGGGAAATAAGAAATGTAGCGGAACTGTTTTATACGAAACTCCAAGCTAACAACATTAGTCAATAGGGCAGTACTAAACCAACGAACTTCTTTGGTGATGCCACACTTAAAATATATCAAACGTTGTTCATTTTTTGGGCGGCGCCGCTGTAGCTCGCAATATTCTCCTAGATAGCACCTCGAACTCGGTCATTTCGAAGCGAAGCCTAAATGTCCTCTCTGGTGCCGTTGTACGCCGTTGTACGTAAAGACAACTTTTTCTGGCGATGGTCATGAATGATCGATGGTGAAGTGAGAGAAAAACTGCTTCCATGGCCGTGATGGAACCTGGCTCCCTAACGCTAAGAAGCCGGCCTCTATCCGTTTGCTTTATTTCGGCATGGCTTAAGCGAACGCCAACAGCAGGAGCCAGCTCTCGCCGTGCTCCCCAAACGCAAACTTTTGGTCAGCGGAGTGCACACCCGAGAGTTGCTGTGGGTAATCTAGAAAAGTGGTGCGTTGTACCTCAGCACATGCTCGCCGTGTGGGATTGACCAACCAAACAATCCTTCACGAGACAGCTTGCGTTCAGCCGCCGTCGTCGTTAGAGGGAGGGGTTTATGCCTTTTTCTCCTAATTTGGTTTAGCCTATTGAAATACGATTTATTTCCAGGTAGTCCCTGTTAAAGCACTGCTGATATTCCTTGACTTAAAACTGTTATTGCTTCATTTGTAGCAATATTCAAATTTTAGTGGTGCTTTGTCTACGTCCAGAGATGGTTAGCCGCTTATGTTGTCTCCCATTATCAACAAAGTACATAATGGGAAGGGCGCCTCGAACATAGAACGTTTCCCCTAATTAAACATAAACACCTACACCTTCCCAGCATACAAGGC